>NW_027526336.1:2372415-2961765 GCF_048455015.1 Haemaphysalis longicornis
GCGCGGCCGGGCTCGGGCCGGGTAGCATGCAATATTTCGGGCCCGGGCCGGACTCGGGCTTGAACCAAAAATTTTGTTGCGCCGGGCCGGTCCGATCCGGCCCGGGCAGTTCCTGAGGCACGGCTATCCTGTGCAGCAAATTCTAAATTGTTGGCAAGAGAAAGTTTTTTGATATTTCCGGTAAAGTGAAAACAAAAAAAAAAGGATTCACTACCGCGCCGTTAAAAGATATGATAAAAAACAATTGCACTTAGAAAGCCTTCACATCAATAAAAGAAACGTCTGGGTCCCACCAGCTTAGTTCCTGCTGCTGAGCACGAGGTCGCGGGTTCCATTCCCGGCCGCGGCGGCCGCTTTTCTGATGGAAGCGAAAAGCAGAAACGCCCGTGTGTACGAGATTTCGGCGCGCGTTAGATCCCCAGGTGGTCAAAATTAATCCGGAGCCCTCCACTACGGCGCACCTCATCGCCTGCGTTGCGTCGGCGCGTTAAACCCTACAATCAATCAAACCATCAGATTAGTGGGAGAGAGCGGGCCAGGAAACGAGGACACTCCAGCCACCGACTACAACATGATTGTATTTGCTCTCCTTTTCAAACTAAAACAAACCCTTTTCAAACTAAAACAAACAGAACAAACGTGGCCTGGATTTTGCAGTGTGTGCAGAGTTTGAAGAACCAATTTTCTAAACAGGCCCATAATTATATCGCGCAAGAATTTCTTTAGAGCCATGACTAAAGGCAAGAAAAAACTGAAGCGCAGATAAAATCATGCTGCCAACGTAACTAGAGGGAAAGACAAAAATTTCAGCAAGGAATGGAAGAACGCAAGGTGCAATATCTGTTGAAGAATTACAATAATAAAAAAAATCACCTTACTCGGAACCATTTAAGGTATCCTCGGGTGTGCCTTGATTTCGAAGGCTGGCAAATGAAGTTACACGGCTACCGAAAAAAAAAAACCTTCTAAGTGAGGATAAGTTGTACAAAGTTCGGTCCAAGTTTAAAGGAAATTTAAATCTTAGACAGTCGTATTCGCTTTGTGCTTACGCTTTTTAGGTTAACAACAAACATCTTCAAGTTCATGTTAATATCCTGTCGGACTAGGGATGATATTTAACAACACTCTGGCGGGCTCGGGCCGGGCTCGCGCTCAGATTTTAAATATTCGTCGGGCTCAGGCCGGGCTCAATTTTTATGAATTTCTCGGGCCCGGGCCGGGCCCGGGCCGTGTCTCTATCGGGGCGCGTCGGGCCGGGCCTAGAAATTTCGGCCTGTTCACAGCTCTAAGGTCCACCGCCTCACCCAAAATTAACATCTGCATGCTGCGCCACTATTTCCTGTACCTATTAAATGGCTTCGCCGATTAGGCATTTTTCTTCAGTTACAAAGCGCTATACATTTGGGGCTTCTTGGCAGATTTTTTCTTTATGTGTTAACTGCGGTGCTTTAGATAAGCCTCTGCTATTTCGTTCATTCACTTTTAGCTTTTGTTTTCCCCTTGGAGAAACAACTACATCCACTACTACAACAACTGAGTGCCCTCGCTTCGCCATTTGCGCATTATCTTGCATATACAAGGTATGCTTTTTGCGGCTATGATTTTCGGCAAAGAAGGCTCATGATTAATATCAGTTAACTGCGAAATCAGACAGACTTAGTGGAAGAACAGGGCAATTCATGTAACATATACCTCTCCCGCGAAGTCTTTTCACAATACATTGCCGGTCGAACGCACTTATATAAGACGCAACTTTTTCGCAGATGAGATTTAACACCAAAACTAACGATCAAGAAGCCGCCACTACGCTTCTTCTGGCACTACAGGCAAAGCTAGACTAGAGTTCCTGTATATAGCTCCCGCAGGGAGCTAAGAGTTGCGCGACCCTTTTCCACGAGCCGCCGTGATTGCGACACTCCGGTTATCCATGCCGCGCAGAGAAGCCCCCACTACGGCTGCGCCGCAGCCGCCGACGCGGGCGGCACCACCCCGCCCAGGAACAGCAGCAGCAGAAGCGTGAGCGACATTGCAGGAATCCAGGTGCCGCCGACCGAAGCGCCCCCACCGCGCGTCGGCCGCCTTCGGAAGCGTGGCGGCGAGGTTCCTTCACTCGCGACGGGCGGCTTTCCCGCAGCAATCCGGGTAACAAAGATGGCGGTTGGTCGCGCAACTCTTAGCTCCCTGCGGGAGTTATATACAGGAACTCTAAGAGCTATATACAGGAACTCTAAGCTAGACTAGAATTCGCAGGGAGCTAAGAGTTGCGCGACCCTTTTCCACGCACCACCATGATGACGTCACTCCGGTTATCCACGCCGCGCAGAGAAGCCCCCTCTACGGCTGCGCCGCAACCGCCGACGCGAGCGGCACCGTTCCCCGCCCAGGAACAGCAGCAGCAGCAGCGTGAGCGACATCGTAGGAATCCAGCGTAGGGACGCTCTTACCGGCCATCAACAGATCGAGGTCGTGACGCCACAGCCAAAAGTCACGTGATAAAGACATTTTCGTAACTTCCTTGGCCGTGGGCCTTTTTTTGTTGTTTTTACTTTTATCACGAAGGCACTGCGCATCAACGTTACTGCGCTTATATCACCGAGAAGCTATGCACTGCGGTAAGGTGTTTTTTTATCACTATTGCGCAAGTGCGCCCTTCTGTAGCGGTGGGTTCGCTTTGGCGTTTTGTTTGATGCCCGAGTTTCTGTCAACGTAGCCGCTGTGGACAGTGCTTACACCAAGGAGGTTGGGTTCGAACCTCCTCCGAAAGTTTTCCGGGCTGCGCTTAAGCGAGAATTCGTGTTCCCTTGGGCAAAACACCTGCCTTCCGATGGCTCATAACCCCTCCGAAAAGAATTTATGGCTACGGCCCTGGTCTTTGCTGATAATAATATCAATAATACTTCATTAGCATACATATTCTGGGAGACCCAATCCTGCAAGGGCCGCAGAAGGCAGTGTGCCCATACCAATAGGCCTGCGGGCCCAGCCTGGGTCCCAATGTTCATAGCTATTCACCACAGAGTTGTTGACTACACCAGTGCTGCACCACGCAGTCCGTTGGGCAGCCCTCATTATAGTCTTGAGGTCGTCGTCATCGGACGGGAATGTTCCAGTGTGGTCAGATGGGAGCTGGCGCCATAGAGCGCTGCTGCACAGAGCAGCCAAGATGAGCCATGGCGTTGCGTGCGCGTAAGGAGCAGCTGAAGACGGCCTGTTTGTTGGCTCAGGCGCTGACCGTAGGACAATTCTTGGTGGCCTGGGGACATAACGCCACATCAGTCGTACTGTTGAGGCCCGTACTCTTGAGTCAAGGGGTTGCCAGGAGGCATGCCGGAGCAGGTTGGTGGAAGAAATTCCAGCATAGGGGAGTTACTCCCTCTTCGGCGTAGTACGGCGGTAAAAGGTGTACGCCGCGCGACGTTGGACGCTGGCGAGATTTGTTTGAAGTGCCTTGGACTGGGGCAACCATACGGCAGCGCAGTATTCAAGGGTAGGTAGAACGAGCGCTGTGTACAAACTTCAGACGGAAAAGTATGGAAAAGTTCAGCCGACAGTCAAGCTCGACTCTAAGCACAACTGCCGTGTTGGCTCGGCTTATTATATACATGCTGCCCAACCTTTAGAGGAGGTGGTTGCAGAGAAAACGGTGGCCGACTTGAACTAGTGAAGGTAACTGTTGAGCATTTATCTGCATTGATGTCCCAATATCTGAACGTTGGCGACATTAGGGACAGGGTGATTATTTATATATAATTCTGGTTCTGGTATTCTGTGTGCGGTCTTGCGAGTAGTTATCTTGCTGAGCGTAAGTAAACCGGACGTTTCGGGGGCGCACTCCAGTCCTATGGATTGGAGATATCGTTGGGCAGTGTCAATCCGCCTCTTTCACAACCCCACTGCGCATGCGCAATCCCCTAGCGGCCAAGTCCCTAAGCAGTCCAGTAGGGGCAGCAGACGACATTCCCCACAGCTCCCGCACAAGCGGGAAGGGGTCGTGGTTGTATTTACATCGTTTGATTTTTTGTGTGTGCTCGTTGTGCGCGGAACAATGCCCACAACTTGTGCTACGTTCCGCTGTAACTCGAAGTGCCGAAAAGGGAACGGTGTCGGCTTCTATCGCTTCCCGTCGGCCGCACGCGATCGGCTACGGCGGCTTGCGTCGCTCGCGTCGGCTCGGCATCCTGGCGGATATTTGATCGCTGCTATCTGTGCAACTGCGAATGACAATCTGCAACACAACTTTTCACTACACTATCATCCCCTTTCTCGCATGTGGAACTCTATTTAAGTTATAACTGCCGTTTGAGTGATCGGTGACGAAACATCTGCGTAGCCTGTTTCGATGCTTCCGCGCAGGTATCGCCATCTCTCGGCTGCTCGGCGCACCGCGCGCCGCGGCGACCGGTCAGCGTATAGGCTTGCATCGCGGCAGATATATCTGATCGCCGCTTTTAAAATAAGCCCTGACAACAATCCCTAGCACAATTTTTCACCACACTAACACCTACTTTCTCGCATGTAGAACTTTTTAGCGATCAGATTGATTCAGAAGAGCAGCGACAAGCGCGGTTGCTACCGTTGCTACCGTGGTCTGCGCCGGTTCGAGCCGCTGAGTGTGCCGAGCTGGCAGGCGCGGCCGGCGTGTGCGCGGACTGTTTCCGAAGGCAGAAAACGCTTCACGATTGCTTGCTTTATCCATTTCTTGCGAACAAACGCGCAGAATCTACAAATTCAGCTCAGCGATCATCGTAGTTGACCATGGAGCAAAAACAGTGGGCGGAGCGACGCCGACGACGCATCTCATGCGCGCATCGGGCCGTCTCAAAGTCACGCGTACGACTAGTCGTGGCGACAGTCGTAACGATCAGTCGCATGCGAATCGCGTGTACCAATCGTACATGTGTCCAGCGAACTGCCGGCCTTTGTTGAGCTGGCGATCCTACTTCATGCCAGACGACTCCAAGTACTGCTCGCTCTGCTACTCGGACGGCACACGGATCTGTCCGAGATTTCTCTGCCAGCCCTCATTCAGTGATAAGAAGCCGCCTGGTATTATGTGATGACCAGGGGCTGTCGTCTTAAGGCGTTATAACACCAACACAGAAGAAAAACTTCCTCGCCGTAATGTGGGATTGCCGTGCATAGAGAACGCAGCCGGAGGAAACGCCGGCAAACCCTACGGCTTCAACTTCCGCTAGGCACGCTAGGTGGCAGCACACCGCAATGAAAGAGGCGGATTGCCATTTGAAGCGCCTCTTCCTGATCTCCGACTGAGCCAGTGGGTAGGGGCCCGAACGTGGGACAGGTGGCGCTGCTGGCGCCGTTTAACAGCGCCACCAGCGGAAGAAAATCGCAAAACTGAACTGGGTATTTCCTGGCGTGTGAATGTGGAGCACGTGGAGCACCGTGTTTACGTGCAGTTTAAAAGTGCAACCGCTCGTTACCGTGATGATGTTGGTCACGTGACACGCACATTTTTTGCCAGAAACTGGGTCCGGGCGACGCGCGTTCATTTTATTTACGTAAAATTTGGTTAATTAATTAATTAGTGGTCATTGACTGGGTAAAGTCAAATTGATGTCATTAGGGCATGTGAGGTATCAAATTGAAGGTCTTAATGCGTGGAATCACGTGGGACAAGTTAAAAATTGCTTCCTGGTCATAGTCATGAGATAGTCATGTGAGTCATAGATTGGGTTAAAAGTCAAAGTGGTGCCACTAGGGCTTGTGGGGTATCTAATTAAAGGTCTCGATTAGGGGAATCATGGGGCACAAAGTAAAATTCGCTTCCTGGTCATAGTCATGAGACAGTCATGTGAGTCATTGATTGGGTTAACAGTCAATGTGAGGCCACTAGGGCTTGTGAGGTATCAAATTAAAGGTCTTAATGAGTGGAATCGCGTGGGACAAGTTAAAAATTGCTTCCTGGTCATAGTCATGAGACAGTCATGTGAGTCATAGATTGGGTTAAAAGTCACAGTGGTGCCACTAGGGCTTGTGGGGTATCAAATTAAAGGTCTCGATGAGTGGAATCGCGTGGGACAAGTTAAAAATTGCTTCCTGGTCATAGTCACGAGACAGTCATGTGAGTCATGGATAGGTTAAAAGTCAATGTGAGGCCACTAGGGGTTGTGAGGTATCAAATTAAAGGTCTTAATGAGTGGAATCGCGTGGGACAAGTTAAAAATTGCTTCCTGGTCATAGTCATGAGACAGTCATGTGAGCCATAGGTTGGGTTAAAAGTCAAAATGGTGCCACTAGGGCTTGTGAGGTATCAAATTAAAGGACTCGATGAGTGTAATCATGGGGCACAAAGTAAAATTCGCTTCGTGGTCATGGTCATGAGACAGTCATGTGAGTCATTGATTGGGTTAACAGTCAATGTGAGCCTCCACTAGGGCTTGTGAGGTATCAAATTAAAGGTCTTAATGAGTGGAATCACGTGGGACAAGTTAAAAATTGCTTCCTGGTCATAGTCATGAGACAGTCATGTGAGTCATAGATTGGGTTAAAAGTCGAAGTGGTGCCACTAGGGCTTGTGGGGTATCAAATTAAAGGTCTCGATGAGTGGAATCACGTGGGACAAGTTAAAAATTGCTTCCTGGCCATAGTCATGAGACAGTCATGTGAGTCATGGATTAGGTTAAAAGTCAATGTGAGGCCACTAGGGGTTGTGAGGTATCAAATTAAAGGTCTTAATGAGTGGAATCACGTGGGACAAGTTAAAAATTGCTTCCTGGTCATAGTCATGAGACAGTCATATGAGTCATAGATTGGGTTAAAAGTCAAAATGGTGCCACTAGGGCTTGTGAGGTATCAAATTAAAGGTCTTGATGAGTGGAATCATGGGGCACAAACTAAAATTCGCTTCCTGGTCATAGTCATGAGACAGTCATGTGAGTCATGGAATAGGTTAAAAGGCAATGTGAGGTCACTAGGGCTTGTGAGGTATCAAATTAAAGCTCTTAATGAGTGAAATCACGTGGGACAAGTTAAAAATTGTTTCCTGGTCATAGTCATGAGACAGTCATATGAGTCATAGATTGGGTTAAAAGTCAAAGTGGTGCCACTAGGGCTTGGGAGGTATCAAATTAAAGGTCTCGATGAGTGTAGTCGCGTGTGACAAGTTAAAAATTGCTTCCTGGTCATAGTCATGAGACAGTCATGTGAGTCATGGATTAGGTTAAAAGTCAATGTGAGGCCACTAGGGGTTGTGAGGTATCAAATTAAAGGTCTTAATGAGTGGAATCACGTGGGACAAGTTAAAAATTGCTTCCTGGTCATAGTCATGAGACAGTCATATGAGTCATAGATTGGGTTAAAAGTCGAAATGGTGCCACTAGGGCTTGTGGGGTATCAAATTAAAGGTCTCGATGAGTGGAATCATGGGGCACAAGTAAAATTCGCTTCCTGGTCATAGTCATGAGACAGTCGTGTGAGTTAGGAATTAGGTTAAAGGCAATGTGAGGTCACTAGGGCTTGTGAGGTATCAAATTAAAGGTCTTAATGAGTGGAATCACGTGGGACAAGTTAAAAATTGCTTCCTGGTCATAGTCATGAGACAGTCATATGAGTCATAGATTGGGTTAAAAGTCAAAGTGGTGCCACTAGGGCTTGTGAGGTATCAAATTAAAGGTCTCGATGAGGGGAATCACGTGGGGAAAATAAAAATTGCTTTCTTGTTATAGTCATGAGATAGTCACGTGAGTCACAAATTGGGTAAAAGTCAAAGTGGTTCCACTAGGGCTCGTGAGGTATCAAAATAAAGGCCTCGATGAGGGGAATCATGGACAAATTAAAAGTCGCTTACTGGTTATAGTCATGAGATGGTAACGTGAGTCACAAATTGGTTTAAAAGTCAAAGTGGTGCCAGTAGGGCTTGTGAGGTATCAAATTAAAGGTCTCGATGAGGGGAATCACATGTGACAAATTAAAAATTGCTTCCTAGTTATACTCATAAGATAGTCACGTGAGTCATAGGTTGGGTTAAACGTGAGTGTGACGCTACTGGGGCTTGGGGGAGATCAAATGAAAGGTATCCATCTAGAATGTTTTCATACAATCTATTTTTTGAAAAGATAACGAAGGAATATCTTAAATAAAGTTAGAAAGATCACCAGTTTAGGTGACATGAGTTGATATTACAAGCCGACATAAGTCCGCGAAGAATCCGTATTAGGGTACAGCGCACATTGTGGGCGCGATTTTATCTTTACATAGTACTTGTTTGCCTTTCTTTATTTTAAACACAATATGAAGGGGAAATATGTCCCACGTAATTCTCCTAATCGACACCTTTAATTTGATACCTCAGAAGCCCTAGTGGCACCACTTTCACTTTAACCCAATCTATACTCACGTGACTAGCTCGTGACTATAACCAGGATGCAATTTCTAATTCGTCCATGATTCCCCTCATCGAGACCTTTATTTCGATACCTCACGAGCCCTAGTTGCACCACTTTGACTTTTACCCAATTTGTGACTCACGTGACTATCTCATGACTATAACAAGAAAGCAATTTTTAATTTCTCCCACGTGATTCCCCTAATCGAGGCCTTTAATTTGATACCTCACAAGCCCTGGTGGCATCACTTTGACTTTTAACCTAATGCATGACTCACATGACTGTCTCATGACTATGACCAGGAAGCAATTTTTAACTTGTCCCACGCGATTCCTCTCATCGAGACCTTTAATTTGATACCTCACAAGCCCTATTGGCCTCACATTGACTTTTAACCTAATCCATGACTCACATGACTGTCTCATGACTATGACCAGGAAGCAATTTTTAACTTGTCCCCCATTATTCTACTCAGCGAGACCTTTAATTTGATACCTCACAAGCCCTAGTGGCACCACTTTGACTTTTAACCCAATGTATGACTCACATGACTATCTCATGACTATGATCAGGAAGCAATTTTTAACTTGTCCCACGTGATTCCACTCATTAAGACCTTTAATTTGATACCTCACAAGCCCTAGTGACCTCACATTGCCTTTTAACCTAATCCATGACTAACATGACTGTCTCATGACGATGACCAGGAAGCGAATTTTACTTTGTCCCCCATGATTCCACTCATCGAGACCTTTAATTTGATACCTCACAAGCCCTAGTGGCACCATTTTGACTTTTAACCTAATCCATGACTCACATGACTGTCTCATGACTATGACTAGGAAGCAATTTTTAACTTGTCCCCCATTATTCTACTCAGCGAGACCTTTAATTTGATACCTCACAAGGCCTAGTGGCACCACTTTGACTTTTAACCCAATGTATGACTCACATGACTGTCTCATGACTATGATCAGGAAGCAATTTTTAACTTGTCCCGCGTGATTCCACTCATTAAGACCTTTAATTTGATACCTCACAAGCCCTAGTGACCTCACATTGCCTTTTAACCTAATCCATGGCTAACATGACTGTCTCATGACGATGACCAGGAAGCGAATTTTACTTTGTGCCCCATGATTCCACTCATCGAGACCTTTAATTTGATACCTCACAAGCCCTAGTGGCGCCATTTTGACTTTTAACCTAATGCATTACTCTCATACTTCTTATGACTATACCAGGAAGCAATTTTTAACTTGTCCCCCATTATTCTACTCAGCGAGACCTTTCATTTGATACCTCACAAGCCCTAGTGGCACCACTTTGACTTTTAACCTAATGCATGACTCACATGACTGTCTCATGACTATGACCAGGAAGCAATTTTTAACTTGTCCCACGCGATTCCTCTCATCGAGACCTTTAATTTGATACCTCACAAGCCCTATTGGCCTCACATTGACTTTTAACCTAATCCATGACTCACATGACTGTCTCATGACTATCACCAGGAAGCAATTTTTAACTTGTCCCCCATTATTCTACTCAGCGAGACCTTTAATTTGATACCTCACAAGCCCTAGTGGCACCACTTTGACTTTTAACCCAATGTATGACTCACATGACTATCTCATGACTATGATCAGGAAGCAATTTTTAACTTGTCCCGCGTGATTCCACTCATTAAGACCTTTAATTTGATACCTCACAAGCACTAGTGACCTCACATTGCCTTTTAACCTAATCCATGACTCCCATGACTGTCTCATGACGATGACCAGGAAGCGAATTTTACTTTGTGCCCCATGATTCCACTCATCGAGACCTTTAATTTGATACCTCACAAGCCCTAGTGGCACCATTTTGACTTTTAACCTAATGCATTACTCTCATACTTCTTATGACTATACCAGGAAGCAATTTTTAACTTGTCCCCCATTATTCTACTCAGCGAGACCTTTAATTTGATACCTCACAAGCCCTAGTGGCACCACTTTGACTTTTAACCTAATGCATGACTCACATGACTGTCTCATGACTATGACCAGGAAGCAATTTTTAACTTGCCCCACGCGATTCCTCTCATCGAGACCTTTAATTTGATACCTCACAAGCCCTATTGGCCTCACATTGACTTTTAACCTAATCCATGACTCACATGACTGTCTCATGACTATCACCAGGAAGCAATTTTTAACTTGTCCCCCATTATTCTACTCAGCGAGACCTTTAATTTGATACCTCACAAGCCCTAGTGGCACCACTTTGACTTTTAACCTAATGCATGACTCACATGACTGTCTCATGACTATGACCAGGAAGCAATTTTTAACTTGTCCCACGCGATTCCTCTCATGGAGACCTTTAATTTGATACCTCACAAGCCCTATTGGCCTCATATTGACTTTTAACCTAATCCATGACTCACATGACTGTCTCATGACTATCACCATTAAGCAATTTTTAACTTGTCCCCCATTATTCTACTCAGCGAGACCTTTAATTTGATACCTCACAAGCCCTAGTGGCACCACTTTGACTTTTAACCCAATGTATGACTCACATGACTATCTCATGACTATGATCAGGAAGCAATTTTTAACTTGTCCCACGTGATTCCACTCATTAAGACCTTTAATTTGATACCTCACAAGCCCTAGTGACCTCACATTGCCTTTTAACCTAATCCATGACTCACATGACTGTCTCATGACGATGACCAGGAAGCGAATTTTACTTTGTGCCCCATGATTCCACTCATCGAGACCTTTAATTTGATACCTCACAAGCCCTAGTGGCACCATTTTGACTTTTAACCTAATCCATGACTCACATGACTGTCTCATGACTATGACTAGGAAGCAATTTTTAACTTGTCCCCCATTATTCTACTCAGCGAGACCTTTAGTTTGATACCTCACAAGCCCTAGTGGCACCACTTTGACTTTTAACCTAATGGATGACTCACATGACTGTCTCATGACTATGACCAGGAAGCAATTTTTAACTTGTCCCACGCGATTCCTCTCATCGAGACCTTTAATTTGATACCTCACAAGCCCTATTGGCCTCACATTGACTTTTAACCTAATCCATGACTCACATGACTGTCTCATGACTATGACCAGGAAGCAATTTTTAACTTGTCCCCCATTATTCTACTTAGCGAGACCTTTAATTTGATACCTCACAAGCCCTAGTGGCACCACTTTGACTTTTAACCCAATCCATGACTCACATGCCTGTCTCATGACTATGACAAGGAAGCAATTGTTAACTTATCCCACACGATTCCACTCATTAAGACCTTTAATTTGATACCTCAGAAGCCCTAGTGGCCTCACATTGACAGTTAACCCAATCCATGACTCACATGACTGTCTCATGACTATGACCAGGACGCAATTTGTAATTTGTCCCCCGTGATTCCCCTCATCGAGACCTTTAATTTGATACCCCACACGCCCTAGTGACACCACTTTGACTTTTAACCCAATTCGTGACTCACGTGACTATCTCGTGACCATAACCAGTAAGCAGTTTTTAATTTCTCCCTCGTGATTCCCCTAATCGAGACCTTTATTTTGATACCTCACAAGCCCCTATCGCATCACTTATACTTTTAATCCGATCTATGACTTACGTGATTACCTCATGACTATTACCACGTGATGCCACTAATCGAGACCTTTAATTTGATACCTCACAACCCCTATTGACATCACTTTGACTTTTAACCCAATCTGACTAATCAATAGTTAACTAATTAACATAAATGAGGTAATTAACGTTCGAGCCCTTCTGCCTCGGGAAACACTCGCGGCAAGCAAAAAAAGCGCTCACGCTTAAAAAAAATAAATAACGTGCCGCAGCTGTGGGCATCGCGCTCACAGCAGCGGCACGTTCTTTTTTTTTTTAGTCCATAACTTCCGTTTTCCGCCACTACGGGAAAAAAATGGCGCTAGTGTCGCGCGGCAAGAGGTCGTCCGCATAGCAAGCGTGTCGGAGATGCGGAATATCTTGGAGCAGGGGTGGGAGGTCCTTCATGGCAAGGTTAAAGCGCAAGGGTGAGAAAAGCCAAGCCTGGTGCTGTTCCTTCGGGAATTGCTGAAAAAGTGTCAGATCGCAGGTGGCCGATGCGCACAGTGATAGTTCGATTGGTAAGAAATGCCGTGACGTAGTTGTAAAGTCTGGGCCCGCAGTTGGTAGTAGCTAGCCCTTGTAGGATGGCGGGAAAAAACTTCTGCATTAAGCGGGATTTCCTTCTAGAATGAGTTACCTTGAAGTATAGAGTCCTGTCCTTCATTTCCATTGTTCAAAAAGTCTCTCAAATATCATTTTCTAGAATAACTGTACTTGTTATTTGAGAACTGTTTGACTTGTTTGTTCTTCAATTCCTTTATTTAGTTTTTTATTTATTTATTTATTTATTTATCTATCACGATACCCACAGCGGCAATGTTGGCATTACAGTGGGGGGGGGACATACAATCAAAGAAAACACTGAGTACAGGTTTGTACAAAGCAAAATCGAACAGTAACAACCGAAATCACACAAACTGATTGTACAATGGCGAGCAAGGACAGCATACAATTGAAATGAATCACCTCATCTGCAGGCATGCATCGAAAGTTTCAGTCGACGTAAAAGACACCTCATCCTGAGTTAGACTATTCCACTCCGATATAGACCTCGGAAAAAAAGGACATTTTAAAAAGATTTGTTCTGCATGAAATTTCTTTTACTTTGAGTGAATGATCCCTTCTGGACGAGATGTAATCTGGATTTTGTAATTGTCGCGGTTTATTCCAGTTTTTGAGTGAAATATGCTGTGAAAAAGCTTCAATCGGAGCATTGTTCTGCGGCCATGCAAGGATTGCCATCCCAGAGAACTTTTAGCCAGGGACACTCTGAAATTCCTAGAATAGTCATTGCAAACAAAACGAACAGACAAATTTTGAATCCTTTCAATCCGCTCTGTATCTGTGGCCGTCCAAGGGTCCCAGACTGTGCACGCGTATTCGAGAATAGGGCGGATGTAAGTCTTGTATAGCAATGCCTTTGTGTCTAACGGAAAATGTTTGGTGTTCCGCCGCAAAAACCCTAAACCACGTGATGCCCTAGAACAGGCATATCTAATTTGACGACTCCAGGAAAGGTTAGAAGTGAAAAAAATACCGAGATATTTATGCTCATTTACGAAAGTAATACCTTTTCCGTTGAGGACATAGGTATAGGAATGAGCATTTTTCTTCTTTGTGAAACGCATACAAACAGTTTTGTCCGAATTAATGCTCATACCCCATTTCATGCACCTTTCGGAAAACCTATTTAGGTCATGTTGCAAGAATTCACAGTCATCTTGGTTTTTAACAACCCTATAGAGAACACAATCATCATCGAAGAGTCGCATAGACGAAGTAATGCCGGTAGTCACATCATTGATATAAATAAAAAAAAAGCAACGGGCCCAGAACGGAGCCCTGAGCCCAGAACGGAGCCCTGAAGTAACATTCATATCCTGGGATTTTTCGCCATCCAGGACAACTCTTTGCTGTCTGTTCGACAGATACCCCTTAATCCAATGCAATTAATATTATACCAGTAAAGCTTTTCAATTAACACAGAATGAGGAACATCAAAGGCTTTTTTTAAATCAAGGAACACACAATCAACGGAAAAACCTTTGTCCAGAGCGTAAGCAAAATCATGTACCAATTCAGTAAGCTGAGTTACACACGAGAACCCGCGGTGAAAGCCATGCTGCACCGGAGTTAACAAAGAAAAAGCATTCAAATGATTGATGATAGCAGAGAAAAGAACCTGCTCAAAAATTTTGCAAACTACGCTTGTTAGCGACACCGACCGATAATTTGATGGAAGCGATCTAGGGCCAGTCTTGTGAATAGGCACTACATTTGCCATCTTCCAATCGCGTGGCAACGCCCCTTCTTCGAGTGACTTTGTAAAAATATTGCGCAGATATTTTGATACTGATGGGGCGCACATGGAAAGCAAAGCAGTTGGAAGGTTATCGGGCCCTGGGGCACTATTCACGTTTAAGCCCTCGAGCAGAAGTTGAATACCACGCTGGTCAAAGACAACGTCATTCATAAGGCCTGCAGCATAAGGAACTGGACAAACCGCAGGAATACAGTATTTAGAGTTTGAAAACACCGAGGAAAAGTAGAGATTAAAATGTTGGGCTTTTGAAACAGGGTCCTCAGCAATATTTCCGTCAACTTGAAGGGGCGGAATAGAATTAGATACCTGGTCATTTCTGCTTTGGTTGATGAATTTCCACAGCTCTTTTGGTCGGTCCTTGATATCATGTTGAGTGTTTTTGGGTTGATTTTTGATGTAAACGTGTATCCGCATGTCCGTATTTTGTAAAAATGTTGCTGTGTATAAATGTTATCGTCAAACTGTATCTACGAACCGAGGATTCCAGTGAAGTCTTTGGCTCCGGGACCCTCGTCTCTATGCCCTGGATTTTGTAACTACTTCTTTTCGGAAATAATAAAACTTGAAACTTGACGCAATCTTCTGCGTTATTCCTCACGTACTCCCTATGCGCATGCACGACCCTGTCCTCGGAACTTTGTCTTATGCTCAGAACGTTTAATTCCTCCGTCCCCCATAGTGTGCAGGAAATTCGTTTTGTTTACCTGTCTGGCCACTGTACATTACCTTTTATTGAAGCCGCAGATATGTTTGCAAAAAAGCATGGGCTTTACCGCTTATAGAGGTGCTTCCTCTGTTGTTTTGGTGTTGCTAGCCTGTTATTGTCAATACCCGATGGCACAAGATGCCTCTGATCACATACTGCAAACGTCTCCTGGACTTAAACATCTCGTGTACCGCGGGAAAAGAAGTCGCTGCCGGACTCGTTTGTGCGAAGTTTCGCTGACCTCTTCTCGCTGTGGTGTTCCCTCACTTAATGGATACCTATATCAGGCTGATATTAAGACGACTCCCTTGTGCGAATTTTGTCAAGAAATTGAACCAACGGAACATTTCTTCATTTCTTGCCGCCGATTTTCTAATAATCGAGGAAGGCTGCTGCAGACGCCCAGGACTGTTCCTTTGCTTTTGTCTTTTGGGGGCAGAAAGCTGGCCACCGCCACAGGTGCGTCACGCCTTCCACTCCTTCATTTCACAGAAGGCTCTTCCGCCGTGATAGAACTATTCAGATGGGGTTGAATTTTTAATTTGTATTCCCACGCCTCTCCAACACACGGAATAAATCCTTTCTTTTGCTCCCCATTTTGTCTTACCTAATTGTTTTCTATGAACAAAACAAATTCTTCTTGGCCAATCCCCCGAAGTGGGCATCTGTCATATTTAGGGGTCAACACCACCACCGTACGCGCGCTGTTGGCAGCAACGCCCCCTGGTTTATGCCAGCGGCAGGACTGCGCGGGGTCCCGTTTTCCAAACAGTGCCGCCCTTTCGCTCGCCCGATGCCTACCACGCATCCGGGCCGTGGATGACCGCTGCCGCCTGCGTCGTGGAACACCATTCGCACGACTCCGCGGCTCCGGTAGGTGTCCCTTTGTTGGGCGCGGAATCTTCGAGCGGTGCCAAAGCTTGCAAGTAATCGGGGAGCGCACTCCGCAATGGGAAAGCCGGTGTTTTAGAAAGAGCAGCGGGGGTGTCGGTGTGCCGTCCGCCGCTGCAGTAACCAGCGAGAGGCCCGCCACATGCCTCCTACGTGGGGTCCCGTGCACCCAATTAGCCACCAGGGCATGCCCAGGCATTGATTGCTGGTTGCCTTGCAACCTTGCATGTATGTTGTGTGGGCTGGGCACCAACGTGCCCTGGTATGTTTTACGTGAGGAGGCGACGTAGTGGCAGCTTTTAAGCACGGTTGCAATGTGCCGACATGGCGAGTCTGCCACAGCCAACAAAATCGACCCACACTGCGACTTTCCGAGCGAAATGTGAGCGCCAACGAGGGTGGGCTTTGCACCAAAGTGAGATTTTAAGTGCTTTGTTTCAACAGCTTCTCCTGCGCACCTGAAGCGTCCCTTGCCAACGCCCTGGTGCCGTGGAGCTGGTCGTGAGGGCTTCGAGGGATGAACAGGCCCCGCGTGTCGTTTCCTGTTGCTTGTTGCAGCGTTCGTGCTTGGTGAAGGGCTTTCCAGTGCTTTCTATTCCCGTATCTTTGCGAGCTATGATGTGCGAATGATCATTCTGACTGATGCAGAGATCAGTCCTGTCTGAAAGGTGTTCTGTTGTTATATGCAGCAGCAAGTGTGGGAAGGTTTTCCAAGATAATAGTGGTTTTCCCCGTAATATAGGCACTTGGCTTTCCTTCAGGCTCTGTCTCACTGGTCACCGTTTGCTGAGCTTAAACCACCAGTGATGAAGCAGAAGGACGTTGTGCTAATCTGAGTTTGTTGATATAGTATGCACCGTAGAAAAAGCGTTGCCCTCATTTAAGCCTCAGGACTGTAGGTGGCGTCAGCGCAGATAAGCGTACTTCTCCAGGTGCAATCAGCGCGTCGATTGGTTGGTAGAGATCAGCCTGTTTTGGGGGAAGAATGATGGGGATGCTTGCGGGGGGCTTCTCGTGGCCAGCGGTGTCATGACCAGGGGTTAAGAATTAGAAGGCCTTGTTGGTAAGCCTCAAGCTGCAGTGTTGGCCGAAGTCGTGGTTGCCCTTCCTCGATGCGGTGGCCTCCATGGTCACCGGACGGGGTCGCACGGAAGAAGCGGTGGAATTAAATACCCAGTGCTCCTCTTGCTGCCACTGACTACGCTTACAGTTCTAAGCGCAGGGTCACATACTGCGTTTTAAAGACGCAGATGTAACCGAGGATGCACAGAAAACCTGCCCCGCAATGCTTTCGCCATAACAAGGGTCAACTTGGTCGTATGTCAGTCTTATACTCTTGGTCCTGTACTGCCCGTCAACTAGGTTTTGCTGGTGCTCTTTCTATATCGGCGAACAAGGAACACATGCTTATCACCTCTACTAGCGGAGCAGTCTACACGCTGATGTGGTGTTCAACACATGTTTTATGACATAATATCATGCATACCTGATTATAAGAGAAAATTTGCCCTGTGTCACTGCCATGACGCAGCGTCGCCATGACTAGTTCTTCACTATTTTGAGCGCAGCCTTTGCGAACCGAAAGCGGGGAGCGATGAGGAAAATCGCAAGCTGGGCTTTTTGCGCCGTCGCAAACGTGGCGATCGAGTTGGCTGATCCTGTTGATCCGCCATGCCCAGTCGCGCTCCTTGTCCTTCTTTCGGGAGGCGTGAGAGCGAAAAAAACGGTTGTCTCTACGCCCACGCCTCTCTCTCGCTAGGGAGACACGCAGCGACGTGTAACGCGCTCATTGCGAGTGTGTGCGTAGCACCTAACGTACCCTGTTTTGCCCGGCGTGTTGCAGGGATGAGCGGCGAATCGGTCCCCTTCAAGACTCGGGCGGCGCGTGCAGCTCCGGAGGCCGGCGGCCGGTGATCGGTACTGACCTGGCCTTGCCGGCCGCTCAGTAGCACCGCCGATGCCGCCCAAACGGCGCCGCCCAGCGACCACCAGCAGCCCGACCGCCGCGGTGGCCGACCGAGACCAGGCGTCATGCAGCAGCAGCAATGCGACACCCGCGCTGTGTCCGCCGCCGGCCGGGAGGCTTGCGCTTTTAAAGTGCGGCGACGAGGCGGAGCTGGACGTCCCGGCCTCGCCGTCGCCTGACACCAGCGCTTGCGCGGTGGCCGTGGCGGGCGCGGCGGCTTCAGGCCCGCTTGGCATCGGCGGATGTGCCGCGTGCAGCGGGAACGCGACGTCCCTAGAGAACGTCCGCGTGAGCGACCTTTGGGCCGCGTTGGCCAAGAGCCAGACCCTGTGCGTCTTCCTCCTCGCCTACACGCTCTCGTACGCCATGAGGCTGCTCATCACGCAGGTACGCTCGCTGGCGCCTGGGGATCTATCTGCGGCCGCACAAGACGCCGCTAGGGTCACGTGGTAATGAACGTTTATTGGGGAGAAAGGACGTGGGAAGAGGGGGCTAGTGAAGCTTCCTTAGTCTAGGATGCCCTTGATCACGCCGACCCGATAGCCTTCGAGTGCCGGTATACAGCTCCCGCAGAGAGCTGATGGCCCGGGAAACCAGGGCCCCCTGGAGCTGATCAGCTGTCTCCTACTGCTCCAGACTAGGAGAGGTGGTGGTTCAGGGAGTGGGGGCTGGTGTGCGCCAGGTGGAATGTGGTGAGCGGGGTGTCGCTGCAGTGTTAGCATTGGCAATGGTAAGGTATAGGTTCGACCTGCGGGAGGATGACGTGATTGTAGTAGGTACCAGTCCGAAAGGGACAATAGATGATGGGTTGCTAGTTGGTTAGGGTGGGGTGTATACATGCGGCGGGCAAGGGTGAAGTGAGATTGAATGAATGAGTAAATGGCTTTATTGAGAAAGACGCCGTAAGCTCTTGGATGGGGACTGGGTCAGGGAAAAACAACAAAATAATGTTTAAGGTTTTTAGGTCACTGTGCAACGTTGAAATCATACTGCGGTAGAAGGGCGCTGTACGCAATATTCTGCGGACTTCGGAGGTTGGCGGTGTTCATGCGATGTGGTGGGATCGCCTGGTGGGGAATGTCGGGAGTGCAGAGGTCGGGCTGCGTGGGCCGTTTCATTCCCCGGAAGGCCGGAGTGGCCGGGAGTCCAGATGATCGTCATTGGTGGTCTCGTCGGGTAGACGCTGGTGGAGAGGGACGTCCCGGCTGGCAGAGTCGCGATGCTTGATGAGAGACAACGGTGATGCGGGGCAGGTTGGAGTGGGTGGTGGCAACGAATGTGATCGCAACTTCTGCTGTCTGTATTTGATTGGTGGCGGTCGTGGAGATTCTTCCGGCATGAATGAGGGGGACCATATATGTGCCTCGAGTGCAAGAGCCACAGGCCGCGCCGGTGTAGCGGACCTGGCGGTCGTCTCCTAGATTCTTCGTGAGAGTGGAGCCGCGCTTCCCGACGGCCTTGGTTGAAGGCGGGATTGATATGGCGCGGCATGGAGGAAACGTGGATGCGGTGCTTGGAGACCTCGTGGCCGGTCTTGAACTGCCGGCGTAGGGTAGCCGAACACGTGGAGAACGATATGGCCATTTGACGTGAATGCGAGACGTTGTAGTTGGGAGATTCTCTGAGCCTCCATGAGCTTTCCAAGGACTTTGTGTAGTCGTACTTTGAGTGGTTTGTCCGTGGAGGTGTAGATGGGGGGCGGGGGGGGGGGCGAGAGTCGTTTGGTAGGCTTGATGGATGAGGGCTTTCTTTCTGGGGTTTTCTGTTCTAGAAGATGTAAAAACGCCGTAGCGTAGGTTATTTTACTGCTCATGAGAGCTTGGATCAACCGATAGGCTTCCGAATCTGTGAGACCCTGTGGTCGGCTGCGGATTCTGCGGGTAAGATGGGTCAGATGAGTAATGGAGGTCTGGAGTTGCGGAAGGGGCGCTCTGCCCGTGCCGTACTGATGAAAGGGGACGCCGAGGATGCGGTGGTGGGCTTGAGAATCCGGGGCGGGGTCTGGGTTCCAGCCACTCTCTCTGGTGTACGCTAAAAGCTTTTGGCTATTTCCACGAGCGCGGCATCTGTGAACTTAAGCACTAAGTTGGGCCAGTTGGTTACGGACTAAGGAATTCATCGTACAAGCGAACATTAAGACATGGACAAAGCTAAAGAGGAGACGAAACACACGCTAGAACATCAACTCAGTTTATGCCACAGAAACAGGGCTCTTTGGCATAAACTGCGAAAATGAATCTGTGAAAACAGGTTGTTCCTTCTAGGCTTTAGTGCAAAGACTTGCGCGGTTGCTTTCGTGGTTCAGTTCAAAGTTTCGAAGGCTGCGCCTGCGCCTGTGGCAAAATTTGGCAAAGAGCGTCCGTGTATTGGCTACAACTAACTGGAGTGGCTATTGTTAACTATATAGGGAGAAGGGGTCTTGTGCCGCATTTATAAAAAAATCATTAGGTAATTAATTATTAGGTAACTACACTTACTCACCCACTGTTTGATAGCGCATGTATACTGAACTGCGCCCGCGAGCGTACGAGTTCTCAATTGTGCAGCAGTACGCGCAATGCAGCAAAATGAAATCTGCGTCGGTACTCTAGCTTCCAAAAGGGCATTATTGTTATTCCGCTCGGGAATATAGTTCCTAGTGTCCGGTTTTTGCATTGGAGTGCATCTATGCTTGTCTACACGGCGTTCGCAGTTGATTAGAGCAAGGTGCTCTGGCTTCACGTATGTCTGCCCGGGAAACTTACGCATGCTCTCATTGTATACTGAGGGGATTTTCGCGGAGCGGCTTTTGAGCGTCACGGCGTGCTGAAATAGCGGACTCATTTGGAAGCACTTCCCACGCTGAGGGGCCAGACATCGCAGCCGGTGTCCACACATCCCAGGGTAGGCTTGCATGATCGCTCGCTTGTGCAAACTGTACACTCGATAATAGTTGCGCTGATCCGGGAGGATAAACTCCCGCGTATTACCTGTATAGCTACGCGTAGCTTTATAAAAGTGCAGTGACACTAGGGCAAGAATGTTACGGTAAAAAGGTCGTTCACCACAACGATCACATCTGAATTTCGCTGCAGAATCAGAGATGTCTTGGCGCGTTTTCTCAAAAAGCCGAGCAGACAAAATTATCTATCTTGGCGAAAGCTCAATAAATCACTCCGTCTAAGAGCTTAGATTTATATCCATATCTGCACTGCTCCTATATTTATGGTGCGAGCGAATCTGAAGAGAGGAAACGTGTTATCACCACGGAAGGTCATGACGCGACGTCCCTGGGAATAAAATGGGCCGCGCATCTGCTCGCGCCGCTGCAAATGCCTCACCTCTTCCCTCCCTGCGATCCTCCCACGGTTCGCCAAAGTCGTTTCAATTTTCCCGCCTTCCACTGCTCGCGCCGTTTAATAGAACCTTCTGTTACTGCTGAACCTAGAATGATGCCACGAGGTCTGGGCTCGCTCGAGCTCTTTTTGTATTTAAGGGTCAAATATTGTTTCGAACCAGTATTTCTTATTTGCATTGGCGAATATCAAGCACCCGTTTATTTTAAATTAAAATAACACGGCGAGTACAGGTTGTGCATTGATGTTTTGTCTCAAACATGCCTAATGGTTTTTCTTTGCTCAACAATATTGAAAAATACGAATTATGTGTCCAGATTTAAGAAACATTTTGGCTGCACAAACGTCTTGTTCAAAGATTATTTTAGCTTTTGGCCGGATGGCTCAATAGAGGGACACACAGACAGGCAGACACATCAAAATTTTCGGGTTTAAGTAGCCCAACAAAGTCTATCGTCTAAGGTCAGATCATGCGACGTTTACGAGATATTGCCTCGTAATTTATTAATTTTTTTAAGCGATCCTGTATTGGGCGGGCTCGTGTGGCTGTTGGCTTCGTTGGTCAAAACTTTCTCCTCACCCTCCTCCGCTGACTTTTCGCCCGCAGCTGGCGGCCGGATCACGCCCAGCCACTCAGAGGGGCTCCCTGCCTACGGAGAGGAGAGGGGGAGGTTACCCAGAGGGAATAAATGTAAATATTTCGAAGGGGGGATAAACGAAGAGGATAACTACTTAAACAAAACGTAGCTATAATGAATCATAGAGCTCTGTGGCGAGGAAACAAATAAGAATTAGTGAGAGGAATGTGGAAAGGAGTAATGGTTCCGGGCTTCACATTTGCGAATATGCAGTGCGCTGTTTAAAATAAGACGTTCTATCAAGCCTTGATGTGAACCAGAGAAAGGTAGGCCGTTTGGCCTTAGGCGCGCATGGAAAAACAACTAACGAAGCAGTGCAGGGAGATATGGGCTGGGCGTCGTTTGAAGTTAGAGAAGCGCAGAGCAAAATATGTTTTGAGGGGAGTTTCAGAGCAATGGATCGACGTAGGTGGACAGCTAAGGTTTTTACGTACCCATACATGGAAAGCGTAGACACGCCGTGGTTAAGGAAGACAAGGCTAACGGTGAAATACGGAAAGAACAGTGGAGAATCCAAAACAGCCAAGGTAACAAAAAAATTGGGCGCATCTCCCCGCGAGGGGGACTCGAGTAAATGCGTCGCATAGGGGGTTGGTGTATTGCGTTAACGTTTAGTGTTTGGGGAGTTGGTGGTAGTGAATGCGTTGTATCAGGAGCTTCTTGACGTAGTTTGAATGAGTCAAGGATATAAGGCGCGTTCGTAGCCTCCCAATCTGTGTCGGCTTTGTGGCGCAGTGGGTAGAGCACCATGTACATTACGTTCCGCGCGCAGGGTCGAGGGATCGAAACCAGGCGCCGGATAGTATTTTTTTTTATATAGTGTAGGGGTAGGGGTGCGGACTACGACTACGGACGTCAACGCGGGTGACATCGTGAGTTACTGAAATGCTCTGCATTTAAAAAGAGACAAGGCAGATAGAAACGGATAAATGGAGAGAAAAATGGAAGCTAAAACGTCGTTAGAGATGTACAGGGCGGAGAAATTGGATACCAGAAAGAAAAATTTTTTGCGAGAATTCCCCGGGCAGTGCTTTGCTTTTTGAGGCTAGAGAAGGTTTCTTGCTAACTAAGAGCTTTGTGGGGAAGTATTCACAAAATGATGGGATATACGTGGTCTGCGGAAAACAAACAGAAACTATGAGGCACATTGTGTTAGAATGCGAGGGTATCCATCCAATTGTACATTAGGAACATTTTCGACTTCCGGAAGCCCTAGAAATTAAGGGTAGCATAGAGGAAGTCAACTTCAAGGCTGTCTAGGCGACGAAAGGAAGATTAGAATGGTGGTGGACGAAATGCAGAGAGGGGAATAGTGCCTAGGAGAGTTACCACCTGTAACAGGAAAAAAAGTATTTTGTGCCTGATAAGGTTTTTGTGCCTGCCGTGAGCAGAGCTAGTATAAAACAAGGTATATTAGTACTTTTTGGTAATATGACACGTCACCACCCCGCTACAAAGGGGAAACAAATAGCAATTGTAATCATCATCAGCTCGCTCTTCGCGCGCCGTTTCTCGCCTGCTCAAGGCCCGCGGCGCCTTGTATGACAGAAAAATGGAAAAAATAGAAATGTCGAAAATGAGATTAAAGTAAACAAAAACCGGCTGGCAGAGTCCTTCATGCACATGTTGGAAGCCAATTAACAGCTAAAAAAAGATATAATGCGTAAAAATGGGCCTAATTAACAAAAAAAAAACGCCATTGGAAATGTGAAACATCTGCCGTGAAGGCACTGCCGCATGCCTCGTGACCGATACCGCAGATGGCGCCACGGGAACGAGCACGTAGACTGTGGAGGAAGAAGAAGCATTTCTTTCCGCCATCACATCGACAAACACATGTGGTTGTATATGTCATGGACGAGTGCGTTGACGCCCGTGCCCTGCGCCCGCACAAAAAAGGTTCGGTTCGGATTGGTCGAGAATTGGGTTGTCGTTGGTCAAGGGTTGGCATTAGGTTTGACAGAGATTTCACAAGGGATTAGTTTACGGTTTCACGGGGTTGCACATGCTTAGCCTGAACCCTTGTTCCCGGGGTGGGTTGTTTTGAAGACTATTTTTAGCGAAGGGATGACGGTATAACATGCGCAGTCAGCAGAAGTCGGCCTCTCCGCGCCAAGGCCATGGACTTACGATGAGCGCGTTCGGTGCGTTTGTTTTCGGTTCAAGGCACCCAGTAGGGCTGACGCTGTATTATGCGTCGGGAGGAAGTTATGAAAAGCTTCATACTCTCGTGGAATTCGCTGGTGCGACGCATGCCCGTAAAAGGCGGCCGCCAGGCACAGACTTGACAGGGGAAGGGAAGCCCCGTGCTCGAGGAGGCCACTTGCGCAGGACCTTCTTCTGACCAAGACGTGCCTCTACCACCTGGACCTGGACCCCGTGCTGTGCGCGAACTTCAGCAACTTCTCGGACACCAAGAACGCCATCGAGCGGGTGGCGAACAACTACTCGCTCTTCATACTGCTCGTGCAGCTCACGCCGGCCGCCCTCCTGTCCATCTTCCTAGGACCCTGGTGCGACAAGTGAGTGCCTCTTCTTACGCAGCCGCGCCTTTGAAAGGCCTGATTGGAATCTATAAAGCACGTGTTAGCGCGGTTTCGTGAAGGTCTTCTTAGACTCTTTTAAAGCACTTGATCTTGAATCCTACCGATTACTTTTCCATAACTGAATGCACTCAACATTGACCGCAATAGTATCTCGTGGATTTTATACTTTTTTCACTAATCGAGCCCAATTTTCTGTTCTAAAAAATTGGTCGCTTCGCTGTGTCGTGTCAATTATGGTGTTCCGCAATGTTTCGGTCTCGGACATTCGCTTATTCTCATTTACATAATGACTTCACATTCTCCATAAGGTTATTTCCAGACGATTGTGTCCTTTACCGCATATTATCGTCAAATTCTAACTATCATGGCAGTCTAATCTAGACAAACTTTGAACCTGATGCTACACCTGGAGGATGCGTCTTCACAGCCAAACGTGCAAACTAATGAGAACTTTTTTTCCAGTCTTGGCCAATCTCTCTAAGTGGGTATGCTTGGCTTGGCAAACATGCGCCGGGCGTCCTGTGCGGTCGCCGCGAGGCACGTGCTCACGTGCGCGCGCTCGGCATTTTCTTGGTATTTGTAACTGCGGACACGAGAAATTACGATTTGCGAAGCAGCTTCGCTGTTAAAGGCCAATTTTTCTTTGAAGCTTTGTATATATTGAGAGAGTGAGGGACGAGGTCTCGGAGACGACGTTTATTGTCCTCCTCGGAGCGAACGTACCGGGAAGCGCGAGACCGATGATGATGCTGATGATTATTTACAGATTGTAATGGCGATGGGGCGTCAGTTCAAGAGATTGGGAAGCGTATCCCTCAGTGCTCAGACTGGCCATGATAGTGGCGGTATCGCTTGCACTGCGTATCCCATTAATGTAACGCCGCGAATGCTCACACATTTCCCCCCCCCCTCGGCTGAAGGCGGCCGCCTGGCCGCCGGCGGTTATGGTTGGCGACGGTTGAAACGCTTCAAGCGGGAGACATGCACGATTTCTGTTCCAAGGCAGCGACGGTCCGTTGGGATATCCACTGGAGAAACGCGATAATTGACGGGAGAAGCTTGTTCGACGACGACGTAGGGACCTAGGTACCTGTGAAGAAACTTTTCACAGAGGCCTGATGTGCGAATCGGAGTCCAAATTAGCACCTCATCCCCTTTGCAGAACTCAACAAAACGATGTGATGCGTCGTATCTTGCCTTCCGTTCTTGCTGACTCGAATCCGTGTGAAGTCGTGCCATCCGTCGACAGTGAGCGATTCGCGTGGTGAACTGTTCATGAAATGCTGAAGTGGCAGAGACCGGAGCAGAGAAAAAGGCGGTGTCCAGTCCAAAAGAGGGTTGGCGGCCATAAACAAGGAAGAAGGGGGAGTAACCCGTCGTGCGTTGAGCCGCTGAATTGTAAGCAAACGTAACAAAGGGTAGAATGATATCCGTTTCTGTGGTCGGGGCTGATGTACATAGACAGCATATCGGATAAAGTGCGGTGAAAACGTTCGGTAAGGTCATTTGTTTGGGGATGATAACTAGAGCAAATTTTGTGAATGGTGTTGGCAGCACCAAGGACTTCGGCAAGGACCTGAGAAAGAAATGTCTTGCCGCGGTCACTCAGCAGGACCCGAGGGGCTCCATGTCGCAAGATGATATTGCGTAAGGTGAAGTCGGCAACTTCATGAGCACAGGCAGACGGGAGGGGAGCAGTCTCCGCGTATCGAGTCAAGTGGTCCACCGCAGTTACGATCCAGCGGCAGCCATTAGAAGTAGGAGGTAAAGGCCCATACAGGTCTATTCCCACGGTTTCAAAATGAACAGATGGGCAGGGAACGGGGTGCAACAATGCAGCGGGAGGGGACGTATAATCGCTTGCGGTGTTGGCACGGGGCGCACGATGCGACATACTTTGCAATACTTGTGGATAAGCCTGACCAAAAAAACCGACTCCGGACGCGGTCGTATGTCTTTTCAAAGCCAAGATGTCCAGCCGTCGCATATTCATGAAGTGCTTTAAGCACGCCAAGACGAAGCTCACGAGGTATTGTAGCCTGTAGCGTGGCGATTCATGTGGCAAAGTACTCCATCAATCAGCCGGAAGCTGTTAAGTTGGCGTCGCAGCCGGCTATTCGGTGGTCGGGCAGATCCATTCAGGCGGTCGATGAGAGTCCGACAATACGTATCTGCCCGCTGAATCGATGGCAGGTCAGTTCACGCATCCACCGAAGTATGGTTGATAGGCGCCAGAGGTAAACGTGGTTGGCGTGGCGCAGTGAAGGTAGCAGACGACGAAGTAGATAGTGGGCATCGCGACAGGGCGTCAGCATCTAAATGCTTTTTACCGGACTTGAACACGACCGTAAAGTCGAACTGCTGTAAACGTAAGACCCAACGGCCTAGGCGCCCAGATAAATTTTTCATAGTTGAGAGCCAACACTCTAAACTTTTTTTCCACCCATATACCCCCTAGAGGTTCTTTTTCGCCTTTCCTCTAGTGATCCTCCTTGTAGGAGTTTTTTTACTACATGGAACAGGGAGGTTTTGTTTACCTCCTCAAAACAGGGTGTTTTTAGGTGATAGAAAGGAGGTAGTTAGGGAGTGTTAAGAAATGTTAGGGAGAATTTAAGGAGATCAAAATGGAGTATTCTTTACTTCCTCAAGGCGTTTTTAAGTGATGTTTATGGACTTTTTAGGCGGTTAAATAGGAGCCTATTATGGCTCCCTTGGGAAGTACTTATGTTATTTTAGGGGCGTTTTGAGGAGGTTCAAGGGAAGCATTTACTTCTTTTGCATGGAGTTTTACGTTTTGTAGGCCTCGCGAGGGGAGTTTTTAGGAGGTTCAAGGGAAGCATATATTTCTTTTGAATGGAGTTTTGCAAAGTTGGGGTGGTTTTGTAGGCCTTCCGAAAGGCGTTTTTTCAAGGCCACAAGGGAGAGTTTCTAGTTCCCTGCGGGAGTACTGATTTCACACGGTTTTTCTCGGTTTCAGGTTTATTTCAAACGAACTTTCGCATACAAGTTTACATGGTACATGGTGTACACAAGGAGGCTCGAAATAAAAACTTACGGCGACCTCCTATAAGAAAGCAAAAAGGGTAAATTGCTAAAAACACGCCAGTTAGGAATGGAAGACAGCAATAGAATGCTAGTTGAACAAACCGTAGAATTAATATTACTACAAGAACTGGAAATACGCGAAAAACAAAGATAGGCGCAAACACAACCACATGGTAAGTGAAATCATTATATAATAATAGCGCATCGAGAACGCGTCAGTACTTATCAGAACTTATCAGAACGCATCAGCACTCAGTACACAAAGTGAAAAAAATGGTTGCAGTGGTTTACAACAACAAAAAATTTTCGGTTGGTGGTGAAATGAGCTGTGTGCTAGTTGAACAAACTGTAGAAACAATATTACTACAAGAACTGGAAATACGCGAAAAACATATAGGCACAAACACAACGACATGGTAAGTGACATCATTATATAATACTAGAGGATTGAGAACGCGTGAGTACTTATCAGTACGCATCAGTACTCAGTACACAAAGTGAAAAAAATGGTTGCAGTGGTATAAAACAACAAAAAAATTTTTCAATTGGTGGTGGAATGAGCGAGAGCTGTGTAACGATTTGATATTGAAAGGTAACGAGCATTTTGTAGATGGTAAAGGCACAAGAGATAAATGATGTAGGAGACAGACAGCAATGAGATGGCTATGGATAAATGAGTAATATAAAGAACGAGAAATATGCTGCGGAAAATACCAGTGCGTTTTGATAAAGACACAGATGCGCCAAGAAAAGTGACCCAGTCTGAGGGGTTAATTGCAAGGATATAGAACAGAATGGGTGGTATCGCGACAGCTTCTTCAGAGTGAGAAGAAAAAGCCATGTAATTCGTGTTTTTCCGATAATTTTGAGTTGATTCATTTGGCACCAGTTGCCAACATTATTTAGATATTTGTTTCAAGTTATATTGGTTGGTTAATATTATTGCTTCACTAAAATATAGCTGTATTATCAGCATACAGAAGGGCCCATCAAATATCCCCTGTTCAGTAAAAAAAAAGAAAACGTCAGAAACATAATACGAAATTCTTTAAACTACTATCCAATGATTACAGGATTGAAAACAAATAAAATATTGCTGAGGGATATTGATGCGATAAAAGTTAATTAGTTCTAAATCCTTCACACGTGGTTTGGTGCTGGCAAGGTCCAAAAACGCATGTTCCACAAACGTTAGAGCTCTGTGTGCCTTCTTGGGATATTGAATGTTGAAAACCCAGAACGATGCAAACAGACTACACAGTCCTCCCAGTAAAGATGATGCAGTCAAGACACTCTGGCCATCGATGCGGAGGCTAATTTCCCCGTTCGCGGAATGCAGGCAGGGAGTCAAAGGAACATCTACCTGAAAAAGCAAAAAAGAAAAAAAAAAATGCCCCACATGTAAAATTCAAAACAGGCACTATGGTTAAATGAACTTAATAATTCGGTACAGTAATAAAATTGTTATGCCAGGTTCCCTGCGAAGATTCAGTACTTAAATTAGGAATGCAAAGGCTTCATTAAACAAAGTGCCAGTACATTAACCATCGTGGCTTTTGCAGCAATAAAAAAGATATTACTTCCGCACAATATACTCGAGCACAACTTTAAATGACAGTGAAGTTAAAATGCAAGTCTCTCTAGGTTGATAGATTAGCTCACGGAGAACACTATTATACCCCTCTTACACCTGGCATTTTTTTAAAATAAGGCTGAAACTAGCAAAAACACGTTTTCACCGGAAGGGCTTAAGTGGCCTGACGCGCACAACTTCTTTCTTGGCTGCCGCTGGATGGTGCTACTCGTCCATACTTGGGGTGGCAGTACCGCTTTCCAAGGGAGCATGCGAGCTACGCATGAGAAAATCGTTCGACGCCAAAACTTGCGGGGCCTCAAAAGGCCAATGTTTTTCTTCAGTGAAGCGTAAATACTGATCACAGGTCCAATGGAGAAACATTTTGCTTAGTGGTCTCGAACGGCAAATGACAGGGGAGTTTGGGGAAGCATGAGCGATTTGACCGGAACTGACCAAACTGCTTGGTACGTGGTAATGTTGTATTCAGTTGCTTGTATACTGCTATTAATCACCGCTGCTTCACTTGCTTCCGGTTTATCCTGATGCAAACAGCGACTGCAGTCGTGTTTGCTTCACGTTTGATGAGCAGTTGAACAGCGATTTCTCAGCACTTAAGGCATCTTGGCACTAAATCAATGCTGAAATGGCTATGCGGAGGTCCGACTTCCGTTTGAAATCAACTTGCTGGTTGTCTTCAATGACCCTTTAACAACAAGTTACCCTTATGCCTCATCACTGCAACCGATTTTTCCTCCGTGTGGTGCAAAGTGTGTTACTGTGATTATTTTCAACGTGAAACGAACCGTTTCTGTGATTTGTAGGACTGATTCTGCTATTAATTACTGCAGTGACAACAAGCTATGAAAGAAAATCCCGCCATCTCCACGAAGTGAATGATGATGAGAGGGGCGAATCTAAAATGCTTATCAGCAGACAATGTGACGCATTAAGTGCAAGCTGCTTTCATAGTGTGTGCATTGACATTAGGATATGGCCCCCTGGCAGAATGATGCGCTGCGCGAGATTTTGCCGTAACTTAAAGGACAGGCAACTCATTTTTACGGAGTATAGGATCTGTAAAAGGGTTGCGAGTTGGGCGAGTTGGTAATTATGCATTGCGAAAAATAAACTGCGCGCAAATTAACGGGGACAAGAACACATGAAGACGGCACAAGCGCACACTCGCAACTAGTTTATTATTGCACAATTCAAAGCTTTATACGCCCAAGCGCCCAATTGCCGCGCCCCCAATGCGTCACAGTTCTCGGCGCACTCAGCCGAAAATACTAAAAAACCGTAACAACAAAACCACAAAACGAACTTTGAGGCGCACGAAAGGCGAAAAATCAGCAAAGATAACCGCATCATACATGGATTAAGACCCCCCTCCCACCCCCAACACGCATTCCCAGAATAAGCACCGAAATAGCCCTCAATGTGCGTCTAAATATGCGACTTCTCGATTAAGCAGGGCGATAGAGGGATGACTGATACATTCGGAACCAGCTTTTCTGATGTGGCTGGCTTCTACAATTTCTCGCGTTTGCTGGTTCTTATGTCGCAAAAGGATGGCTGTGCGCTCAAACACAGGGACACAATCAGGTCTGCATGCGCGGTAATGAGAAGATAAGTGGCTCAGGTCACGTTGAAAAATGAAAAAAAAATATACGGTACTTTTAGACGTCGTACGCTCGAGTTTGTGACAACGTACCCGTGTGCGGATCTGTCCTGAAGTTCGGAGAAATGCAGGCGGGTTGTGTTATATTTCTCGTCTTGCATTACGCTTTCTTTTATATATTAGCGCCCTCTTTCCCGATCAATCTACCTTCCTTCCCGCTTCCGTCTGACTGCGCTGATTTTCGCCAGCACGAAGTAACCGTCACGTTGCTTTGAAACGACGCCGCGCGCGACAAACGATTTTATCTCGAATGCCCTGTTACAAACCGGCCAGAAAAGAATGCGAATGCATACCCCAAAACCCACAAACAAGTAAAATAATACGAGTGTGCGCTTTTTTCTTTGCCCGTGCGTGTACGAGCTGTGAGCGGCACGGGTACCCGTGTACTTCGCTGTTAACCCTATCGAAACGTTTGACAAACGCATCGACTGATGAAAGACCACTTACCAGCGAGCTGTCCACACCTGTCGCCGTATCCAAATGCTGTTTGCGGCCGTTCCTCGTGTGACAGGGGCACATGGAAATCTTTCCACCAAATGGCACTACTAGTCCTTCACAAATAAGAAAAAAAGACGGCCCAAGGTGAGGCTTGAAGCTCCGGCCGCGCCGAGTCACCGGCCGCGCTGCGTTGATAGCACAGAGGTTGTTTACATCCGGGCAGCCAGTCGTGCCGCCAGGGCAAGTTGAGTCGCTGCAGTCGGGTGCGTTGGCGCGCTGGCACGAGAATTTAAATCGTATATGTATGCGCAAGCAAGCGAAGCAGATGAACATTGTAATTGTTTGCAACGGCGAGAACTGCCTCTTCGTTAGCAGCAGAGTTTGACAACACCTATCGCCAAAATAAACAGATTGAGACAACACGGCCGCGCTCTCTGCCTGTGATCGCGCTGGTTGAAGCATCTATACGAGTATACGTACGGTATTGGTTTTGTAGCTGCGTGCAACCGTCGCGTCCTGCTCACTCGTTCTAATTAGCATTAGGCCACGGTTGAAGTGCTGGTGCACGGAGACAACAGAAGACTAACATGGCGACCGCCCGCTTGAGATGATTACCTCAGATAGGGCGTTTATTGTGGACGTGGTAGGATACAAGGAACGGAACGCCATCTCACAAATGGTGTTAAGTAGTTCTAAATCCCCCCTTTTGCTACCCGGATGGGCAACGGTACTACCATGGAGGTTCGTCCACTTCTTTAGATCATGCCTAGGGAGTACATTTTTTGCTATAGGTACTTTTCAGGGCACATTACTTGATTAAAACTCCATTTCCGGCTAGTTTGCGTTTACAGTGAACAGAGGGCCTGATGATCTGTGACGATGGTGAAACGACGGCCGTATAAGTATGGGCGAAACTTCTGAATGGACCAGGCAACAGCTAGGCATTCTTCTTCAGTGATAGTGTAGTTTTGCTCAGCGGGTGTCACTGAGCGACTAGCATATGCTACCACCCTTTCTCTAGATTGAGTGTCACGCTGAAGAAGAACGGAGCCAATGCCGCACCCGCTGGCATCAGTATGCAGGATGGTAGGCGCTGTATCGTAAAAATGACACAGGAGGGGATCATCTGTAAAGGCGTCCTTAAGGGCTTGAAAAGCTTTCTGGCAATCGTCTGACCAGATGAAAGGCACGTTGGCACGTAACAGCTGGTTCAAAGGGGAAGCGGGGATCGCAAAGTTGCGAATAAAACGGCGAAAGTATGACGCCAGGCCAAGGAAGCTCCGCAGATCTTTCAGTTGGAGGGCCGAGGAAAGTTTACAACCGCGGCTGTCTTGTCTGAGTCTGGACGTATTCCCTCTTTGGAAACGACATGCCCCAAAACTTTAACGATCTTGCTTGCAAAACGGCACTTCTTCGTATTCAGTTGCAGTCCGGCGTTAGACAGGCAGGTCAAGACTTCGTCAAGGCGCTGCAGATGCTGCGAAAATGTGGTCGGAAATATCACAACATCGTCCAATAACACAGACACGTCTGCCATTTGAGGCCACGAAGGACCGTGTCCATGAGTCGTTCGAAGGTAGCCGGAGCGTTGCACAGGCCAAACGGCATGACGTTAAATTCATACAAGCCGTCTGGGGTGGCAAATGCCGTCTTCTCTTTGTGGGCTTCGTCCATGGGTATCTGCCACTACCCGGAGCGAAGGTCGAGGCTTGAGAATTAGTCGGCCCCTTGCAAGCAGGCTAAGGCATCGTATATGCGGGGCATAGGATAGACGTCCTTTCGAGTGATTTTATTGAGCGCCCGGTAATCTACGCAGAACCGTACAGAGCCATCCTTTTTCTCAACCAAAACAACGGGAGAAGACCATGAGCTCGTGGATGGCCGAATAACGTTCCGTTTGAGCATACCGGCAACATTATCTTGAATTATCTTGCGCTAAGACGAGGTGACGCGGTATGGTCTGCGTCGAATCACGGCTGACCCGTCCATTTCAATTCGGTGCTCTGTTGCAGTAGTCTGTATGAGACCAGGTGAATGAACGTCAAATGAATCGCTGTACATGGCCAAAACATCGAGTAGTAGCTTGGCCTGAGTAGGTCGGGTCTGAGCGTGGCACTAAGAGCTGACATATCCACTGGCACAGCCATCAGTGTGCTAATTGAAGGGGACGTGCCACTGGAAACCACTGAAGCAGGACTGCTATCAGCCACCGAAGCTATTGTAGTTACTTCAGACAACAGAATGGGTTCATTTGTGGTGTTGAAAGCAGCCAGGACTGCAGACCCACTCACAAACCGAAGGAGGCATGGTGCGATGGGAATTCCTTGTGGCAGAAATCGAGTGGACGGTACCGCCAAAACATCACCGTCGGCAAATGCGTCCGAAGAAACGGATAGAATGCCTTCACAACCTGCTTCCAAAACGTGATCGGAATTCAACTTCAGGGTGGGGTATGGCACGTCTGGACAACTGAGACATTGTGTGTCAGCAATACGGATGGCCGGGTGACGACAGGAGATAACGGCAGCGGCAGAGGCAAGAAAGTCCCATCCGAGAATGAGGTCATGGGCACACGGGGAAATAACTGCACACTGGATAGAATGGCGAATTCCTCCTATCGAGACACGCACGGTACAATAAGCAGTGGCTGGATGTCATTGTCATTGGTACCACGGAAACAAGGACCGGAATAAGGAGTCTTGACTTTTCTGAGACGCGAACACAGATTAGCACAAATCACGGAAATTGTAGCCCCAGTGTCAAATAATGCTTCCACTTGAATACCTTCGACAACAACAGACAGCGTATTAGCCGGTAGTTCAGGAGGAATTGTGGTCGGTCCAAGTGATGCAGTTCTCCCTCCAAAAACTGCAGCACCTAGTTTTCCTGTTGTCGGTTGGGGACATTGGTAACAGGTCGAAGTGGTGACAAGGCCCGACGGAATGGCGAAGGGGAACGACGTCGAACGGGGCGAGAATCGCGGGGATAGTCCATGGCGTCAGGAGAGGGAGACGAGCGGGCTGGAGGGGGCCCACGCTGACGGGGGGCGTAGCTGAAGCGGTTGTCTCGTTCGAAGGGGGCATAGCCTCGTCGCTCATCTAGCTGGCGTCTGCGGCAAAGACAGGAAATGTGTCCTCTGATGCCGCAGTAGAAGCACACAGGCCGGTCGCCTGGAGCACGCATCGGTCGCCACGTTGACGAGTAAGGTGCCGGCATCGATGGCGCAGAGAGGGCGGTCAAGTGGGCGGACGCAGTCGGGTGCACGATGTGCTCCACGGGAATGGGTGGTCGGGACGCAGCTTCTGAGTACGTGGGAATGTGTGGTGGAGCAGTCTGACATGGTTGGGGAATGTTGGTCATACACGCCAGCTCTTCCTTGATCACGTCCCGCAGTCCATGTACGCAGACAGGAGCATTCTGGGGGCTGCTGCAGCTCCTCGCGTATGATAGCGCGTATTAAAGCACGGAGCTCCACATTCCCAGAGGGGCTGGTAGGCCAGGAATCCTGCTGGAGGCGAATAGCTTGCAGATTGTCAAGGCGCTGGCATATCGCCCGCACTTCAGCAATGGTGGTGGGATTTTGTATCGCCAGGGCATTGAAAGCGAAAGAGGGGATTCCTTTCATGATATGTCGTACCTTATCCGCCTGTGGCATGTCTTTGTCAACTCGACGACACAGTCCGACGACGTCTTCTATGTACGAAGCGTAGGTTTCCTCCGGGTGCTGTATGCGGGCGTCCAGTTTCTTTTTGACTCCAGCCACGCTAGCTGAGGACGTGCCGAAAATCTGACGCAGTTACTGAGTAAAGCTACTCCAATCAGAGAATCCTCCCGCATTATTGTGGTACCAGGTCTCGGCCACCTTCTTCAAGGAGAAACCAACGTTGTGTAGCTTGAACGTGTCGTCCCAGCGGTTGAAGGAGCTTACCCTGTTGTACTGATCGAGCCATTCGTCCACGTCTTCACCACGGAGGCCATAGAAAAACGGAGGATCGTGCTGGTGAGTGGTGATAGTAATGGCGGGCTGGACAGGAGCTGCTGCGCTGGTAGCACTACGGCTGCTCTCGTGCTGCATGGTGCTGGTTGCTAGCGCCAAACGCCGACCCGATCGTAGCTCCAGCGGTGCGACCAAGAGAGGTAGACGTCGGGATCAAGCGCACACTCCACCACTTGAGAGAGTGAGGGACGAGGTCTCGGAGACGATGTTTATTGTCCTCCTCGGAGCGAACGTACCGGGAAGCGTGAGACCGACGATGATGCTGATGAATATTTACAGATGGTAATGGCGATGGGGCGTCAGTTCAAGAGATTGGGAAGCGTATCCCTCAGTGCTCACACTGGCCATGATAGTGGCGGTATTGCTTGCACTGCGTATCCCATTAATGTAACGCCGCAAATCGTCGCCATAAATTGTTCGTTCGACACGGCCGCATGATTTATTTTTGCTCATTCATTACTGAAACTACCGATGAATGGAACCACCTGCCTGCCTCAATTGGTAGCGCAACCGACCCGTGTGCATTTAGAATTGTAGTCGAAAAATACTCTCGATAATCCGCAGTTTATTTTCATGTTTTTGGTAACCTTTTCTGTGCATACGTTCTGTATTAGTTCCACTCCCTCTCGTAACGCCTTCGGGCCTTGAAGGTGCAATAAATGGAATGAAATGAGACAGACAGCGCATGCATAGGAAGCGGCAGGTCAACGCCGCTGGCTCAAAAGCGGAGCTCTCTGTGAGCAAAGAAGCTGATTCCCGTGCATCCACCCATCTACAACATCGCAAGCGTCCCAAAATAAGACACGACCCTACCTCGACCTCGTTGCTTTGGTTGGGAATAGCCGAAGCGTGAGCGATAATATGGATAAACTTGCGGCCTTGATAGAGTCTGGAAATGCACGGAATCTTTGCGTAATCGCCAAATCAGCGACAGCGAAGTTTTCCCGGGGAACATCATTGCGGATCGCAAAGACAGGCAGAGCCTCGGTGGTGGCGTTTTCGTGCTTGTCCGGGCCGATTCACGCCCATCTGCTCTTGACAATGATATCAGTCATGATTCGGTTGAAGTAGAGTGGTGTAAGTGTGGTGGGGTTACTTTACATGATAATTTTTTTGTTTGCCGCTCCGGCGGTTTATCGACCACCAAGCTCGGATATAGCGACATTGCAAGCATTAAGTGAAGTTACCTCTGGACTTTCAGATCAATTTGCTTCTTGCTGGTGACTTCAATTTTCCAGACCTCTCTGGAGCGATGAACGCTTGCGTAGCGCAAACATGCACCCACGCTAACATGAATATGAAGAGCATTGTAAATACTTGGCTACTACAGTATATTGAGGAGCCAACCTGTAAAAACAGTATTGTAGACTTGTTGGTTTGCAGCTCGCCGTACTTATTAAGTTGGGTCACTATTATTTCTGGTATAAGTGACCGTCAGGCCGTTGTCGCAACTGCAAAAATAGCAAAAAATCAGGGAAGCTTTTACTCAGGCGCAAGACTTAAATGGCCAAGCTGTTGTAGGTGAACATTGACGGACACAAAGTTGAGTTTAATATCGCTGCGGTTTCGTCGTTGACGTCGGCGGCATGGCATTTCAGTGTTCCTTATTTTCGGCAAGGGCAGAGCCGGCTCGTTGTTTGGTTGACGTTTTCGTACGTCACTCTGCAAGCGCGACTTACCGTCTACAGCGCACGCTTTGCACGCTGAGCCTCTCAAAGCGTGCGCCTCTCAAAATCCGCGGCCGGGTCATGTGGAGTCAATTATCACGTACAGCAGCTTAGACATTCGAGTCGGGGCAGAGCGCATGCGCATGACGACACGAGGTCAAACGAACGAGGGGCGTACGCTATGACTTCCGAATTAGTGTTGCTACGGTACGGTGAACGCTCAAGTTATCTGTGGCCGATGTTGGCCAATCTCCATAAGTGAATGTGATCGGCTTAGCGGACGTGCGCTCGAGGTACGCGGCGAGCGCTGGAGCTTTTTTTGGGCCAATATTGACCGCTCTCCCTGAGGGGGTGTGCTGAGCTTGACGAACGTGCGCTTGAGGCACACGTGCACGTGCGCTAGGCATTTTATTTGCATTTTGATGTGCAGAAACCATGCAGAAATGATTAGCTTCGCTGTTAAAATCCGTCGCGTGCAGTGCCGCGGGAGATGGAAGAGTGCTCTTTTTCAAGCGAAGCTTTAGTGTTCTTACTGATGCGTGTGTAACGCGGGAACGCCCCGCGGGAAACTTCATCATCACCGACTTTTTCTGTCGGTGATGATGAACGATCGTGGGTGAAGTGAAAGCAAAAATGCTTGCGCTGGCTGGACTCCAACCTGGCTCTCTTGCGTTATGAAGCCGGCGTCTGTCCGGTTGCTCCATTTCGATCTTTTTAAACCAGAGCTTTGTACCTCTACCAGCCAACGGTTCTTTCGTAGCGTGCGGGATAACAAACTCCCAACGCGGCGAAGGCGCCAGCAGAGGGGGGGTGCGGAGGGTTTCACTCACGGAGCACACTGTAGATGGTGCGGCGAATTTACCCAGCGTTCCGCGCGTGGAAGTGCCTGCTCGCCGGCGACGGCGGCGTAGGCGGTACGGCTAAGTCGTCTGCTTTAGCGACGGTTGTTTTTGGGCCTGCTTTGGTGCAGCTTCGCGTCCACTGCGAGCTGCCTTCGTACGGCTTGATTAACTTGTTCGACAGCACCTACAGGGTAGCCCACACCCGACGGAACTAAGTGGTCGTACTTCAAACATACGTTAAAGAGTGGTTTGCAGGGCGGGAAAACAAAATGTACACACCACATAGAAACATCTGGCCGCTAGAGAAACACTGCCTTTTGCGCTTGCTTGCCACGAATGGGACTCCGTTTTCTAAATTGGGGATTACCAATTCGGTTGTTTTAAGATGTCTTACAAAAGGCGAAAGTAGCAACTGGGTCTGATAAATAGTGATTATAAGAGTTCCCTCAGTTTTCTCGCAATTCTCAAACTTACTAAACTAACTAGTTTAAATCGGTATAAATGGGAATCACTAAGCTCACATGCCGAATTGTTTCGGTATCTGCGTTTGTGTCTCGCGGTGGTGTAGCCCCAAGCTAGCACCTCAGGATGGCTAGGTTCCGCTGTCTCACCCTTCGAAAGTCGCTCCTCTCCGTTTTTCTCCCGACTCACGGCCGGGCTACAGCGGCGGCGCCCGGCTGGCAGAATCTCTGGTTTCAGACTTTGCAGAGCCACGTGTGTGAATTGAAGTGGCGTCGCATGGGCAACTGTTGTGGGTGTCATTTGGAGCTTTGCTTTCCAACCACCTTCACAGCGTCGATTGGAGGCAATCTTTTTGTTGGTTTGGGTTCAGGACGTGCTTGAGGCGGCATATTGTTACGTGGCGCCAGAAGTGATGAGGCCAGCAGTGGTGGGATGATCTATTTACACACGATCCATGCACAAGGTGGCCATGGGTGAGACGAAGCCAGGCAACCCAGCTTCGTCTTCGTCGCAGATGCTGGCGCGTGTCCTCCTTCTCGTCTTTGATGACGTAACAATGTCATTGTCACGTCCCAGGCACAGGCAGTGCTCGTAAAGTTAGCTCCCTTGGTCCCGGGAAAGCTAGAATGTGTACTCTTAAACTTTATTGTCTAGTTCTGCGAGCTTACGGCGTAGTTTGTGGAAGAGTTGAGCTTTCTCCGTCGAGTGGGGCTGGGTTCATCCCGCTCGTCGCAGAGCGCGCGCGCAGCGCGCTACTGCGTGAAGCACAGCTCAAGGCGGCAGCGGCGAGGAGGGGCGCCGTCAACGCGGGAGGGCAGACGCCGGTCGGAAGTGACTTGAAAGGCGGTGTGGGCCATGCGTCGCACACACTGTCGAGAAGCCGTATCGTGTACACCACTCCCACATTACAGCTTCGCCGGTTAACAGTGAGTGCGGAGTACATGGGCGTGTTTTGTTTTTCTTTTTAACAAGGAAGTGTTTCCTGCCGGGATCCGAGCAAGATCTGACTGACGTCATATCCTTCACGAAAATGACATTGCCAGAAAAAAGTTCTATTGACGCGGCTGCGCCACGATTCGAGCCGGGAACTCCGTCGCCACAAGGTGAGGTGGATGGCAGTTTACCGCCAGCGCTAGGAGCTTTTTTTTATTTATTTCCAAACATGTCCCTATAGTAAAAACAGAAGCAGTAATACAAACAAAATAAAATAGAACTAAATTATAAAATCACGATACCCACGTTAAGGTATAGCGCTAGTGGCTGAAGTATTTTCATCTTTGTTAGCTATCCCACCTTTGACGGCCAGTCTGGTACAGTACATCAACTTGTGCCTTTACAACTTCAATGAAGGAAACCACTGCCTCTTGGAAATAGTACCGGACAGGACGCGCATCAATGTCGGAGTACCGGACTGCCATCTGACACCACATATACTGTTCAGGCCCAGTAGCACGATTAAATCTAATGGAATAACATCTTCATTTTGGACGGACAAATACCGAATACTGCGCGTGTCGATTGGAAGCACATCCCAGGAGAAAACCCAGTCCTAACAATCAATGAAACATGTTCAATCGTTTCCGTTTTTTTGCACAACCAACGTTCCCCCCCACGGCATAAAGAGAACCCTTTGGTGCATCCATGTCTTAACAAGGAGAGTGCTTGTATGTAGTTTAAAGAAAAAAAAGTTTTAACCCCCGGTGCAACTGGCATTCTTTTAACCTGTTTTAATAAACCTTGACCTGGCCCTGCAGAGTAAATGATCCCATACAAGGGAACTGGAAACACAGTGTCACAAAGATCACCATACAGTTTTTCCTAGGTACTGCATTCAAATATTGCGACGACAAACGCGCAATTAGAAAACGAAAAGAATCAACAACGCATTGAAATACCCGCGGATACCTCCTGGAAAATGCAGTGTCGTAACTGTAAATTCAGGCAACACTCTGCCTAATCTAACTTTGCAAACGGTGCACAGAAATGGGTCTTTTACATATCGCAAGAAAAGTAAACCGTTCACCAACTGTCGCATAATAGATGCGCTATCCCTAACTCCCCATACCGCACCCGTCGGAAGAGGCTTGTACGGCTCGTTCGCTCCCAGGATGGACTCCACATAAATACTGCGAAAATCCTATTTTTGAACATTTGCCCTCGAACAGTGGAGTGCTTGTAACACGTACCACATTTTGCTCACCAGGAAGATGTTGCACACCGTCGAACGAGCAAAAATGATTACATCGGTACCCTTCCACTTTTCTGTCTTCTCTCGTAACTCCGCTGCTTGTCTCCGCGAGTAAGGATCACTGTCGGAATAATACTCAAGGGGCACGCCTAAGTACTTAAAGGAGCCATGAAGAGAAAACAAACGTTTGTTTTATTCGAAAGATTAGGTGTTTCATAGTACCCCAAGCGCTTTCCCGGAAGCAAATGATGCTTTATTCACTGAGAAATAAGGCAATTTAAGCCAAATTTTAAATCTCCCGCTAAAATTGCACATTTGGTGACGTGAGCAACGGCGTCACACGGGCCGGTCCATGAAACAGATACTTAGTATGTCGACTCCGTATAGCACCCACACGCGGGAGTGGACCGAGATGGCGGCCATTTTAAAAATACTTGTAAAACCTAGTGCACCCGCAGCCCTAGTCATGGAATCGCCTGAACCGGAGAACAAAACTCTCGCCGAGGAGCTAGGGCTTGCATTTAACAACCTCACACCACTTGAACGCTCAATGCTTCTATGTGCACGAGCGGCAAGAGTTGTGGGATACGCGGTGGACGGGAAAGCGACCATTCCGCGATAGCTACAACAGACGAACGCCCTGCCGTCGGCACCGCTGCCTCGTCAGCCCCGTCGCGACGGACGAATACAGACTGGTACGTATGTGCCGTATTTTTATTACGGTTAATAATAGTTCAACTTCAGTAGCAGTATCGCTTATGCCAGTTGGACGGTGTCGTGTATGGAAAGCCGTTCGCGCGAGCTCTCTGCTTCGACCAGAAAGATACGAGCGTCAATACGCGGTGTTTACGGCATTTTTTTCCCCAAGGTCAGAGCGCCTGGAACCCTAAAATTCGTCTGCGCGACGGCGAGATATCGAGCTCGGCCAGGCGGTAGTTTCGTACGCATTGGCGCACACCATGGAGGAAAAAAAAGCTTAGGAGAGGCCCCCAGCACCCCAGCTATCCACGTGCATTGGCAAAAGTGTGGAGGAAGTCACGTGTTTTCGGCGGCCATTGGAAGTCGCGTTAGCAACGGCGTCCTAGCAACGGCCCGCCCGCCGTCCGCCAGTCATGGAGAAAAGGCAGCGCCTGCCTTGTCGTCCGATTGCGAAGATTGCTGCTTCGCCACCAGACTCGAAAAGGATGCTGCGAGTTGCGACAGCTGCGCCGATGTGAATGTCATTTAATTTCTACTTGCAAGTGCACCTTGTACCGCGTCAAGCTTTTGCTCCGGTCGCGATCACGACGCGCCTATTGAAGTGCAGATATCGTGAACGCGCCGTCCCGTCGTACGCGCGGACACCCGTCAGGTAGACTTTCGGGAAGTGATACACGGTGTGCAGTACGTAGGCGACTTGCAACCGTACGATTGCAACTCAACTCAACTCAACCAACTCAATTTTTTGGTTATCGCCGCTGCATGTAGTTTGCTAGGCCGGCAATGCGCGGCAGTACATCCCAGTTGATATTATTCCATCGTCCTATTACCTTAGTAGGTGTCCGTCTGTTGACTGGAAGAGTGCTGGATATGGAATCTGGATCTTTTTGTGGTCTCGCTCTGGATTTCGCTTTTCAACGCTTCAGACTGCGAGATTAGTGTATGAACGTTTTCAACTGATATCACCTTGAATTTATTGACACTGAGACAAGTTGAAACTTGGCGAAAAAAAGTTTATTGACGCCACCCACCCTCTCCTTTTTTTTGCTCAATAAAACGTTTTGCCTCCTCCTCTTCCTCATCCTCCTCCTTCGCAAAAAATTCTATCGAAGGCACGCGAACAACGATAAAAACATTCCACAATTTTTTGCTTGAGATCTGCATGAAGTGCTGCTTACCTATAAATATAGAAGGGCCGCTTTATTGACTAGTCATCTCTGGGATTGCCAGTGAAACTGCAACGCAAACTTGGGCACTTTCCAGTCCGGTAGCCGCACGGCGTTCGCCCACTGTTTGCGGCGTTCTCCATCGCTTGGGAACCTATAAACGGCGGCGATTGCAAACAAAGGATGAATGCACACCAATGTACAGCAATACTAGTCAGCGGAATGATGCACTAACCGGCGGAAAGTGACTCTCGATTCCTTGGGTACCGATCGCGACTTGCAGCCTGGCACCGAGCATTGCGGCATTGTTAGAGCGAGCCGCTTCGCAAAACTGCTCCGGCCACACGGAAGGCCGTGTAACGGTGTAACCGCGCGTTTAGGTTCACGGTCACGCGCTGCAAAACGGCCTTCTACCTGCCTATCAGCTGATTTCCGCCGGCTCGGCGCTGGCAGATGCAGACAAGAGAGGCGATACAGGACGGAGGAGGCGGAGAAGGTGCACCGAGAGAGAGGGAAAAAAATTGGCCGCGTATCTGCTCCTTTCGTTGCAAATGTCGTCAAAAGACGATAGTCTTTATCGACTTTTGCCGAGTAAATGCCTCCCTTCGCTTTACCGCTCACCTCTCATGTTGTTCCTCTTGCGTCGCGCTCCTTCCAAGGTAAAGACACCAAAGGTTTGCTTAAATCGTTTTAAATTTCCCGCGTTCCACTGCTCCAAACCGGGTGTCTCGATGCGAACGCTGCCGTACGGCGAAGACGCGCGCTAATCGAGGCACCCTACTTCAACGTTTATAGAACCGCGTTTCCCTACTCCACGTGCGTTGCAAGCAGAACGTGGAAACTGTCTAGTGGAACCTTGCGTAACTGTTGCCGGTTGATTTCTTAAAATGGCGCCAGAAGCTATAGTGGCGCTGGCGACAGCAGGCGACGGCGGAGTAAATTCTTTTTCTGCAGTTGATGAAGTATTTAAGTTCGCAAAAGTCAAGCATGTTTGAATTTTTATAAAGGAACACTGCAAATATCAGTTCTGTATTGATTTGTTGTCTCATATTTACATAATGTCTTGTTGTTCTTCAACAATATTGACAAGTATGAACATTACACCGGGCTTTGACGGGCGCATTTAGCTATGACTATATAAGACTATTGCGCAGGCATTGAATTACTTTGGCCGGGTGGCTGAATCGAGTCACAGACAGACAGACATACAGACACACAGACATACAGACAGACCAAAATTTCTGGGTTTAAGTAGCCCAAGAAAGACTATCGTCTTTAAAAGAATCCGCCATTCGACTTACAGAAATGGCGTTTCCGGCTGTGCTGGGTGTGACGTCAGGGCCTCTCCTAAGCTTTTTTTTTCCTCCATGGCGCACACGCTTGCGTGTTCGTTCGGAACTTCAACCGTTTACTCCACCGTTCTTTGTCATAAAAAGAATGTGCAGTATGTTTCGCGGGCATTTAGCTCGCTATGCAAACTGTAAGCCCTGCCTAACATGCGTTTGCTTTTGTCGGCCTCCGCCAATCGCAGAGCATTCCCAAGTGACATCATAGGTTCTGTTGCGGAAAATGAGCTGGTGGGTCGCATGGTCATTTCCTTTTTCCTAATTATGTAGCTTATTTGAGCGAAGTTTGCGTTATAAGTGGTGTCGTTATGGTTCTAACGAGGCAATCTTTCGAATAAACCAAACTTGTGTTTTCTCTTCATGGCTCCTTTAACCGGCGTCGTTACCCACTTGATATTCTGAAATACCGCAGGTGCTGTGTTCCACTCTCCGTGCCAGATACCCACGCACTTATCCCAGTTTACCACACACCCGCTTACGTAACAAAACCATTTCACTTTGTTTACGACGTCAGTTACGCTCTGTTTGTCTGCGCAGAATATGGCAGTATCATCCCCGTATGCCAAAACCCTAACTTCCGTGGTATGAAGTTCAAATCCCCTGAAAGTTTCGCTTCTTATTATGCTTAGGCACAGGGATTCAGTGTATATGCAAAAGAGGAGCGGAGACAGAGGACAACCCTGCCTCACGGACCTCTGCACTTCTATACGTTTTCCAAACAGCTTGTTTACAATTATTCTAGTTGTACATTTGTTGTAAACCATGCGCACACCTTTTAGAATTACAGATCCAGCGTTAATATGCTCCAGTACCATCATAAGCCCGTCATGCGGCACACAATCGAATGCTTTATCCAGATAGACTTGTAATATTGCTACGCCAGACCTCATCGCATCGGAACACTCGACCACACTACGAGCTTTATGAACGTTCGTAACAATTGATCTCCCTTTGATCTCACATGTTTGATGAGGTCCCACTATAATGGTTATAACAGTCCGTAACCGCTTAGCCAGAATTTTCATTAATATTTTGTAGTTGACACGAGTTAAGCTTATGGGTCGGTATGATGTGACCTGACGGAGTTTGACCATGTCTTTACTCTTGGGGATTCAAATCGTATGGGAAGACGGAAACGACGGGGGCAGCTCGCCTAACTCAAAAGCTTCTCGATATACTATAGTTAAAACAGGGGATAACTCTGGTTTAAAATTATTATAAAATGCAGCACTTATTTATTTATTCATTTATTTACAGGTACCTTACAGGACCTTGGTTCGGGCATTGAGTAAGGGGGGCTAACAAAGACATGTACAACAAGTAAATGGGTGAAAGGTGCCAAAAAGTAAGCGCGAAAGATGAGTAACAAAGAAAGAAGAACTAAGTATGAATAAATTGGCATCATACATCATCACCGAACAACTAAAAAGATGCAGTTTATGGCACACAGCAGTTAGGAAAGTGTACAATATGTGTAACTTAAATTGGCACAGATTGTGGTATAATATACAAGGAAAGTCATGACAGCGCTTGCAGGAAGTGTGAACAGTTCGTTCAGTTAGGTGTAAACAAAAAGAAATAAAGCACAAAAAATAAAGCATAAAAAAGCCCAAAAACTTATTCTTATAAAATGGCCCAGGTGACTTTCCCATGTTTAAGTGAATAGATTTTTCAACTTAGTAATGGGGGATTCCAACAATATCTTTCTTTCCTCATCTAATCTTGGAAGCAGAGACACAAATTTGCTTTTACACTTTGTAAGTTCTACCACGCTTCGAGTAAACCTTGTGTTGTTGTGCTAAAAAAAAAGAACGTTCTATATCTATATTTTTGCTACTAACTGTGCCTTGATGCTCAATTTCTGTTATTTTAACGCGATAGCGTTATTAGGCTCATTTTTCGATTCCCCCATGGCTGCTAGCCGTCCGCTATCAGCCGTGCTCATCAGGCGTCCAAGGAAATACGTCACCGTTGCAACTCCGAAGCTACGACTCAGGGAATTCGAGGGCTCCGCTGAACCTGTAATGTGGCGCTATGGCAACAGAAGCTTGAAAAGGAGGACAATGATACAGCGTCGGATACGAAAGAAAGGACACGCGTTTTTAGCAGGTGCCGCGTCTGCACGGTGAAGTTCGTTATGCTTAGTCGGTGGTAGCATGACCGGCAGACACGGTCTCCAGCCGTGTCCACAACTTACGCCATCACACCAAAGCGTGTTTCCACCAGAAGATCAAAAATATAAATTTCCCGGAATTCATGCCCCCAAGCTATACTTGTGCGCTACGAGGGATTTCGCAGTGAAAGCCTCCGGAACAATTTTGACCACTTTAGGATCTTTAACGTGCTCTGAAATCTCCACACTGTTTTTGTGTACCGCTTCCATCAGAAAAACGGCCACCGCGGATGGGAATTGAACCAGCATCCTTGGGCTCAGCAGCGTAACGCCTTACCCGCTGAGCCTCAACTGGTCCTCAACTGGTGCCTTCCTAGCACATTTCAAGAAATCGGAGGTACCACTCTCCTAGCACCAAGAAAGCGGATTTAAAAACAAATCGGCTGGGGCCGCCGTACCCCCCGACCGTCACCGCCCCCCCCCCCTTTCGATAGAAACCACTGCACGCCATGATATAGATGGCGCCGATCCAGCGACTCCGCATAAATACTCTCCTCTGCCATTAATGTGGATCCAATCCAGGTGATATGCCAGGATCAAGTTCATTCGGGGAAAGCTCCAATAGCATGAGACCATATTATACACAGACCCTGGAGAGTACGAAAGCACGAGGTCGCAGTTGTTGTTGTAGTTGACTACTCTGTCAATCTTTGTGACTGCATGACCCTCCTACCCACAGGAGCAAACAAGTGGAGGTTGGAGCCATCCTCTTGGCAATCCAAATAGCGGAAGCGCAACATCATACAGACTCTCATACAATAGAATACTCTCATACATCATACAATAGAAGCGCAACATCATTACAGACTCTCAAAGGCCATTATACTGTTTTCTGCAGGCAGAATACCTAAGCGATTGGGTGCATCATCCCCATCCACAATAGAAAAAGTTAGAAAAGTCACCTGGGCAGCCGGATCGAGTGGCCTGGAAGAGAACGACGCACTATGCAAGAGGCCCATGAACTCACATGCCGTGCTCGTTTTGAGCACGACTACGACAGTGCCCTCTTCAAAAAACATTAAAAAACAAATCCTCATCCTATGCCTATATAGGAACCCGATATTTCGCCTTGCTATAACGAGGTCACAATACCGAAGAATCACGAACGCTGTGGGCGAAAAACCAACACAAGTATTTGAAAATCTATGCGCGTTAAAGGTGTTCTGCGGGGACATCAGACACTAACTTCACACTGCGCTAATATAGGAGACACATCCACACTCTTGCGCGCAGCCTGCCATGTCCTGAGGTACGGCCAGGGGAGAACAACTCAAACATTCCACTTCTTCGAGGCATGGGAGGCAGATTTGACCGGGTCGTTGCCTCAAGGTCACCGCGAGCTGATTGAGAGGGCAAGGGAAGGAGCGGCTGCATCTGGTGCCGTAGACTCAGGTTGCACCTTTCAGCTCGCTGCCGTCTCTTCATTTTCCTAAAACAGGACTATTTCTTCCTGAACAAGGATCTCTCTCTCTCTCTCTCTCTCTGTCTTTGAAAAAAGCAACATTGTTCATCCCGGCCGAGACATCACAGAATAAGCATTTTCCTGGTTGCTAGTCTTTCACTTTTCAAAAATATTTCATGCTCTTGAAGCATAGATTGGAAATGCAGCAGGTGCGTACGAACACGCTCCATGGGAGTCGAAGTGTCGCTATCGCGCCTTACATCTTAAAATATAAACGCAGATGTCTCTGCAACTTTTTTCATTACGGCAAGCGTACCTTTTTTCTGTTCCCAGAGCTCTCTTGGTGGGCTGCTCGCCCGCTATCATCCTTTACACTCTTGCTCTGACGAGCGCTCCGCGATAACGTTCCGCGAATATCAATTCAAGCTTTGCCTTGTTCCCTCTGGACCCAAAATTTTTTTACTGCTAGAGTTACCCATGCTTACATGGCTTCTCCTACTTGCTGCATGAAAAGTCATCTAACAGTTTGTCTTTTCTTTTCCATAATTGCCATGTAATTTATTTTTGCTTTGTTTCTTACTTCCAAGGCAAAATGAAACTAGGCAGTGATCAGTGAAAGAGGCAGATAACACGTTGTAGTCGCAGCAATAAGGCAGTAATTCCGCAGAAATATATGCCCTAACTAAGCGGGCGTAGCTTGTCCCTTGGAAACGCGTATACTGCAAATCTCTTCCGCGGCGGACACACTCTCCTACGTCCTCTAACCCAAAATCATTAACCACTTCACACAACAGTGCTCTACTAGCATCTCGATAGGGTGTATAGATGGTTTGGTCTCGCGCGGAACATATACAAAGTTTTCTATTAGTACAATATACCGTTCACAACTGCAGTAAGTTCTGATTAGCTGCAAGAAATCCCGCCTTTCTTGAAGTCTGGTTGGTGCATAGACACAAATATCTCGCCACTGGGCTGTTGACAGAGTAAAGTCGCAAAATACGAAACGTCCATTTTGGTATGCTGTCAAATTTTCTATTCTGCACCTAATGACTTGCGGGTAAGCAGAACACAGCCGGCCGACGTACCAACCGCGTGGATTACACATGCGTCACACAACATTGTAAAAGGCCGCACCATACCGGCCTGGTCCTCACTTTCGACTTTCGTGTCCTGTATAGCGGCGACGTCTAGGTCCGTTTCCGTAACCGTGTGGTGCAGTTGATTTTGCCTCTTCTTATCTGATAAGGATAGAACGTTGAAGGTTGCTAGTCGAAAGGGCTTTTTATGGGACACTGCTTAGAGGGAGCAGACCAAAAGTAAGGCGCTTACCCTTCACGTGGTACGTTGTGCCCTGGCCTGCACGTGTTCACGTGATCTTCCCACCGCACGTTTTAGTCGGCGGCACCCCTGGCTTGGTTACGGCCCGCTGATTATTCTTTCTCCGTCCAGCTTGCCACGGTGGCTCAGGCTTTCGCTGGTTTTGCTCGTCCGCAGCCTCCGGGTATTCTTCGTGGGGGCGCTTGTTCGGCTGTACTTGTAGATCCATCTTCTCGCCTCCGTCCTTGTTGCTGGCAGTTGCCGTGCTGTCCTTGTCTGTAGTGGTGGCGTCCGCGCCCCGAGGCGAGTCGGCTGCTGGCGTGATGTCTTCCTCCACTGTAAGTGGCTTGTCCTCGACCGTGGTGACCACGCCCGCTGCTGCCTCGGCACTGGAGGGCTCGGGTTCAGGTGCTGCGGGCGCCGCTGCTCCTTCGGCCCTTTTCTCGTCCACAACAAGTTCGCTGTTGTCTCCTTCCAAGCCCGGGCATTCGAGCGGGTGCAGTTAGCCTGCTCGTGCCCAAAGGCGTGGCATTCAGCGCGCCTGGGGACCTGGCATTTTCGGCGAATATGCCCGGCCGTGTGACACCTTGGGGCTCGTCCAGGCACCGCGACGAGCGCAGTGCCGTGACCCAACTGCAGCTCATAAGGCAGCCGGTTTGGAGTGACACCCTCTTGCAAGACGAGGCGCACAATCCGTGATGTCGACACGGAGTTCTCAAAGCCTGGCACTTGCCACCTCCTTCACGTCGCCGTGCTCGGAGAATACCTTGCCTATGGTCGCGTTGAAGGCGACCCAATGCAACTTCTCCCGGAGTTCGTGGGTCAACGACAAGGCAGGGGCGTCCTTTCGCTTTGCGCGGCCCGCGTTCCAGCAGCTTTTTATTCGCGTCGTGCGTCCGGAAATTAACGAGCTAAACGTGGGACATCTGGTACGCCCCTATGCCACAAACTTCCTTTATTACTTCGGCCTCTTTCAACGGTTGTCTGAAGTCGTCAATTCTAAAGGAGGTATTCATTAGTCTGGAATGCATGCAGGCATCCATGCCTGTGCGCCGCCATGTCCGTGGCCAAGTGTCTGTTGCTAAGGCGTCGCTGTGCGCACGGTCCGTAGATCAAGCACCCCTCTTCTCCTCCATGCCTTCATGGCGGCCAGGCAGGCCGGAAGCCGCAACGGAAGTTGTGTTTTCGTGCAAGGCGTGTGCGAGTGATCCAATAGTCAGTTGTACCACGGCTAGGTCAGCTGGTATACCCCCTAGGTAACCGATAATTGCGCCAGTAGCGCCAGTTTACCCCCTGGTGCTTGGTAGGACAAACTGTTAACCAAAAAACAAAAAAAATGAATGATGCTGCTATGACAACGCTTTCGTTCACGCGCGAGGAGGAAACGCCGTGTCGCTTAACCTCTGCTATGGGCTGAATGAGCGCGGCTGTCTTTGTGTGCCGCAAGCGTGAACAAACAGGGCTTGCATTTAGCTTTTCAGATTGTGTTGCTGATGAACATATTGCCGCGAACCATACATTGGGTTTGTTTATTTGTGTTTTGCTTTTACCGCCCGGCTGCGCCGGTCTGTGTTATCTCTGCGCCAAGGGAAGCGCGTGTTCCATTCTTTCTTTCTGTGCCGCATGTGTTATCTGTCGTGATAGGGAGAGCATTCCGATCTAACGTGAACAGCCCAGAATAATCTTCTTGGATCTACTATGTTCTCGATGTGAATCGACGTTTCGAGAACCACGCGCGCCGAAAGATAAAAAGCCTGCAGTGCGGACGCCGGGGCATTCGATTCGACGACACTCGCCTGTGCAAGTCACTTTGTTGACCGCTGCTTCGCCGCCTCTGTATTCTTTTGAGTTGTTAGGGGAGCACAAGTTCGTTCCAATAAACGTGTTTCTCATTCAAGACAAGTGCATCGTTCTTGTCTTCGCGACATCTGGTGGAGGTGCGGGGTACTAAGTCTTTATGCCCTCTACGACATCTCGAAGCCGCCAAGCCAGTCCAACCAGAGAAAGCCCCCGACTGCAAGGATTGCTACCCGAGTTCGGTCTTCTGCCAGAAGGGCCCAAGAGAAGGAACGCTGCAACCAACACCATGGTGCAAGAAACAACGTCGCCAATCGTCCTGCAGCAGCGCCGAGAACCGCCCTCGTTCCGGAGTTCCCCCGCTGAAGACCCAAAGAATGGTTGGAGAAGCTGGAGCGCGTCCGCATCTTCAACAGGTGGGACGACGAAGAAACTTTCCAGCATGTCTTCTTTTACTTAGAAGATGCTGCTCGAACTTGGTTCGAGAACCATGAGAGCTCTTTGTCCGACTGGACTCAATTCAAAAGGGAGTTCCTTAAGACCTTGACTACGGCGGTGAGAACAGAGCGAGCTGCGCTTTTGCTTGAAACTCGAACGCAGCACCCCAACGAAGGAGTCGTGATTTTCGTTGAGGACATGAAGCGACTTTTTCGTCGTGCGGACCCTGAAATGACCGAGGAAAAGAAGCTCAGGTTTCTAATGCGAGGAGTGAAGCAAGAGCTTTTTGCTTGTCTAGTCCGTAACCCTCCGAAGACAGTGGCGGAATTCGCGTCTGAGGCGGCCGCGATGGAGAAGACGCTAGAAATTCGAACGAGGCAGTACGACCGCCCTGTCAACGCGCTGTTCTCGGAGACCATCGGTGCCGCAAATGGAAGCTCCGATACATTGCGAGAGACCATCCGAGCAGTGGTCAGGGAGGAGCTTCGGAAGCTTTTTCCAACGACGCCGCAACCTCAAGTGGCTTCCCTGACCGACCTAATCCGAGAAGAAGTCCAAAACGCACTGGGAACTTCTACGCCATCGGAAGCACCCCGCGAACCACAAGCCATGACCTACTCCTCGGCTGTTCGTCAACCCCGCCCTGCTCCAACCCGTCGTCAAGAGGCCGAGCCATACCGCCGTCCAATGCCGCCCGCCCGACGCCTTGTAGACCAATACCAGACGCCAAGGAAGACCGACGTGTGGCGAACGCCCGATAATCGCCCGCTGTGCTACCACTGCGGAGAGGCCGACCACATCTACCGTCGCTGTCCCTACAAGAGGCTTGGTTTGCGAGGGTTCTCCGTCGACGCCCCACGCCCCCGATACGGCCAGCGCCCTGCTGAGATCGAAGAATACCTCTCCAACACCAACCGAGGACCAGCCCGCTTCAACCGTTCACCATCGCCCTACCCGTATCAGTCACCGAACCGCCGCAGCACTGCTGACTTCTCACGTGGAAGGTCCCCCAGCCCACGCGGGGGAAACTAAAAGCACCAACTTCGGGAGGTAAAGTTGCCCAACGGCGGAAAAATGAAAACCCTCCAACGACGCAGCGACTCGCTGAAGACCATCATTCACGACATGCCCTCAACCCGACGACCCGACCTAGCCCTAACGAGACTCCTGAACACGACGACAGCTACACGGCGCTACGCGTACGCGACCTGACCGAGAGGTCCGTTGAGAAGACGACGACAACGACGATGCACAGTGCCCGACCGTCAACACGTACAAGCAGAGATACGACGCCCCGACGAACCCGGAACTCGAGGAAGACTGCACCTGACGTCAAGGTGTCCATCGACGGCTTTGACGTAGTCGCCCTCGTAGACACGGGAGCTGACTATTCGGTAATGAGCGGACCATTTGCGTCTAAACTGAAGAAAGTTATGACCAGATGGGACGGTCCGCACATACGCACAGCAGGAGGCCACCTCGTGACGCCAAGTGGAACGTGCACATCGCGCGTCACCATAGACGGCACAACGTACCCTGCGGCGTTCGTCATTCTGCCTAACTGCTCCCGCGACGTAATTCTTGGAATGGACTTTTTGATGGACAACGGTGCAATAATCGATCTGCAGACCAAGTCAATAACTTTTTACCCCAATCACTCCATGACGCCGGAACCGAACCCCGAACGACGTGCAGCTGTAAGGATTGCCGATGATCATGTCACCCTGCCACCCCGCGCAAGCTTGATGGTCGCAGTCTACTGTGAAGATGCTGCTCCTGACGTCGACGCTATCGTAGACACCGATCAAAGGGTGCTTCTCAACCGTGGTGTGTCGGTCGCAAGAGGCATTGCGCACTTCAAGGAACACCAATCCCACATTTTGGTTACGAATTTCACCGAGGAGTACCAGCATTTAAACAAGGGCGCGGCAATTGCATTCCTTGAAGAAGCGCAAGAAGCAAGTGACGTGATCGCGGCCGCCGACTTTGAACGCACACCCGTAGAAACCTTCAAGCTCCCGCAGCCTTTCGACGTGAATCCGGCGCTACCGCAAGAACAACGCAACAAGTTATTGGCTTTGCTGCGTCGCTATAGCGAATGTTTTTCGTCGAGCGCAAAACTACGTCAGACCCCTCTAGCGAAGCACCGAATAATAACCGAAGATGGAGCCCGACCCACCCGACAGTCACCGTACCGCGTCTCTTCACACGAACGGGAAGCCATCCGGACTCAAGTCGACGACATGCTCAGCGACGACATTATACAGCCCTCGAAAAGCCCCTGGGCTGCGCCCGTCGTACTCGTAAAGAAAAAAGACGGCACATTAAGGTTTTGTGTTGACTACCGGCGACTGAACAAAATCACGAAAAAGGACGTGTACCCCCTCCCCCGAATCGACGACGCCCTCGACCACCTCTGCCACGCGAAGTACTTCTCATCGATGGACCTGAAGACCGGCTACTGGCAAATTGAAGTGGACGAGAGAGACCGAGAGAAGACTGCATTTATAACCCCAGACGGCCTATACGAGTTCAAGGTGATGCCGTTTGGGCTGTGCACAGCACCAGCGACGTTTCAAACAGTCATGGACACTGTGCTAGCTGGCCTTAAGTGGCACACCTGCCTCGTATACCTCGACGACGTAGTGGTATTCGCCCGGACTTTCGACGAACACCTTGCAAGGTTGGAGTCTGTACTCGAGGCCATTCGTACGTCGGGGTTGACGCTGAAGCCTGAAAAGTGCCGTTTCGCATACGGGGAACTCAAGTTCTTGGGCCACGTCGTCAACGCCGCGGGAGTCCTACCTGACCCGGCAAAAACTTCAGCCATTGCGAACTTCCCAAGGCCGAAAGACAAGAAGGGCGTGCGAAGATTTCTCGGGCTGTGCGCATACTACCGGCGCTTCGTCGCAAACTTCGCACGCATTGCAGAGCCACTCACGCGCTTGACGAAAGATAGCACCCCTTTCAGCTGGAAAAACGACCAAGAAAAAGCATTCTGCGAGCTGCAAAAACGCCTGCAAAGAGCGCCCGTGCTCGCTCATTTCGACGAAAATGCCGAAACGGAAATGCACACGGACGCCAGTGATATAGGCTTGGGTGCCGTCCTTGTCCAAAAGCAAAGCGGCTGCGAAAGGGTAATCGCCTATGCCAGCCGTGGTCTGTCGAAGGAGGAGAAAAACTATTCTGCCTCTGAGAAAGAGTGCCTGGCTATTATATGGGCGATTTCAAAATTTCGCCCATACGTGTATGGAAGGCCATTCAAGGTTGTAACAGACCACCATGCGCTGTGTTGGCTCGCCAATTTGAAGGACCCCTCTGGCCGTCTTGGGCGGTGGAGCTTGCGCCTGCAGGAGTTCGACGTTACAGTCGTTTATAAATCCAGCAGGAAACACTCCGACGCCGACTGCCTGTCCCGCGCCCCCGTCGACCCACCACCACAAGACGCTGACGAAGACAGCGCGTTCGTCGGGATCGTGACGGAGAGCGACCTAGCCGCCCAGCAGCGTGCCGACCCCGACTTACGCGTCATAATCGAGTACCTCGAGGGATCCAACGTTGCCGTTCCTAGGACCTTCAAACGCAGCTTACCAGCATTCAGCCTGAGAAACTCCGTCCTCGTGAAGAAGAATTTCAGCCCCGGAACAAGAGCGAATTACCTTCTCGTCATCCCCGTGGACCTTCGTGACGAAATTTTGGAAGCGTGCCACGACGACCCGTCTTCCGGACATCTCGGCACACCGCGCACTATTGGAAAAATCAAGGCGAGGTACTACTGGCCCGGCCTTACCTCTGACGTCACCCACTACGTCCGGAGCTGCCGTGACTGCCAGCGACGAAAAACGCCGCCGACAAGACCCGCCGGACTTCTGCAACCGATCGCCGACCCATCGAGACCATTTCAACAGATTGGAATGGACCTTTTAGGCCCGTTCCCTACGTCACGATCACAGAACAAGTGGATTGTCGTAGCGACAGACTACATGACGCGCTATGCAGAGACCGCCCCTCTTCCGAGGGGGACTGCACAAGAAGTGGCAAAGTTCTTTATAAGCCAAGTTGTGCTGCGACATGGAGCCCCGGAAGTCCTAATCACCGACCGCGGAACGGCATTTACTGCGGAGCTGATGCAAGGAGTATTACGCTACAGCAACACGGATCACCGAAGAACGACGGCGTACCACCCCCAAACGAACGGACTAACAGAACGTCTGAACAAGACAATCGCAGATATGCTGTCAATGTACGTTGACGTCGAACATAAGACTTGGGGCAAAGTGCTCCCGTATGTCACGTTTGCGTACAACACGGCTATCCAGGAGACGACGCAGCTGACGCCGTTCGAGCTTGTCTACGGTAGAAGGCCAACTACGATGCTCGACGCCATGCTTCCGCACGTAGAAGACGACGACCTCAACGCCGACGTCCACGGATATCTTCAACGTGCGGAGGAGGCCCGCCAGCTCGCTCGAGTTCGTATAACGAACCAGCAGCTGGTGGATGCGGGCCGCTACAACCTCCGACGCCGAGACGCCGAGTACCAACCAGGGGATCGTGTGTGGGTTTGGACTCCCATCCGACGACGCGGATTCAGTGAGAAGCTCCTGCGACGGTATTTCGGACCCTACCAGATTCTACGACGTGTCGGCCAACTTACCTACGAGGTGATCCCCGATGGTGATTCCGGAACATCACGACGACGCACGCGGCCCGAAGTCGTTCACGTGGTTCGCTTAAAACCTTTCTACGGACGATAACGAATTTTGTTTTTATTTTCGGACTGTCGCTTATGTTAGCATCGGGTCGATGCACTCTTAGAGGGGGGGTAATGCCGCGAACCATACATTGGGTTTGTTTATTTGTGTTTTGCTTTTACCGCCCGGCTGCGGCGGTCTGTGTTATCTCTGCGTCAAGGGAAGCGCGTGTTCCATTCTTTCTTTCTGTGCCGCATGTGTTATCTGTCGTGATAGGGAGAGCATTCCGATCTAACGTGAACAGCCCAGAATAATCTTCTTGGATCTACTATGTTCTCGATGTGAATCGACGTTTCGAGAACCACGCGCGCCGAAAGATAAAAAGCCTGCAGTGCGGACGCCGGGGCATTCGATTCGACGACACTCGCCTGTGCAAGTCACTTTGTTGACCGCTGCTTCGCCGCCTCTGTATTCTTTTGAGTTGTTAGGGGAGCACAAGTTCGCTCCAATAAACGTGTTTCTCATTCAAGACAACTGCATCGTTCTTGTCTTCGCGACAATATTGTTTTCGAGTGCTTTCAGTTGCTAATTTGCTTGGACTCTCACCACGTGCACAAAACATTTTTTCGGATATCTTTCTTAGTTGAATACGCTCGAGCCAGCACGCCCTGAAGCGCGACAATTTTTTGGTGGGAAGAAAATGTAGTAGGCCGGAAATGTGGTTTATTCACTGATTTTATTAGCAAACGTATTTCAAGCGAAGTTCAATACATGCCACAATAGCACAGAGCTGTGTATCTCGTAGAGTAAGCACTAAAGTCCGCATTCTGTGTCGGTTACACAAACGTAAGAGACATCTTTGTACAATTCCTGGTATACAGAAAATTGCTGCAGAGGTCACCACGTTCGTTTGCTGTACACAATACCATCCTACAGAAGCGATGTTTCATAAAAACACGTGTTTGTGAGTAATAAAAGGATTGTGAAGAGAGATGACCAGCTCATTTCACCACCATTACAACCGCTCCATATTCTTATTCTCGTAAACTTGCTAGCCCAAAAAACCTTTTATAGCTAGCAAATTTTCTGCGCAATTTCGCCATACGCCACACCAGTAAATGGAAGAAATACAAGCATGGATACCAATAAACAACACGTAAAAGCGAAACAAATATTGAGTGCAAACAATGTATGTTGTCATAGAAGTAGAGGATGATGAAGTGTGCGCGGCGCAGTAGCACTGAAATAAAGAAAGAGGAAGGACTCTTCTTACCAGTTCTGGTACGCCGTGGGCGTCTTGGCTCTTCTTGGTCCCTTCTTCAACCCATCTTGGTGCCGAAACCCGTTGCTCGACGTTCTCTGAGCTTGCGACGAACCGCCGGGAGAAGAGGGAACGAACATGGACCGATTGAAGCCCAAACGAACGACCCGGCGGGTCCAGCAAACGAAACTGGTCAACGAAGTGAAAGCAGCGCTACAATGTTCAACTCCTGACTTGGTGAGCCTTGAGAACTTGCTTGAACGTTTGACAGCGTGCGACGCTGAACTGCGAGCAATTAACGCCGAGCTTGACCCGTTAATTCCCGTCGAGATACTTGAGACCGAGCTTCAGTGTATCGTGGAGTACGAACACGAAGCCATCGGTGCATTATCAAGTTTAAGGACTGTGACAGAGGCTCTCAAGAATCAACGTCCCGCAGCGATTACGCACAATGTTGGCGTCGAGAATTCAGCTTCTCGAGATGACCTTCAGTCTGCCGTTCGGTCAGGTGGACCACGATTACCGAAACTTGACATTACGACCTTTCGAGGAGAAATAAGTAAATGGCTTCCTTTTTGGGCACAGTTCGAAGCGACTATCCTTCATAACAACAACGGACAAGTTTCATTATTTAAGAAAGTATTTATCGGGAGAGGCTGCGTCAGCCATTGCTTACCTTCAGACGACAGAAGCATGCTACAAAGATGCCATAGACATGCTTCGCTCAAGGTTCGGCGAACCTTTCCGCATCGAGTAAGAACATCTCTACCGCCTGCGATGCCTGCCAGCTCTAAAGTCGTCTTCTGATGTTGCCGGACTGCGAAGGCTTTACGACACCCTGCAAAGTCATGTCCGGGGATTAAAAGCCTTGAAGGTGCCTACTACATTGTACGCATCGATGATTACCGATGTTTTGCTCCGGAGCCTTCTACCGGACATCGTGATCGAGTACCATTGGCGTCGAGCGAACACCGAGCTCCCTTCCGACACAACACAAGACGAATACGCGACGGCAGCTGACAAAAGCTTACAAGACCTGATATCTTTCATTCAAGTGGAAGTGGAAAGTAGAGAGAAATGCCAGACGATGTTTGATGTAAAAGAAAAGAGATTTGACGGAAACGTGGAACAAAATAGAGGTGCATTTCGCCGACCACATCCTCCAACAGTGGCGGTATTTCAAAACGCTGAAAATTCGCCGACAATACGAACCTACTGCTGTTTTTGCCGCAGTACCATTCATGAAACGGAGCAGTGTAGGTCAAAGATGCCGAAAAGAGGGTTTCTTACAAGAGAAGCCCACTGCTTCAGATGCACGGCTAAGGGACACCGCTAAAAGGACTGCCAACGACGGATTTCATGCTCCAAATGTCAACGGAGGCATGCTTCATCGCTATGCTTGCAGTCGACAACCGGGAGTCAACCACCGAAAGCTGACTCGGATAAAGCGTACTGTGCGGCTGCGGACTCGGGCACAAACGTCAAGCATAGCAAGACCGTACTCCTTCAGACTTTTCTGGCATGGGCTGTCTCCCAGGAGCGACGATGCTTCCTTCGCGTGGTCATCGACGGTGGCAGCCAAAGGAGTTTTTTACGTGAGGACATCTCCCGAAAACTGAAGCTTCCTGTTGTAGGGGAAGTCTCTCTCGCCATCAACACGTTTGGAAACACTCGCCGAAAAAAAACTCGCCAATATCGTATTGTCCGGCTAAAACTACAAAGCCAGTTTGATCATTCAGAAAGCACTCTGGACGTTGTTGAAATTCCCGAAATATGCCAGGATATTCAATCATACTTGGCTGATGTTCCTTTCGTGAAGAAATTCGAAGAAATCGGAAAAAATATCGGTCATTCAGACAAATTTGGTTGGAGCACTGGAGACGACAGTATTGGACTTCTAATCGGAGCAGATCAAATGTGGCTGCTTTTGACAGCTGAAGTTACGCGCCATACTAACTCTAGCCTTGTGGCCGTGAACACAATTTTCGGCTGGACGCTTCAAGGTGCTACAGACACCGCAAACCAATCCGCACCGTCTAACTGCATGGTATGCGTCTTGCACAGTAACATCAGCTGTCCGGAGCAAGATTGTCGCGAATACGACATTGCCCGACAGTTTTGGGACTTGGAGACTATGGGAACAAGCACAAACGACGACGGTGAGATCAAACACCCAGCGTTAGGGAAAATCGAATCGAGAGTTACCAAGATTGAAGGACGTTATGAAGTGGCTCTTCCGTGGAGGCCTATCGAGAAGACAGCTCTCGGAGACAACCGTTGCGTGGCCATGAGAAGATTAACTTCTTTGGTGCAACGCCTGCATAAGAACAAAGACCTTCTCGAAAGGTATGACGAAGCCATACGACAATACCTCATTGACGGTCACGCAGAGATTGTTCCTGAGACACCTTGATGATGATGATAGTTGGGTTTTATTGGCGCAAGACCGACTATGGGCAAAGAGCGCCAAAAAAGAAGTTACTGAATTATGATGAGACCGTACATACTAAAACATGTGACTAAAAGTAAAAGTGATGCAAAACAAAAGACAATGCAGATGGCTGGTGTATAGGGCCAGGATGATTACACGTGATATGACAAGAGCTGCAGAAAGTTCACCTCAGCTAAAAACTTAAAAACACGCTGACTAGAAAACATGGGTTCGTCGGCTAAAAAATATGATGGGTGCAAAGGAATGTGTCGTCTGTATAAATCAGGGAAATGTTTGTGTCGTGTTGTGTCAAGTGCCTTGCATGTGATTAGTATGTGGACTACGGATAGGCCCTTTCCACACCTGCTACACGTGGGTCCCGAAGTACCAGTGAGCAGGTGGGAGTGCGTCGCATGTGTGTGGCCTATCCGCAGCCTAGCCACGGCGACTTCAGTGTATCTGTTGTGTGAGTCAGTTATGTAGCGTCCCAGTTGTGGTTTTATTACGTGTAGTTTGTTGTCTGTTTGTTGACTCCAGTGTAATTGCCATGTGTTACGAAGCTGTCGTCTGATGTGTGTCTTTAGGTCGGTGTAAGGTACTGTTGTAATGTCAACTGTAGTCATGAGAGCAGCATCACCAGCCATTTGGTCGGCGGCCTCATTACCAGGGATTCCACAATGCCCTGGTACCCAGCATATAGTTATTTCAAGATTTGAGCCATATGCAGACATTAGTACCTTGAAAAGAGCATTTATCACATAGTTTTTAGATGACCTTCCTAATGACAGTGCCTGTACAACGCTTTGAGAGTCTGTGTACACAATGGACTTGGGAATTTTATGTTTGATGATGTGGTTTGAAACTAGTAAAATGCCATATGCTTCTGCCGTGTAAATACTGTTATGAAATTTCATTGTTTTGCTTACTCTAAAATTTGGTCCGTGCGCTGCACAAGATACTGTAGAACCAGTTTTCGACGCGTCGCTATAGAATTCTGCGCACCTGTACTTGTCCTGCAGGAACAGGAAGTGCTGCAGAATTGCATTCCTGGGTACCCTATTTTTTTCTACAAGAGTGAATGACAGGTCGCATGATACAGAACGAAGATGCCATGGTGCGATGAAATTATGAATGGGTGTCTTGTGCGTGTTTGGAAGGGGGACATTGAGTGCAGAAGCCTCCTCCCTCACTCTGAGAGAGAACGGTAAGGGAAGAGATGGCCTGTTTAAAAAGAGTTGTAAATTTGATGTATCGTTCATGGTAGGATTAAAAGGATGGTTGGTCAGAGACATGATCTTGGATGCATACAACAGGTCAACATACTCCCGCTGATGCCCTAGGCACCATTTGTCGCACTCGACATAAAGACTTTCAACAGGGCTAGTGCGGAATGCGCCACATGAGAGGCGAAGGCCAAGATGCAGCACTGGGTCGAGCATTTTCAGTGCTGTTTTTGTAGCAGACCCATACACGACACTGCCATAGTCGAGCCGAGACCCCACCAAGGCCAGCAGGAGTTGTTTGTCGGCCCTATAAGATTGATGTGAGAGGACCTTAAGAATATTCATTGTTTTTAAGCATTTGCATTTGAGCTGTCTGATATGTGGGATGAATGTAAGCTTTTCGTCGAATAAAATGCCTAAAAACTTGTGTTCCTTGTTCACAGGAATCGACACGCTGTTAAGAGTAATGTCTTCCTAATGTCCCCGCGCTTCCTAGAGAACACAACGCAGGAGCTTTTTACAGGATTCAATTTAAAACCATTCTTGTCTGCCCAGCCGGCAAGCTTCTTGACGCCGAGCTGGACTTGACGTTCGCAGATGGACATATTACATGATTTAAAAGATATCTGCACGTCATCTACATACATGGAGTAAGAAATTGAAGGCGGCAGTGCCTTCCCAAGGGAGTTCATTTTTACTATGAAGGGAGTGCAGCTTAGAACTCCGCCTTGCGGCACGCCATTTTCTTGCACGTGTACCTTTGACAGTGCAGAACCAACTCTGACGCGAAAGGTTCTCTCCGACAAATAGCTAGCAAGGGTGTTAAACATATTACCAGAAACACCGAATGACCGAAAGTTGGGTAGCTTCTTCAACGTGTAGGTGTCCTATGGATGTGTGGTGTAGTTTGGATGTCTCTGTAAATGTATTCCAGTTAGCTCTTGATTCATTAAACCTTTTATGGGAAGATGGACTGCTCGGGCCTGTACCTATATGCGTTAATGAAGTGGGAAAATGGTCACTACCATATGGGTCTGTGCCCACGCCCCATTCAAGACATGGAAAGAGAATTGCAGAACCAATAGCCAAGTCAAGATGTGAGTATGTGTTGTGACCTGTGTTATGGTATGTAGGCTGTTTCTTGTTGAAAAGGCATCCTCCAGAGGATGTTAAAAACTTCTCTATCAGGCGACCTCGGGCATCCGTGCGAGAAGAGCCCCAAAGAGAGTTATGAGCATTAAGGTCGCCTGTAAGGATGTACGGTTCGGGCAGCTGGTCAACCAGCGCCTCGAAGTCAGAGCTCGAAAGTGAGACATCAGGAGGAATGTATAGGGAGCCATCCCTGTCTTTCCTGTATACCAGGTAACTATTCAAGAAATTTGTGTGTTTGGAATTAAGATGTGTTTCCTGGACACACATTAAACTTGGCTGATTGGCATGCAGAATCTCATGCACGTCGTCAAGATTATTCAGAAGGCCTCTGCAGTTCCATTGAACAATGTTTTCTATTCCCATTATGATGTGTTAGAGCTACTGGAGTGTGATTATTTATGTAGGGTCTTTCGGGGCTTGCACTCTTGGAAGGGGTTTTCTGACCTGGACGTCGCAGCCCGTTCCTTCCGATGCGATGAAAGCCGGAAGGGCTCGACGTCCATGTCGTCATCTGAAGGCAAGGGGGTGCCCAGCGGACTGGGCCCCCTTGACGTGGTACCCTTTCGGGTGTTCTTTGCCTGCGCAGCCAGTGCCGAAGGCGTGGGGAGCACGAGAGACGGCACAGGCAGTGAGGCGGTGGAGGGGGTCGCTGCGACTGCTTCCGTCTCCATCTCCGTGCCCTTGCATGTGCTTTGGGCCGGTGGAGAGGAAGCAGCGGATGCAGCGGCATCCCCAACAGATCTTCTTGCCACCACAGCCGCTGCTGGGTGAGCGAGCGGTGCAGAGGCTGGTTGGGCTGCCTGGGGCAACCCTGGGGGGGGGGGGGGGGGCGGGACCAAGTCAGACTCGCGGTACTGGGTCCCCGCCGAAACCAGACGCCGCTCCGCCCCCCGGCGAGCCGCGTCGGCGTACCTCCCCAGGGGGAAAGAGGAGAACCTCTTTCGCGCCTCTGGGAAGGTGATGTTCTCAGTTACCTTCACATTAATAATCGCCTTCTCCTGCTTAAACTTCTCGCACGTTCGAGAGTTGGCGGCATGGGGTCCCTGGCAGTTGGCGCAGGTGAGGGTTGACGATGGACAATTATCGGATGGATGATCATGCTGAGCGCACTTTGCGCAGGTCAGACGACCACGGCAGGAGTTGGTTCCGTGCCCGAACCGCTGGCACTTAAAGCAGCGGAGCGGGTTTGGAATGTAGGGCCTGACATTACAATGTACAAAACCTGCATTGACGTACTCTGGGAGTGTGGACCGGTCAAAAGTAAGGATAATGTGCTTGGTCGAAACTACTTTGTCATCCCTCCTCATAGTTATGCGCCTCACAGCTGTCACGCCCTGATTTCTCAGGCCCTCCAGCAGGTCAGCATCTGTCTCTTTCATCAGGTCTACTTCGGAGATGACACCTTGAGTACTGTTCAGGCTCCGGTGGGGTGTCACCCTGATTTCAAGATTGGCTATGCGAGTTTGTTCAAGGAGGATCTTTGCATGCTGTTGGTTGTGTACTTCAACCAGGATTTCTCCAGTTCTTTGTTTTTTGGCCTTATATTTGTCACCAATGATGCCCTCCAGAAATTTTGATATTAGGAACACGAACTGTGATGCAAGAGGCTTTTCTTGATCACTGGATTCCAACACCAAAAAACGGGGGTAGTTATCGGGCTTTGGAAGACTGAGGGTTGGGAGTGGCGGAAATGAACCTTCGGTGCGGCCCCTTTTCAGGGGCCGATCATGTTTGGGGGGGGATTTACGATTTACCATATGGCATGTAAAAGAAGCAGGGGACGGGGGTACTTTCTTCTCAAACCTTACCCTGATAGCCTGAGAGGTCCCGGAGCTCCCTGCCTGGTAAACAGACAGGGAGCCCATCCGCCGGAGCTTGACCTGGGCTCCGACGGCCACCGTTTGAGGCTTCTACCCTTCACCTTTAAACACATCACCACGGTAGGTTACAGTTTATGTTGGGGGCTCGGGGTCCGCGGTATCGCCAGTACCGTCACCAAGATTGCTCAAGGTGCCCCGTGCGGGGGACTTCATAATGTTACTGGCCCTACACGGTATATGGAAGGCTCGCATGGCCCGTCGGTACAATGATGTCGATGCGAGGCCAGGGAGGGAATACTTTTGTGAAAATGTCCGCTACATAGTAGAGGTGTTGAAAACCGAGCCTAGTCCACCCGAGCGGATGACTGTGCTGGAGAGTGTGGCGAGACTACCGCCTTTTTAAACCTTACACACTAGCAAGGTATGTGCTAGTGTTTTTTCACGTGGTGTAATTTTGTCCATGATTTGCATGTATGTATTGACCCAAACCAGGCAATAAAGAAAAAAAAAAGTAGCCTAGTGATCTGAAGCGCTAGGTATGTAACCCAAATTGTTTTGCCAGTCACAAGTTCGAATCCCCGCGGGTACATGCTTTTTTTTTATAAGTTCACTTTTTCGTTTTTCGCCGATGTTTTCTATACTGGGTTCACCTTTTTTTGGGCCGCAACGTTCATTCCTCCACGAACTAGTCCACAGAACTCGCGCAGGCTGGCATTGGCGTGCTAGCGAGTTCTTGTTAGCGTGCTGTTGCCATATGCACCGACTGCATGCAGGCAGTGGGCCCAGACCAGAATTAACAGACCCTTGGACTGGTGCGAACACGCTTTTTACGATACAGGCATGAGTGAGGCAAGCTCCAAATATGGGGGAAAAGCGCATGCGTTTGAGCGATTGATTGATTGTGGGGTTTAACGCGCCGACGCAACGCAGGCGATGAGGCGCGCCGTAGTGGAGGGCTCCGGATTAATTTTGACCACCTGGGGATCTTTAACGTGCGCCGAAATCTCGAACACACGGGCGTTCGAGATTTCGTTCGAACACACGGGCCGCCGTAGCGTTAGCGGACGGAGCACGCTATGCTAAAACTCTCTTATAGAGAGTTTTAGCATAGCGTGCCACCCCACCGTGACGAATTTGCTCTCCCCAGTCGCGCCCCGCTACCCGCCGCCGTAGCGTTAGCGGACGGAGCACGCGTGCTCCGTCCGCTAACGCTACGGCGGCGGGTAGCGGGGCGCGACTGGGGAGAGCAAATTCGTCACGGTGGGGTGGATTAGTTCCGCGTGGCCTGCCTTCGCCATGCCCGCCCTTTCCCTCCGCTGAGGGGCAACCTCCTCGCACTCCCCGCGCGCGCATGCGCAGTCCGGTCCCGCTACCCGCTAGCGTACGGGAGCCGCTATGCTAAAACTCTCTATTAACCGAAGAGGGAGCCCGACCTACCCGACGATCACCGTACCGCGTCTCTTCAGACGAGCGCGAAGCCATCCGGACTCAAGTCGACGACATGCTCAACGACGACATTATACAGCCATCGAAAAGTCCGTGGGCTGCGCCGTCGTACTCGTGAAGAAAAAAGACGGCACACTGAGGTTCTGCGTTGACTACCGGCGATTGAACAAGATCACCAAAAAGGACGTGTACCCCGGGGTGTACCACGAATCGACGACGCCCTCGACCACCTCTGCCACGTGAAGTACTTCTCATCGATGGATCTAAAGACCGGCTACTGGCAAATTGAAGTGGACGAGAGAGACCGAGAGAAGACTGCATTTATAACCCCAGACGGCCTATATGAGTTCAAGGTGATGCCGTTCGGGTTGTGCACGGCGCCAGCAACGTTTAAAAGAGTCATAGACAGTGTGCTAGCTGTCCTGAAGTGGCACACCTGCCTCGTATACCTCGACGACGTTGTGGTATTCGCCCGGACTTTCGACGAACACCTTGCAAGGTTGGAGTCTGTACTTGAGGCCATTCGCACGTCGGGGTTAACGCTGAAGCCCGAAAAGTGCCGTTTCGCGTTAACGAGCGTGTGGACAGGATGGTGTTTTCATACGTGTCAAGAGGACAGGCGGAACGCTAGCCAACCAAGTGCACTGCAGAAATGACATGGAAGCTGTCGTCTGCCTAACACTAGTTTATGGCGCATGTTCCGACGTCGACGCTATCTTTAGCGGAGTCGTGCCCCCAAATACGGAGGCCGGACGTGGAATCCAAAGTGGCGTGGAAATGAACTGCTGCAATACGGGGAAGGAGTCTCAAATTCACAAGAAGGACTTTCGAGCACTACGTCGGCGTCTTCGCCGGCGTCGCCTCAGTCACCCTCCTGTTCAAGCGGCGCTTTCCAAGGCGGTTCGTCGGAAGTCGCGTTGTTGCCTTCGGTCATTGCAGCGTTCATCTCGCGTCCTCGCTTTCCGCAGGTGCTGCTATCGAGGTCTTTGCTCCATATGGCTGATGCCATCGTCAGGCTCCTCTTACGGCCCCCGTGGTCGCTTTCAGGGGGCCTCCGCCCTGGGCAGCTTAGTTCACTGGCGGCTGTGTTTAGGCCCGGCCAGCCGTTTTCTTTTCCTTCGCCGTCCTTGCCAGCTTGTACGGCGGGTGACTTGCACGTCGGCAGGTGATTGAGCTCCAGTGTCGACGCTGGTTCGTCTCCTGCTCCGGCAGCGACTTCTTCCGCTTGATCCACGGGGCGTGCAGACTTCTCGTCACACCCCACTAGTCCGGCGACGGCGGCGTAAGTTTGCACACACTGCGAGACTTCGTGGCCAAAATGGCGACGACTAGCGCAGCGCGGGACTCGGCGCTGCCGTTGAACGTGGCCAGAACAGTGACAGCGCATGCAAAGCGACAGTCGCCCCGGCACGATCACGTGGGGCGTCGTCCCCGGTGACTCTGATTTGGTGCGGGGCACGTCGTCGGGTGTGACGCCTGCATTTAGTTTGAACGACACAGGGCGAGTCCTCGAGCCCTTGTCGCTTCACCCAGACATACGCCACCGGTCTCTTGCGATAGAGAGAGAGAAATAACTTTTATTTAATTAAAGGGTTAGGGCGCGGTGGGCACGACCCGGAGGATCATGACGACTTCAGTCGCTAGAGTCACGAGCTCCTTCTAGAGCTGGGGGTCCGAGCGGCCCAACGCCTCCATCCACTGGTCAGTAGAATTAATTGGAGGGAATGGGTCCTCTGCACAAGCCCACATTTGGTGTTGGACCGTGGCTTTTTCACCGCAGCGGGGGCAGAGCGAGGATGGGTAGAGGGAGGGGTGGTCATGATGAAGGACAGCTCTGCACGGTAGAGATTCCGTTTGGAGTTGTCGCCAGAGGCGTTCCTCCTGCAGAGTGAGGGATGAGTGAGCGGGGGGAAGCTTGGGGCGGGATAGGCGGTAATGCTGTGTGACCTCTCGGAGTGTGAGGAGGCTGTGCCTGGTCTATCTGGCTCCATGGAAGGAAGAGTCCACATCATACGCCCGGATGACAAGTGCTGGGGCTGCCGTCGGGGCCGTCTCTATCCCTTCAATGCCCGTGTTAGCCGGGAACCATTGGAGTGCGACCGTGTCGGATGGCGAATTTAGACCGAGAATTTTGTGTGCCGGGGCGGAAATGAGCCCTTTGGCAAAGCTTTGAACGGCCGTTTTCGAATCCGAAAATACAATATCAGGGGTGGGCCTTTGGGTTAATGCTAGTACGATTGCCGCCTCTTCAGCGAAACGCGGGTGACGGGTGTGAATGGTGAGGGTTGCAACAGGAGGAGATGACGTGGAGTGGATTACAGCAATGGCGAATGCATCTTTATGCCGATATTCTGCGGCATCGACATAAAGGGTCGACCGGGAAGGGGGAAATTTTTTATCCAGTGTCGTGGCTCGATGAATCCGCCTGTCAATATGAAATTTTTGGTGCATGTTTTTGGGAATCGGTCGAACGATGATATGATTTCTGATTGATGATTTGGTGCAGCGCACAGACGCAGGGCTTTGAGCTGGGCCGATCCCGAGTTTCTGCAAGAGGAGTCTGCCCGCGGAGCAGTGCCCTAGGCGGTTGACTTGGCCAGTGCGGTGGCCTTCGATTAGTTCTGCTGCCGTATTGTATGTCACTGTTGCCTCTAATCTTGCAGTGGATGCGTTCGGTGGTAACTGAAAGGCGGCTCGGTATGCTTTGCGGATGAGACCATCTACTTTACTCATTTCGCTATCTCTTGCGACGTCAGTCCCCACGCCGAACGGCGTAAAAGCGGCTCGCGTCATGTGGTCGGGCGCACCATAAAGCACCCAGTGCACTTTCACACGCCGCTCCTGATTGCTCGGTTCGATGACCACGCAGCGAACGTCCTTTACGTTGACGTCGCGAAAGTCTACCAACTTTTTGGCACCTGGAATGTTACTGCCCCTACTGCCCACACGTGATTCCTTTGAAACGCTCCCAACGCGCGGAGCAGTTCCAAGCGAGCGAGCGTGTCTCGAGAGTGTTGGCTTGCGCGCTCGACATCTTGCGTCCGCTCACTCGGTAGGCTACCGAGGCAGAACAGCGGAGCCCTTTTAGCAGTTGCGCGAAACGCCAGGGAGGCTGTTCTGAGCGAAGCGCAAGTGGCGCACAGGAAGTGCCGGGCTTGTAGCCACAAGGGAACGGAATCTCGCCTACCCCCCCGGAGCTTCAGATCGTAGCGCGCACCAGACAACGTGCTACCGCAAAAACAGAAATTCAGCCGCAAAACTCGAGAAAATTGTCGCGCAAAACGACAAAGCTACTACTCACAGCGCAAAACTGAAAAAAAGTGAGCACTCAGCAGCGTTCAGCTGGACATTAATGCGTTCACACTCAAAACTCACAGGAAGTTCTCGGGCGTCATCGGATCATTTTCTTTCTCTTCATTTGATACGCACAGCGCCTTGCTCAAATAAATGTTGACCGCGTCAAGTTGACCGCGTTAGTGCGCTTTAAACCGCCTCAATGTTGCCGCTCAAGCCAACAGTGCGACACACGATCTCTCTACCTCTTTTTGCCTGTGCCGGCTTTTTTGGCCCTTGCGTTGCAGCCAAGCAAGCAAAGCTATTGACGTACTAGGCCTCTCGTGCTCGGGTCATCAGGGAGAACTACACTGTATTGGGTGGCATGTGGCAAGTAGGAGTTGAAATGGGTGCATGGCGAGCCACCGGGTAGGGCGGGCCAGGGGCGGTGGCTGGTAGCTACAGTTGCTTACGAGCGTGGCAAAAAAGATGAATTAAAGCACCATGGGGTACCGCACTGAAACGCCACCCTTTGCCCAGCGGTCATTGAGCGAAATTCAACAGAGGCGCCGTGGTGTTCCGCATGTCTGAAGTGGTCAGTTGTCGGTTTGTGTATGACTATATGCAGTACCCGTCTTTTCCCTCCACAGGCTACGTGTTGGGCACACTGGAGGCCTCCGCCCCGATCGGCATAAAATCGCACGCTTCCAAGCTCTTGCCCCGAGATGAAACCAGTAAGTCCAGCCGTCCAGAGGCTGAGAAGATCAATCAATCGAGTTTCTTTAAACGCCCAGCGACAAAAGGCTGTCGGCTGCAGCCGCTAGCATTTTGTATTGGCGCACGACTAAAAAAAATTTAGTTGCTTTCCAAAGTAATACGTACTACAACGGCACCATTCTGTCCCACATCTCCCGCAGCCGCTTCACTTAGAGCTGCGGAAGGTGTCGGGCGTCACGTCGGTTTATACGAGGCCCAACATCTCAATCATGGCCAATCAGCACCTGATTCGCCGATCCGAGACCACGCATTTAGGTGGCACCAAGTTCGATATATCCGATGTGAACTTCGTTATAAGAAATATGCTTCGCGTGCATTTTCGTAACAGATTTGCTTTTGTTCGATATATAGCGTGTTTCGCTCCATCCGGGTTCGTTATGATCGGTTTTTACTGTATTAGGAATAACGGGGAGCCGAAAGGCATGCATTTAGGCTTTTTGCCGCGTCGTTAATCCCCTGTGATGCCATTTCGCGCATGCGTCTGCGGACAGTTTTAGATTTTCAAAATACCAAGTCATGGCCGTCAGTGGGGTCTTTACATAGTGCCACTGCAGAAGATACCGATGGTAATTATAAGAAACGCATCTAGAGTTAATCGAGCGGTGGGTAACGGCAAGGAGCGGCGAAGCGCGATGTACAAACGCTTCTTGGTGAAGTTATGTTAATACTCTGAATTGCATGCGATTCACGTGATGTGATAATGGTCAATGAAAGATTTCAAGCACGCCAACAATTAGTGACAATAGCAAACGTTGATCCCCAAGCGTAATGAGCATGGATATGTTTAACATACGAGAAAATGGCATTAGTTGCTAATCACAACAACTGCAAATTGAAAATGCTGGCTACAGCTAAGCGTCTTCTTTTACACTTAATACATAATTGCCTTGTGCACGAATGCTATGACAATGCTGCAAGTGCTGTAAAACGCGGCCGCATTTCCAGGTAGCACCAAATTTGGTTTAGCCTATGCAGAAAAATATGGTCCGTTTCCCTATTCTGACACTCACATATACGACCGCTTTCCCATGCGATACCTAGAGCACCTAACATATGTAGCGAACACTAAGAATAAACTTAGTTTGCGCTAATTTGTGCGGAAACAAATGAGTCGTCCGATCACCCAGCCACCTGTCTCAACTAGGCGACGAGTTTATAGCGGTCCTGCGCTAAAGGTTGGCGACATGCAGCGCCCCCTCTTGTCCGACGCGTCTTGGCGGCACAAAAGCAGACGACCCTCGCTGCCCTACATGTGTTCTCAGTTGCAAGCCAGAGCGAAGGTTGGTTGTGCTTAATTTAATCGCGTTGTGGTGCGTTTAAATGACTTCATACCGAATAAAATAGTCCTTAAAGTAGTTGCATGGGCTAACCAAAATAATATATGTTACAAAAAGCCGATCTATCGGCTTTCTATAGAGCGAGCTGTCGCGATTGTCGCGACGCAGGTCAGTATCGCCAGGTCGGGTGGTCTAACTTCCTGACGATAATTGTGGGTCTTTGCTTTTGCGTACAGTCGACGAAGGAACAGTTCGAAAGTAGCATAAACACAGCACGCTGCTCATTCTACACCCTGAGGTAACTGTGAGTGGTTGATTGGGACCACGCAAGCGGACGCGAGAAGCGCAGCCGACTCGGTTGACACTGCAGGCCTGCACCGCATTGAAAATGACTGGAAATTTTGTTTTGTATTTTTGCGAACTAAACGGATCTTGCGAAGGAAAGTTTGACATCCACCTGAATGCAGCCATACGGCTACAAAGGAAAGTTATACAGCTTTCTCAGAAACTTCGCAGTTGAAGAAAAATTCGCCTTGGTCCAGAATTTGAGCCCTGGACCACCGCTTAACAGGAGCAGTCGCTCTATCAACTGAGCCAACCAGGGGCCTAGTCGTTTGTAGCGCGAGAACGAATTGACAAACAACTCGAAGTAATGAACAGATGTTAATCTTACTTAACATTGTACGCCTCACGATTTAGGAACGGCAAGGCACATGCATACTAGCGGGTACAAGGTGAGGCAATAGGTTCAAACAAGCCAATTTAGCGCAAAAAAGGACGCGATACAAGCACCATAACGCACGTCCGTTGTCTGCTTAGTTGTTTACTTCGATATTTACATAACGCAACACAACCGCATACATGGTGCGCGGCCCAAATGTTGACATGCGATCGACACTGACTGCATTCATTGTGGCTTGCGGGGCGGTATTATGCGGCCCCAGCATGTCGTCAGAACACCCACCCTTCCCCCAGGAACAATCTGAACGCCGACGCGCCAGCTTTGTCCTCAAATGGGGTTAGACGGCGAGACAAGAACAGAGAATTGGTCGCTTGTGTTTGCATTGTCCCCCATGTTCAAACTTCGCCAGATTATTGTCAAATTTTATTGGCTATTCACTTTTGTTCTCTTTGTCTTGAAAGGCCCCTCCACCGCCTCGCACCCGATTTGCCGTGCAGCCCTCCGCCGTGTCGGCTTCATGCAGTCCGGCCCTGCACCTCAAACGTTGCCGAGCTCTATTCTAGTCTATTAAGTGCGAGCTGGTAATAGATGGTACAAGAGCGTGATTAAATAAAGTGAGAGCAAACAAGGAAACAGAATTGCCAGTCAGTTCGCCTGACCACTTTGTTTTACGGCCACTATTTTCGGAATAACAAAACAGATTTCACGCTTCTGACGCTCGCTGCATTTTGCCACTGAGCCACGCAATATGAAGACAAGCTAGCGCTGCACCACGTACTCCTAACGGCCACGCAAACCGGCAGTGTTTAATGAAAGTGCACGCGTAAGGACGCAGGTGCGCAAAAGCGCGCGCACCGCAGCAGACGAGCCATGCGGTCCGCTGGACTGGCTAATTTTTGCGCACGAAAGCGATACTCTTTTTTAAAGACGATAGCCTTTCTTGGGATACTTAAACCCAGAAATTTTGGTCTATCTGTATGTCTGTCTGTCCGTCTGTACGTCTGTACGTCTGTGACTCGATTCATCCACCCGGCCCAAGTAAAACAATGCCTGCGCAATAGTCTTATATAGTCACAGCTAGATCTACCTGCCTAAGTCCGGTGTAATGTTGGTGCTTGTCAACATTGTTGAAGAAGAACAAGACATTACGCAAATACAAGACAACAAATTAATACAGAAGTGATATTTGCAGTGTTTCTTTATAAAAAATCGTACATACTTGACTCTGGCGAAACTAAATGCTTTATCAACTGCAGAAAAAAAATTCACTTCGCCGTCGCCTGCTGTCGCCCGCGCCACTATAGCTTCTGGCGCCATTTTAAGAAATCAACCGGCAACAGTTACGCAAGGTTCCACTAGATAGATTCCACGTTCTGCTTTTAACGCACGTGGAGTAGGGAAACACGGTTCTATAAACGTTGAAGTAGGGCGCCTCGATTAACGCGCGTCTTCGCCGTACGGCAGCGTTGGCATCGAGACACCGGGTTTGGAGCAGTGGAACGCGGGAAATGTAAAATGATTTAAGCAAACATTTGGAGTCTTTACCTTGGGAGGAGCGTGACGCAAGATGAACAACATGATAGGTGAGCGGAAAAGCGAAGGGAGGTATTTACTTTGCAAAAGTCGATTAATACTATCGTCTTGTGACGACATTTGCAACGAAAGGAGCAGATACGCGGACAATTTTTTGACCGACTGTGTTGGAAAGCCTTGTCACCAAGTGTATTAGTATAAACAATAAGCTATCCCTTCAAATTATACTTCATATGACCATCGATCGGTGAACCTGCGAGCGGCAGAGCGCTGTCACCGTCCTAGCACTTTCATCGATGCTGTACACGTATTTAGCACTGCAGAGCATTTTTCCCTAATACCAAGTTGATCGCCGGAATATATTGGACGCGTCGAGGATGAGCTGGAGACCAGGTCGCTAGACAATCGGGAGTATCGAGCTCGTTTTGCTTATGTCAACACGGGATTGATTGATTGATTGATTGATTGATTGTAGGGTTTAACGCGCCGACGCAACGCTGGCGATGAGGCGCGCCGTAGTGGAGGGCTCCGGATTAATTTTGACCACCTGGGGATCTTTAACGTGCGCCGAAATCTCGTTCACACGGGCGTTTTTGCTTTTCGCCTCCATCAGAAAAGCGGCCGCCGCGGCCGGGAATCGAACCCGCGACCTCGTGCTCAGCAATGTCAACACGGGATCCTTTGGGCATAGAGTTTCATACAGTAATAACCAGATGGGAAACTGGAGCGAGTGTCAGCGCGAACACGGCGGCGGCGCTAACGCTTCGATGGGAATGATGGATAGCTCTGGAATCGGGATCTAAACGGGCGTACGGCTGCGCAATTTGTGTTTTTTGACAAAACAAAACTCTTATTGGCCGGTTCTCCGTTTACAAATTACATGGCAAACAATAAAGTGACCAAAAACTAGTTTTGTGCGCAATAAAACGGCGCGTTTAAAGAAAACGCGGACGCGGAGTCGAGGAGGTTTGTGGAGCAGGTTTGCCATTTGCCGTCAACTACAGCAGAACGCGGACTTCTTTAAAAACTATTTCTAAAAGTTTCGGCGCTGGTAGTTTGTAATACTAAGAAAAGTTTTGTAATAAAAACAGAGAAACCGATTACCTTGGAGAAGTTACTCTGGCCTGAATTAGTGACATTCAACAAGCTGCGTGCCTATCAGCCACCGGTACGTACTGCTCGTCTACGCCGTAGGAACCGTCGTTCGCACGAAAGGTGTGGCTCTTCCAAGCGATTCGCAACCGTCGTCAGCTCGACAATACATTTCTCTGCCGAATACGCAGCGCCGCATCTGGCGCATCTCCTAATTCGCAGACTACTTCGCCGCACGGAGTGCCGTCATTTGTGTTTTAGTCCTCGCTGCACCGGCAATGGATTGATAACCCACACAATTGGCAACTCTGGTTATAAAACATTCCACTCAAGGCGGCCTCAGTGCTCGCGCGGCATGCAGTTCAAGGAGAAACGTATTTGTGATCACTTCTTTCAACACCCCGCGTAGGCGTTTATGTAAATCGAAAACGAAAATGATACTGTCTGCCCAATCAAATCCATAGTAACTTCCGCAAGCCATCGAGCGCCAATCCGAATCCAGAACTACCCATCACGTCCATTGAGGCCATAGAGTTTCTTACAGTATACACTAGAGAGGAATCTGGCGCTAGCGTCTATGCGGCTCACATCAAGGCCGTCTGTGTCGTCATGGGCCGCCAATTTACATCGCGCTCGCCTTAGTTTCATCATTGGCTTGGATTGAAACGTTTTAGTGACCGAAAATGTAAACAATGTGCCACAGAAACGCGAAGAATAGTGTGCAATTATGTAAGTTGAAAATAAAAACAGGCTGTTTTAAAACTAATGAAAAAAGAAGTAAAGCGTGTTTTTGCCAGAATGGTTGTGCCTGCTATTCCGCAGGCCAAGGTTGTAGTTACGAACAATGTTAATATTCGGGGGTAACTCATTAGAGACTGCGATTTTATTAATTTTACCATTATTTCAAATAATAAGTTGTTTGAAGAGTTTCGAAAGTTTTTTTGAGCGTGCCTATGAAAACGTTGCCTTCGTGGCGAACCGGTGCACCGCGACCGCCAGCTAGTTTAACAAGGAAAAAGAAAACGTGGTGTTAAACAGTCGTGGACGATGACAAGATAGGACGCATACAAGCGCCCGTATCTGCCGTATCTTGTCTTCGTCGAAGTACGTTTTGTTTCTTCTTTTCGTCGGCTACAAATTTCGCGGCGGCATATTACCCGCTCAGTCATTCGTCCTTCGAATGCGGCATGAGCAACGTCAGGTGCGATCACGCATTGCCTGCTGTTTCACTGAACACTGCTACCCCAGAAACGGGAAGATTTCGGCTGCCTTGTAGCTCGTAAACATGTTAATGCATAGTGAAGAAAGCAAATCCCAAAACCCGCTTAAGAATCCAATTGTTATGCCAAGCCCAAGCCAAAAAGGAGGTCTTTCCATGAACCCCCACGACGACATGGCTTACCAGGCGCAGTTTCCTCTCTAGTATACTTATAAGAAACTCTATGGGTCGGTCTCCATCTTCAGTTATAATGCGGTGCTTATATTTCGGTTATAATTCGGTGCTTAATTATAACATATAATTTCTGTTTACCCGATCGATTGGTCGCAGTCTTCTGTGGAACCTATTCCCAGAATTACAAGCCTAAGTTTTTCGCTCGGTTCGTACATGAACGTACATCCGCAAGTGCAGTTTAGTGTATCCGGCCGCGAAGTCGGTGAAGCAGGAACTTCTCACGTCGCTGCACGTGCACACACGCACAAAAGCATGTGTATATTTTTTTAACCTATTCACAGCAGCCTATAACGACACGAACGTGAAAGAAACATTTCTACAAAAACGGCGAATCACTCTAAACTGCCCGGAATAAACGTAGGATGTAGGTGGTTAGTAAAAGCGGGCGCAGACTGAACGCCGCTAATGATTCACAACCATCGCAAGAAAGGCGAATGCAAGGAAGCCAGGCAGCGCTCGAACGTCGGCATTTGCGAATGAAGCGCTCTGTATACTGCCGCGAACCGTGCGCAAGCCCTCTGTGCAGTGACTGCACGACCACAGTCACGCGAATGCAAGAACGGAACTACCGTAACAGAGCAGTTTGAAATGCCCGCGCTCGATCCTTTCGCATTCACGAGCTATCCTGAGATGTTACAGCATGCCGCACACGTAAACAAAAACCGCGCTGTGCGTAGACGCCAGCGGCATCTACCCCATCCCCTTCTAGACAAAAATATAAAACAAAACTCCCCCACTCAGTGCGTGTTGGTAAAACGGGGCTCTAGAAATCCTATAAATGCTATCAAAGAGCGATTGCGGCGCGAAAACAAGAGCAAACTGCAGCGAGCGGCCCGAAGCGTTGCGGGGGCATAAGCTGTGAAGCAGCCAACAAAAATGGCAGCACCGCCGCGGAGTTAAAGGGACCGCGGCGCCGCGGGTGAGGGGAAAGAAAAAACAGGAGGGCAGCGGAGAAGGAGGGAGCAGTTGGCGCTACCTTAGTAATTTTAAGGACCTTAAGGTTGGCTAGGGTGCCTCGGAGCGGGCGCGCATCGAGGCACCTTAAGGCTGGCGTTCATCGGCTCTACGTAGATCGAGTAGCGGCGCAGCTGAGCTGCTTGAGCAGATGACAGGCACGCGCGTTCGCTATTGGCGGGGAGCGCGACCACGGGCGGCGCTGCGAGGCGCGCCTCCGTGACGTCGGCTTAGGGATTCTCGCATATGTCGTTTGCTTCACTCCAGCTCGCTCGCCCTGCTGTTCCTTTGCGGTCGGTTAAGGTCTGATGCTTGTCCGCACCAGATTTTGCGTGTGCGTAACTTTCTATCGAATAATAGACTTAAAATCGCATACACTACCTCAAGGCGTGAGTTGATGTACAGATGTGGATGCTGCTACGGAAGAAACATTTCCGGCGTCATCACATGCTTTGCGAAGCTGGTTCTGTGCGGAGCGCAAGGAGTTGGAGCTAGGGGTCAGCTTCTGTATTGAGCTGTCTTTCGAACAAATGGAACAGCCAGCTGCTAGTAATCGACAACAGCGAAAATACAAGACCAAAACAAATTCCGGGCCCTCGGGTCTGCGGGCTTTGGCAGAGGGCATTACGATTACCAATAATGATATGCAGGTAAAAGTTTTTGCAACCTTGCCGAACACTGTAACGTATTGTATCACATCAGTTTACGTTGTTATGACATGAAAGTATGCCGACATGCACTATGGGCTGCAAAAGCTGTAGTAGGTTGAGTTCCAAATAACCCACTGTGTATAGGCGCCTGCTGTTTTTATGCCAGGCTTCCGACCAGTATGGAGGTTTGTTGAGCAAAACAAGTCACGTCTAAGGTGAAGATACAGTAACACTATGTTTGTTCAGAACTGGAGAGATATTTTGGTACATTTCCCCAAGCCATATCTTCTTACTATTCAGATATGCTTTATACAAAAACTGCACTGAAGAGGAGGAGGAGGAAGTAGAGGAAGGAGAGAAAACTTTTTAAAAGTGAAATTGAGCTGATTAGTGGCCCGGGTCCTCAGTCCAGGACAAGGGAGTAAGGGTAATTTTCTCCAATTCATAGAAACGCCATCCCGAGTAGACCAGAAATAGTTCTTTGTGCCTGGAAGGATTGGAAAGCAATAAAGAGATACTTGGAATTATTCCTCGGTTTCGATTCTTGTAATATATGCACGTAACTATTTGCTGCGTTCGTTAGTGAGTATATCAGGCCTTCAACACCGTAATCATGCCCTAATTGTTCGGATTCGCAGTCAGTTCGCCATGATAACAATGGTTACGATAGAAATCCGGAGCACAAAAGCAGCCTTCGAGTACTCTGGACAACGTTGTGTGGGACGGGATCGCGGTGGCGTACCACAAACCTTGTTGCGGATATGCTGCGGATATGCACCTTCTTGCACGTACCCATCACGAAATCCAACTTGCGAAGAAGGAAATGTATGCCATACAGCCTGAAGAAAATATCCACCCGATCTTTGTGAGCCTCTAAAACGTCCCCATAACTACTAATAAGACGGTTGTGACTGTGCATAAATAATAATGCGTTGGGTACAAAAAAAAAAACAATTCATCTGATACAAGTCAGCAACGAAAGAAATAGAAGACAGGCGCTTTATTTCCTGCTGTGCGATGTGCGTGTAGGAGCCCGCTGCTTTGTACGTAGCATTAGACTGTTGCGTCTTCATAAGAACATATGCTGTAGGGAAGCCCAGGCATTTCGAATACTGATCGTGGAGCTCTGAGCGCTGAACCTCGCGAATAAGCTAGAAAGGAGTTACACACGATCTTCTGACCGACGCTCTTACGAAAGTTATTCTCTCTCTCTTCGTGTGTTGCAGACTTATGGGGAATACAGCTTGAATTTATTCCCATGCGTAAGAAGCTGGCAAAAATAACTGAATTACTAGAAATACGCTTTTTGATGCATAACAGCATGAAAGCGGACGGTTTCTAGCACAGGCACTCACAGGCACTCATAGCATAGGCACTCACACCCTCATAAGCGGAGCGTAGCAGACGACAGTGGCGCGAGTCCCTAAGCCGATGTCAGAGCCAGGGGGCGCCACTCAAACATCTCACCGCCAATAGACGCTTTGCACAATGGCCCGAACGCTGGCGGCGGAGCGGTTAGCCGTTCTGGCAAGACTGTGCACCTCCGTCATGAAGGAAGCGAAAATAGAGAGAAGGCAGCAAACGCAGAGCAGCTAACCTCCGCCGCGGCGTAATAGCGGTATGCGCTTGTCGTAAAGTTGTTTGTGTAGCACGAGCTACACTGAGCAGTTTGCGTGCCACCTGGGGAGCCGTGCTGCGCTTGCACGGCGAGCAGTGACGTCACACGGCGCACAGAACGTTGCTCGCTGCCCGGCGTCTCTCACACACCGGCCTACGCTCCCAGCGTCTTCGGGGACCCCCGTTCCGCACGTGGCGGCCCGGTCCACTTGATGATCATGTGAGGGGTGGCCGGGTGTGCAACCGATGGCTGGTGCGTCGCAGCAACTCCGGCGTGCGCCTGTGTAACCAGCTTAGCTCTGGGCCGCTTGATAAAAATACATACCGTGGGTGTGTCATTGAAGCAGCAGTAAGCATGATAATCAAGCTAATACCACACAACCAAGAAAGCTAAGAATAACCAGCTGAACCTTAGCTCACGCTACGTATATCCTGGCATAGCCGAGCTAAGCCACTGCTAATTTTTCCCATTATTGGATGGGAGAATACCCTTGCTGCTCTCCCTTTGTTCGAAGAGCAGCATATTCTCGCCTGTTATTCGACGGTATACTGGCCTGACAGACCATACGAAGTCCTACAATATCAGCGTGGAATACCGTCGTCTGGGATGACGACCAGCAGCAAAGGAATGCAGGATTTGTTACTCAGAGCGAATAGCCTTACCGCTGCCTACGCGTTTAGTAGTCGATTTCTAATTGTGTTTGTTCCATGCGCCCTTGCCCCGTCGTTGTGGCGACTGCCAGCTATGTACGAACCAGGAGGGCCCGTTGTTTTCTGAGCGCTGACGTTGCTACTGTTCATACTTTCTAAACCATTTGCGGTAAGGACGAAATGATACATACTAACACTGCTATTGTCTTCACGAAATGTGCCGAACAAACTTTCGCGGCCTTGCAGACAGTAAAATATTGTACCTCATCTCTCGTCATTGCTGCTATCCACCTTTTTTTTTGTTTGTATGTCAGTCGGAAACACTTGATAGGACACTTGCAAACGAGCTACGCAAGCTATGAAACTGGGATGTATCTTCAACCTGTGTAACATAAGCGGTACAATTCATGCACTGCGTCACGGGGAAGCTTGCATAGAGATTAATAGAAAGGAGGTTTTTAATTCAGTTCGAGTGCGTCGTGGTCGCTGCACGGTATACGCGCCGTTAACACCACGCGTTGCAAATATTAGGAGGAAAGAAGAGGGGGCCTCTGGCAGCTGCTGTCTACAATCATCATCATTGTGCAACTCCGTCCGCCATTAAAGAGATCATTCATGTCCCGCGGTCCTTGCTTCGGTTTCTTCACAAAATGGTGCCGTGACCAGGGTCTACACAGTTGAAGAACAAAGTGTGCGGACCACCATCAATGATGACTTGAATGACACGGATGCGATGGGACTGAACTGTGACCGCCGACCACGGCCGCAGACGAATGAAGGATCAATTGAGGGCTCGCCAAGCAAGCGACTAACGATCAGACACCCTTACCAACGCTACCGAATCTCAACGGATGCCCGCCGTGACCAACGGAAGAAACGGCTTAGGCTTCTCGCCTACCCCGCCTCTTCTCGGCGACCTGTAGATATTAGCGACACCAAGCATCGACATGGAGGCCCTTTGTGAACGAAGAAGCCTAATCCGCAACGACGCCACCATACTGATCAGCGACATAAAATCACGGATGAATGCCGAGACACGATCAATCGATAAGCTAAGTTTCCTCAAGAAAAGCCTAATGGAAAAATATGAAATTCTGAAGAAACAGGACAGTGAAATTGAAGAACTCGTTGACCTGAAGCATTTAATGAAAGAATGTGAAGCCGCTAATGAATTCAGAGATTCTATCCTGCTGACAAAATTTAGAATGGACCGATTGTTCCCGGAGTTACAAAAATACTCCAGCAATGACACTGTAGCGATAGCCTCCGAACAACACAACAGCACCATGAAGAGCAAAGACTCAGCACTGAAGAACAGTTGTCGTACTAACAAAAACAGAGATTGGGCGGCACCTTCGAAACACGATGATGAGGAGCCTCTTGTCACCGAGCCAGCTGGTACCTTCAAAGAAGAAAATAATGCCCCCAATTGACAAACTGCAGGCACCCTCTCCTAATTCTCGCTCAGATGAACGGACAAGAGCTTTTTACACAGTAGACGCTGCAAACGATGAACCAGCTCCATTACCTCCAATGAATAAAATGAGTGATCAAAGCGACGACACTATCCTAGCGGTACCTAAAGAGACGTCGTCTTCGCAAAATTTCGAAGGGATTAAAACGTGTTCAGCGCACAACTAACGACTTCAAGGAACACCCAAGGTTAACCAAAAGACACTGCAGACGCATCGACACATTGACCAAGATTCATGTTCTCCCATCAAGCGTTCAAGTATGTGTTGCAATCATGGAAACACGACTTGAGAGGGAATTTTTTCGCCTACGGCAAAATGTGAAGATTTGATAACCCCGACGCCAGAACGACGACGCCGAACATGGCGAAGCCGGACGGCCGGAGAAATTAGGCTCAACCGAAACGCATGATCAAGTACAGAGTGATAGAAAAAACAAGTAAGCAAGGGAAAGGGCCAAGTAAAAGGACCTGTATGCACCTGAAAAGACACATCCGGTACCTCAATTTGTCTAGGACCCAACAGCCAACCCGAAGCCCATGCCGCATGAAGTTTGTGCGGAGTATGCGAGTGTCCGGGGCGGAAGGTGGTCCAAACGAGTCGATTGCCCTGTTCAGATTCCACAAGGCGCGGATATAACAGACGCACCAAGCATCGATGGAAACGAAACTTTGTGCGGCTACCGCGGAAGTGACACCGATTTGTGCCACGGACTGCGTAATGATCTTGGACTTCGACTGCCTGGCGCATCGAAGAGAGCAATGCGTGTTGAGGACCAGGAGGCAGACACGGTGAAAGGAACACCAGTTTATTGGTGACCTTCGAACGGGTTCTACGAGTCTCGTTGCTCGGGACGCAGTTGCTTGCCATTTCTTCAGCCTCGTCGTCTTGTTATCGTTTGAAACAGCTTTTCACAATAATTCGAAATGGCCGCTAAAAACGGTTAACTCTTCCCGTCACGTTCAACATCTTCCTATGCTAATCACGTGGCAGGGAGGATGTTGCAAATATTAGAAAGGAACAAGAGGGGGCCACTGACAGCTGCTGTCTAGTATCATCATCATTGTGCAGTTCCGTCCGCCATTAAAGAGATCATTCATGTCCCGCAGTCCTCGCTTCGGTTCCTTTAACACCACGAGAAAACGTCATTCGCATAATGTAGCGACAAGAAATAAAGTCCTAGACCGCATTTCCCATCAACTGTCGTTGGAAAGCGAAAACAAGCAGAGCTAAACACGCCTTCAGGCTTGCATTTTTGTCTGCACTGACACAACTCCTGCCTGAACGTTCACGTTAAAGCTTCCGCAGTCATGAGCCGCACGTGAAACTGTACCACAAAGCAGTTGTAAAAACAATAACAAAAAAAGAAAGACGAGCGCGTTTGCGCTGATGGGTGTCGAAACGCCCATCAGCGCGGGCGGGCTCGATTTTGCCTGCATCGAAACAACTCTGCTGCCTAAAAGCTCGGTGCTAATAACGGTGGCGGTCACGACCGGCATGTGAGGCACAGCTCTCAAGATAGTGTACAAAAAAGGTGCATTGCCCTCGATATTGCCAAATTAAAACGGGAGACGCTAAAGGTGCGCGTCGTACGTACCTTTCGCCCAGCATCACTGCACATAAACGTGCCGCTTGCGAAAAGGTACGCAGCAATGCGTGGACACCGTTCCTTCTAATCCTACAAGAGCACTAGCTGCATATACACAACAACCAAAAATATCTTTTTTATGAGGCTGCAGAATGGTGAAGCGATGGGCCAGAACACGTAACCGCCACGGTGTTCCGGTACAGTGAAGTAGAATACTTGGGTATTCCAGTTCACTACAGTTCCGGCGCGACGCTTCCTTTATCAAGGCGTCGTCGTGTTGGGCAGTAGTGTTGCCACTGCCGAATGCTCAGTGCGGCCCGCCATTTTGCAAAGGGTCTATTCTCATAGATTTTCACGTTCGCTGTCATCTGTCATCTGCGTGAAATTTTATGTGACCGAATGGCTGCGGTTCGCTAAGATGGCGTATTTTTGTGTGCCTCTGTGGTAATCAGACGAGAAGAAAAAGACGCCAAGGCTATCGTTTCACGATATCCACGCGGCTTTGAGTTGAGGAGCAAATGGCTTGTCGCGATTTGTCGGGATGGCTGGGCACCGAGCGGTTCGTCCTGCTATACTAAAGCGTGTAGTCGCCACTTCAAGAAGGAAGATTTCATCGAAGGCGAAAGGCGACGGCTGAAGAAGGGCACTGCACCCTCCATTTTTGAAGATTACTCTCAGGGTTTGTAGCCAACGTTTGTACGGGACCCGAGCTCATCGGAACTTGGAAGAACAAGAGTGCTTGACACAAAGGGGCTAGTTTTGGGGACGCAGGGTGCACAGGTGCTTCGTCAGCTGTTACATCTGTCTCGATCCCGTGTTTGTGTACTGCCATAGCGGAATTCCTGACTGACAACACCCGTGTAGGCACGCTAGCTGATGAATATTCGAGACAGCCTGGTGCAGTGAATCTCGAAGACAAGCACGATCGAGGTGTTCAGGTCGACAGCAGATCGGCGTCAAGCTTGTTGACTACAGAGAAAGCAAACTGGAAGAGGAAGGAAAAAGACCTCAGGAGTGAAATTCTGCGACTGTTGACAGATGGAAGCAAGAACTGAAAAAGGCCACTGAAAACGAGCCTTCCGCGTTATTCCTGCTTGAGCAAGTTAGGAATTTTAAGAAGTTGATGCCGACATGGTACCAGTAAACAACCCGTCGCTGTGTTGTCCTCAGGAACCTATCTACCAAGGCATATGAACATACACGAGGTGAAGCTTTTTTGAAACCGCCTCGCAGAAGTACTCTGTCCGGTTATTACGGCATTCAAAGTGGCGATACGGGTTTCGCAAAACTGGTTGCAGCTCGCCTTAACACTGAGGCAGAAAGCCTAAGCAAGCCACAATCAAGGGTGTGCTCTCTCATTGTTAATGGCATGCGCATTAGGAAAAGCTTCAGTGCAACAAGCAGCGGGACTGCTTTGTTGGACAAGCGCATGTTCCATTAGAAGGCGCTAGTAGCAGCGGTGTTGTTGTTTTAGCCAACTGCCTCCTCTGCTTTGTTGTAAGCGGATTGTCCTGGTCGTACAGGACCCCAGTAGGCTACTTGTTCACTAAAGTTCTAATGGGTGGTCGGCTTCATGAGCTGGTAACTTTGGGATAAAAAAGTGGAAGCCTGTAATTTCCGCATTGCACGACTTTGGCGTTCAAAGGAGAACAACCGTGCGACCCTAACAGGCCTTTGTTCCCAGGTTTTGACCCTGCCATGTGCTGAAGAATGTACGTTCTCAGTTATTAGCTCATGAAATAGGAATAAGGAGAGCAGTAAAATACTTATAAGGAAGGGCGTCATGCAAGAAGACACAATATCTCCAACGCTATTCACAGCATGTTTACCAGAAGTATTCAGAACGTCGGATTGGGAACAGGTGGCAGTAAGGGTTAATAGAGAATACCTCAGTAACCCCAGATTTACTGATGCGTTGCCTTGTTAAGTAACTCGGGGGAGGAATTGCAAAGCATGCTTACCGCAGTGGACATAGTAGAACCGTGGGCCTGAAAATTAATATCCAGAAAACCAAAGTAATGATCAATAACCTCGGGACATCACATCGGTTTGAGATAGGGGGCGATGCAGTGGAAGTGGTAAGCGAATATATCTACTTTGGCAAAGTTGTGACCCCGGATCCCAACCATGAGGCAGATATAATTAGAAGGATCAGAATGGGGTGGGGTGCATATGGCAGACATTCTCAGATAATGAATAGCAGCCTACCATTGTCGCTGAAGAAGAAAGTGTATGACAGCTGCATCTTACCGGTACTCACCTACGGGGCAGAAACTTGGAGGCTCACTAAGTGGGTTAAACGTAAATTGAGGACGACTCAGCGCAATGGAGCGGAAGATGATAGGTGTAACATTAAGGGAGAAGAAGAAAGCGGAGTGGGTCAGGGAACAAACGCGTGTTACCGACACATTACTAGAAATTAAGAAGAAGAAATGGACGCGGGCAAGGCATGTATTGCAAAGGCAAGACAACTGTTCGTGATTAAGGGTAACAGAGTGAATTCCTACGGAAGGCAAGCGTTGCAGGGGGCGGCAGAAAGTTCGATGGGCAGATGAGATCAAGAAGTTTGCGGTGATAAATTGGTCGCAGTTAGCACAGGACCGGGGTAATTGAAGATTAATGGGAGAGGCCTTTGCCCTGCAGTGGCCGTAGATAGGCTGGTGATGATGATGATGTTACGTTAAAGGACAGCAACCCCAGCACGGCAGCTGAGGAACATTTTGTTTAACAATGGAAGATGGCATTCTTCACCTAAAGAGAGATGAGGCGTACTTTTTCCAGGTGCTGGGACAGATGTCTCTCACTGGGTGCCACTGGGCAGACCTTGTTGTGCTCACAGAGGAATGGGTGGCAGTGGAGCGAATTCGCTTTGACCAAGAGGAATAAACTAGGGTTAAGGAGAGACTGGACACATTTTGTTTGCTGTTGCTTTTCCCTAATTCACAAGTAGGGACATGTAAGCTGTGAGCCATTCACAGGGTGTGAACACCGTGCTTAGCAAAAATTTAGCTTTGGCAGCCTATCAAAATTTCTTAGTGTTTTTTCGTTGTTTCAGTTCTCAGGTTTCCGCTACATTGCAGTTGGCTATGTTGTACTTTCCAATACATTCTTTAAAGTGTGTTATTGCGACAGCATATTCAAGTAAATATGCTCTAGCAAAACATGGGCGTAATCTAAATATTTTTTGCGATGGTTTCTTCCAGCTTGTGCAATTACTTTTTTGTTAATTAAGCAGGGAATGGAGCTGCCAGTGTTGATGCACAGCATGCCAGCTGCATACACTCGTTCAACTTTGAGTTTTGCTCCGCTAGCTCAACAAAACATTCTTTTCAACTAGCATTTTTGGTTCAGTTGCTTCAGTAACGTCACGACATAAAAACACCATTTTGATTTCTTACAATTTGAGAATCCCCAAACATTCGAAAATGTTCTGCAGAAAGAATCCTGTTGTTATCTAGTTAGTTTATATGTTATAGCTATTTTTCTAACAGCTTATGAATGGTTCTGTAACCGAAACTTAAGTGGTGCAGGGAGGGAAGCTCATGACGCAGCGAATCTGAGCAGCGTATAGTGAAAGTTTTCTGCTTTCTTTTAGTTCGATCCGGAAAAGATTATTCAAAGACGATTTGTAAGGCTTCCTTTTCAATGCATGACCCCCCCAAGCATCATTGTTGTTTACTTTGCGCCCTTTATGCTACTCCTGTGAAGGGTACGGGGGTTGACATTTTTATACGTAAAATGCTTAAGTGAAACAGTAATAACGTAGGCTCGACGTTTTATTAAAAAGGCGTAGGCAAGTCCAGGCTGACAAGGCGACAGAAGCAAAAGTTTCGTGGCAACCGATACTCAGTGAATGCTCCATCTGAAGACCATGTGGACGTGAAGTATCGCAGAGTGCTGCAAAGCTTGGGAACTTGAAGAAAAATTCTCCAGTACAGCTTCGAGAACCTTCACTGTAAGGTAATAGAATTGAAGACATTCAGACCCTGTCGTCTGCTTTTGCACACCCCGCACGGGGCACCTTGAGTACTCTCGGTGACGGTAATGGCGACACGGCGGAGCCCGAGCCCCCATGCATAAGTTCAACCTACCATGGCGATGTGTTTAAAGGTGGACGGTTAGAAACCTCAAACGGTGGCCATCACAGCCCAGGTCAAGCTCCAGCGTATGGGCTCCCTCTCTGTCTACCATGCAGGGAGCTCCGGGACGTCTTCAGCTATATGGGTAAGGCTGACGAAGAAAGTACCCCCGTCCCCTGCTTTTTCCCATGGCTAATGAATAATGGAAAACCCCCCCTCAAAACGTGATCAGTCCCTGAAAAGGGGCCACACCGAAGCTTCCTTCCCATCTCTTCCTTCCTTCCTATTCCGGAGATCTGCTGGTTCCACCAGGCTATTAGCTTGGACAGCTTTGTGTTCTTTCTCTGCCGTTTCCACCTTCGCGTCAGGAAGTATCGAGCCACCCCAGGGTGTGCGAGCTGGGCGTCGATGAACGGCGTCTTTGCTGTCGTGGCGACGGTCTGCGTGAACTTAGCGAGCGCGGCCTTCTGTTCTCTTGCCTATTTCGCGTATGGTCTTCGACTACTCTCCTCGGCCAGGGCGGAAGATGCGGTCGCTTCTGCCTCGCACTTTCGCATGCGGTCCCAAGCGCAAGCTAATAGACTTGGCGATATAGCCGAAGACAAATGGATCGGACAATTTCAGCGCCTGGACAGCACCAGTGCTGGAAATACACTATTTTTCAGAGCCGGCTTCGAGCTTCCCGGCAGACATGCGCACGAACTGCCGATTGTGCCTTGGGAGAACGGGCAACCTATTACTAAAATAAGGTCGTTCACGACCACTCTAGACGAAGGAAACGGAAGGTTAAAGATCACATCCTAGTACTAGCGAGTGGAGGCAGACATACTCCAGCGAGTCGGACTCTGCACGTCTACACAGACGCTGGAGTGTAACATGACCGTGTTTTACTCAGCTGGTACAGCCTCCATGATAGAAGCGCAAATGCACATCCGCATTGCTTCAAAATTTACAACCGAGAAGCCGAGCAAGAGCCCACCCAGCTCGCCTTGACTGAACATGCAGGACTACCTCTAAGCACCCTCAATACTGCTCAACGGATAATGATTTGCACTGACTCAATGGAACCAATTAGACTTGGTTCACGCAAAACTACTAGCCAAACTGTCCGCAGAGTCAAGAAATTTATTACTGACTGCGAAACGAGTGGTCTACAATACCAAATCCCATGGGTCCCTTGACACGACATGAAGGGATTGAATGCAGCGAAGGCCCATAGAATGGCCCGGGAGCAACTTTTCACTCACCCCGAGCAAGACTGTTTCGAGTCCACTGATTCAGATGCGGACGCTAACATCGACGCAGAGGACGGTGCCACTTTGGAGAAGACCGAGAGTAATGGCGTTCTTCAAAACGAAGTTCGGAGGACCCCAACTCGTTGCCCCCAGAATTCAGCCGTTGGGCAACAGTGTGGCTAAGACGCATAAGGACGGGACCAGCCCTTGTGCCTGGTAGGGCGTGTACTCTTCCGGCGGGGCTTCCAACTGCCGGAAATGTTGTAGTACGGGGGCCCTGTGCAGTGCGCGACACCTCCTGTGGTGATGTTCGGCGTGCCTGAAAACAGTTGGCTCGCTACGGCAGGCAGACTATGGACTTCGGGCCAATCCACTTGGAGAACCACCTCAGAGCCGCACCTGCTTGACACCCTGCTGATTTCATCGGAGAAGCCGGCATTCAACCTGCTTTTAGCTGCCTTTCCTTTTATGTTATACCTACATATTACTTCTTGTCCCATTTCCGACTCTTGACTCAGATCTCGGGATTTGTCAAGGGGGCTTGGGTTGTTTTTAATAAACATGTGTTCATTAATTTATTCATTTATTTGGCACATGGAACGTAAACTTCACAGTAAGTTGTCTGTTCCTTTAGGAGAAACATCCGAACAAAATACGCGTGGTGCTGCCGCAGTGCATTCGCTTCTGCCTTTTTTACACTGATCAGCCGCTGCTGACGCCGTTAAGCGTTGTACGCATACATTTGCTTTCGCGCGCATGCAGAACAGCGAAATCCGCGTTCCGCCGCTGCTCTTGTGTGATCAATGCTCTTCCGTTGGCCGCAGCCCAGGTGTTCTCGGTGTGGATTGGCGTGGAGGCCCTGACGCCCATCGTCGCCTCCGTGTTTGGCTCGCAGATGTACAACGCCTGCCTCAGTTTCTACCCGGGCCTGCCGTACTTCGTATACATGCTCTTCGAGCTCTACCCTCTCGTCTCCATCGTGTACGTGCCTGCACATCACTGTTACTCGGCCGTTAGTCCTACGCTGTGCAGCACTGCGCTATATAGCACTGCCGTCGACGTAATATATATATCGTAGTCAAGCAAAGTTCAGGCCATTCAATTGGAGCCTCTGGAAAACGGGATTTGCTAGCGAAAGCGAAAAACTGCGCTGTGGTCCTGCATCTTTATCGCTTTAGTTCGGTGTATTCTTGTGCGCTGTTGAGACTATGATGCGGAAACACCAACCAGCCCAACAGCGAACTTTAAGTGTGCAGTGCACGCATGAACCCCTCTAATTTTACGCGTACTGTGCCCAGGTACTGCTGGTTCACCTACCGCGAGCCGCCGTGCGTCTGCGCGCCGTCGGCCAAGGATCCCGAGCTCTTGGCCGCCGTTGGGGAAGACTGGGCCTGCGCGGCCGAGGACCGTGCCTTCTCCCCCTGCGCCCTCGACGCCGACAAGTAGACAATCTCGCGCTGTGTAATTCGGTAGTCTCCAGCGTACAGCCACAGCGCCAACCCGTTCGTTGTCGGTGCACGCACTGTCGGCGTTGGGACATGCATTTCGCCACTTGAACGGTATACCGCAGCTGGGAAGCGAACCTTGCGAGATGCAGCGGCCACGCCGTCATGGACGTGGTGTGGACACTCTTACGCCTTTACGGTCCCTCTGGCAGAGTTTAAGTCAGTCGTTAAAAGAGCCTACTGCTCATATAGCGAGTCAAGTGGAACAAAACGTTCATATTGTTTAAGTGCCTCACGCGCCATTTTGGTTCAAATTTACGTTCTCGATGTGAGCACACCGATGTGCTGCGGTGTATGTCTGACCGCCAAAATAGGTTTCGCTGTCGGCTCTTGCATTTCGGCAAAGTGCACGCATGTGAAACGACAGTACCGTTTCGAGGTGGCGAACGGTTTGGCCCCTATATCAGCATACCACAGGTGTCTTCAAGGAGAGCAGTTAACGAGCGGTTTGCCGGACGGCACACCTTTCGCACTCGACGTCGGCTGACTGGCACAGCAGCGCGTCCCCTTGAGCTGCTGTGGACGCGCGTGAAACACATTCCAGGACATTTTGCAATTCGCGCGTATCGCCACCTGCGGACAGTGAGTAGTACACTGATACAAACTTCAAACGCTGAAACAGGCAAGGCAGTAATGAAAGGCACGCTTACGTCGTAATTTAAACACTCTACCGGTTCAATTGTGGGAAGGAAGCGCGCCAGCGCTATTTGCGACACATTAGTGTCTTACCAACACCTTTTCGTGCCATTTCAGCATGTTTGCGGCAGCTTAGAATATTGCGTGCGGGGAGACGTGGAATGTGCAGGAAGTTAAAAATGAGCATTAACTCTGCTGTTACAACTGTTACTGCTCTCGTACAGCATGGAATACGAATAGCATGCCCACTGCGGGTTCGACCGATCGAAGCCAATGGGAAGGTTCGGCTCTAGCCGCGCGTACTCCTCCACGAAGTAGCTCTTATAGCACACGGTTTGGACAAGCACAATACAAAAACAGCACTGCACTGTGCACCTAGTTCTTTGGGGAAGAAACCGTGTGCCAGCCCGGCATCGTGTGGCCCGCACGGCAAGGAGCCGGCGCGACGCGCGCTCAGGGGTGTGGGCGGCTGCGACGGCGTCGGCATTCGAACCGAGTCGCTTGCATGAGCAGGTACGCACAAATCAGCGGAATGAGCGCTCTCACGCTTCCGGGAAACGACTGTGTAATGAAGGCCAGCATGAGCGACATACCTCGCTGAGCGCACTGTCCAGGAGACCACCACGCGTGCAGCCTCTCGAGTTCCTGTAAAGAGAGGCGATGGAGCACTCCTCGCCCCCACTAGGGAGGCGGCGTTAGCGCCTCTGTTCGCCAAACGAATGGGCTAGGGTTACGTCCACACACGACTGCATAATTTATTCAGGTTTGTGCACGCTTGCAAGAGCTCGCTGTACGACATTTACGAACCACACGTCGTTGCCCACTTCCCAAAGAAGAAAATGACACGTGCCGCATGATTTAGTTTTTACAGCCAATGTTTTAACATCGAGGTTTGTACAGCCTTGCAGAGCAGGAATTGTAGCTGTCCGCACGGAATACCCTCTACCCTAAAAAGTGAGAGCGAAACGGCCATATGAGAGTGGAAGAGCCAACAACAAAAGCAAACGCACATCGCCGCTCGCGACGGAGCTGTGTGTGTGTGTGCCCATGTATAACGTGCGAGCCTCGTAAGGTGACCGAGAAATTTTTTATCCAAATGCTGTGTCCCCTCTATGTCGGTTGCTGAAAAGCTTCGCTGGTTATCACCTCCACACCGTGGAGTGGATCATGATTCTCACCCGTAGGACGGAAAGAGACCGTGGGAGGTACCCATATATAACTCGATCCGCCCGCTCCTTAATGGGTCAGTACGAGCGAAGATACCACGTCTTTAGACAGGTGATTCATACATCAACAATGTTATCAGCTCATTGAAATAGCATATGCTTTGATGTAATTCCCGCGTCAATTATGAATCCACAGATGCAAAAAACAGCGTACCCTTACCAAGTAAAAAACAGAGACGCAGCGATCTATAACCCCCGCTCAGACCCCTGGTCCTCCTACCCTGATAACGTTTTTAAAACAAGGTTATTACTTCTTAAATCTGCGCTGGTATTCGCATCACTCACATCGAAGCAACACGTCCATTCCGCCAACTCGTTATAAAACCGCTATACGTCACAAGTCGTCGATAGAATGCACAACGAGCTAGAGCTCGGCGGTTGCATTCGCATGCCGCGTTTCTTGTGTGCGTGTATGGGGACTTCCCAATGGCATGTTATTAAGCAGTCGGCTTTCGTACACTGCAGCTGCACTGAGACTTGAATGAAACGATCGTGCGTGCATCCTCGTCTCTTCTTAATTCGACCGGCGCCCCCAGTCGGCTCCGCCTGAACTAGTACACTGCATTTACAGTAGCAGCATTAGAATAGAATATACTCTCCCACGGCAACGACCGCGAAGCGTGCCCACTACGGGTTCGAGCGAGCCAAGCCGCAAGGCAGGGACGGCTCTCCCCGCGCGTACGCCGGTAATTCCAAAAGGAACTTTCATATTTCACTTCATTTCATTTATTCCACCTTAAAGGCCCGAAGGCATTACATAAGGGGGGCGGGGTACAAGGTATGATGAACAACGCAACAAAACGCAAAGGGTTCCAAGCGTAAACATTCAGAGACCAATGAAAAAAAAAAGTACAATATGCAAAGCAAGAACTCAATATTACCAAATGCAAATAAAAAGTAAAGGTACAAAGGTAAGCTTCCAGAGAAAAGCGGCAGCAGTTTACACAGTAGTTAAAAAGAATTTAAACATTGGCAGGGAAAACAGCACATTCAGTTAGATTGCGACACGTGACATTTTAGTTTACTGCGGAACATTTGGCGGTTATTGCACGTGACTATGTTATCAGGTAGTTTGTTCCACAGTGTTAACCCATTGGGAAAGAAGGAAGTAATCATTGCAGAGGTGTGTCCGTTTATTGGTGCGATAGGGTGACTGTGGTTTATGCGGGATGAAGTTCTGTGCGATGGTTGAAGGAGGACGTGCCGTGATTGAGGGTGATAATAGAAAGCATGCATTAGACACAATCGAGAAATGATACGACGAGATTCAAGTGACGGCAGTTTCAATGATTCTTTTAGTGCGGTAACGCTGATATCGTTAGTGTATTGGGAGCAAATAAAACGGGCAGCGCGGTTCTCAATCCTTTCTAAATCGTTAGTTAGATATGTTTGTGAGGGGTGCCAAATTGAGCAAGCATATTCTAGTTTCGGTCGGACGTAAGTTTCATAAGCTAACTTTTTAATGTCTGGCGAGGCTAATTTTAGGTTGCGGCGCAGGTATCCGAGAGTGCGTGAAGCTTCTGAACAGATGATTTGAATATGCGTTGGCCATGATAGCGACGATGACAGGTGCACTCCGAGGTATTTGTATGATTGTGTAGGGCTGATGGCAACAGACTTTATGCTATAGGTAAATTTTTCTGGGCTCATTTTGCGGGTGAATGACATAATTTTACATTTAGTCAGGTTTAATGGCATTAGTGATTTATCACACCAAGTTACAATTAAATCTAAATCATGTTGAAGTTTAGCGCTGTCGTCTGGTGTACAGATTGGAGAGTATAAAAAGCAATCATCGGCAAAAAGTCTTAATTTGGTTAGCACATTGGTGGGTAAGTCATTTATGTATATTAGAAAGAGAAGCGGGGAGAGACAGGCACCTTGGGGGACGCCTGACGTTACGTCGGAGAGAGGTGAGTCGTGGTCATTAGCGCTGGTGAACTGCTTACGGTTTTTTAGAAAATTTTCTATCCAGAAAATTATGTTGGGAGGGATTCCCAGGCTGCATAGTTTAGAGAGTAATAGGTTATGAGGAACACGGTCGAATGCTTTAGAGAAATCTAAAAAGATGGCGTCAGTTTGAAGATTGTCATCCGTGAAGTGAAGTATATCATGTGTGAATTCTGCCAGTTGTGTTTCGCATGATAGTAGTTTCTGGAAACCATGTTGATGATCAAAGAAAAATTTGATGGATTCCAGATATGTCATTAGGTTTGAAGCTATGATATGTTCGAGCGTTTTAGATGGTATGCTGGTTAAGGAAATAGGTCGGTAGTTAGCTGGGATTGCGCGGTTGCCTGATTTAAAAATGGGAATAACCTGAGCCTTCTTCCAATCGTCTGGGACGTTTCCTGTTTGTAATGATTGTGTGAAGATTAGGCAAAGTATCTGGCTTGAGACCGAAACGGTACTTTTTAGTAGTTTACTGTTAATACTGTCACAGCCCGCCGAGGATGAAACTTTAAGATTGTTAATGAGTTGGAATATTCCTTCTGGGGTAATTTCAATTTCTGGCATCGCTACAGCTGCAGGTTCGGGCAGTGTTACCGTATCAGTGGTGTTGGTAGAGGAAAACACAGACGTAAAATGGTTATTTAGAGCAGAAGCGCACTGGTCAGCGTATATTGGTTCTCCGTCAGCGTTAGTGAGGTTTATTCGATTAGATTGTGACTCAGGGGACAGCATGCGCCAAAATTTGCTGGGATTTGATTGAAGAATTGATAGTAGGTCATGGGAAAAGAATTTGATTTTTGCAGCTTTTAGTTCAGTTAAGTACTGATCAGCGCATGCGCGGTAGCGCTCCCACGCAGTTGAACTTTGGCTTAGGCGGGCCGTTCTGTATAAGCGTTTCTTTCGGTTGCAAAGTAATTTTAGCTGTTTGTTAAACCATTGGCAGTTGGAATCGGATTTAATGAGGGTAGTAGGAATGTATTTGTTTTTGAGGTTAAGCATTGTAGTCTTAAAAAGTTCCCAGTTAGAGTTGACACTTCGTGTTAGGTACGTATTCCTAAAGTTATCTAAGAATTTTGGCGAGCTCGTGATTAATCGCATCGAAATTTGCTCTCTTGTAATCCGTGATTACCTTCCGTGTGGGTGATTTCTTTTTAAGCGGGGAGGCGATGCAAATATGGATTAGGTTGTGGTCACTAAGACCAGGGAGCGTATTAATGGTTTTTATGTCGTCAGGGCACGAGGTCAGGGCATACGGCGAAGGTCGTATCTTTTAGCTTAATTCCGCAGCTCAGAATCTTTTCTTTTGTTTTAAAGTGAGCGAGCTTTATCATGATTGACCGAATCTTGTCGGGGGCAAATTTTCCGATCTGATGAGCACGTTCTATGGCACTTGGTTCGAGCGTAATATCTAGTTGGGTGGAACAAAAGTTTATGACGTTAAGCTCTGATTCTTCCCATGTTTCTTTAACAGAGTCCTCAATACCTAAAAAGAGAAGATTATTGCGGCGCAATCGATTACTAGCGTCAGTGTTAGCAGCTTTTAGCGTTTCAATTTCATGTTTGATTTTGGCGGCGTCTTCGGGTACGGCGCCCGATGAGGGTTCGATTTGGACTGTTTCTAGCGCTGATATTCGGTTTGTTAGAGCTGAGAGAACTGTTTCATGGTTAGTTTGTACTGCCTTGAGCTGATTAATATCTTCACGAATGGTTAGAACGGTTTGCTCGATACCAAGCACGATACCAACGCTGTTAAAGCCGATCGGGCAAAGAGAAGCAGACAAGTGCCGCCGTTCCGAACGCCCACCACCTCTTTTTCTTTCTCACTCTTTGTCCTCGACATTTTCTGCATTCTGCCCCCGGAAGATGCAGGCTCCATTTCTAGAAAATAGTGTCTGCACCGGTCTCCTCATGGTCTTCCCATTTTACGTCTTCAAAGTAAAGGTCGGATCCTACTGATTTTTCTAAATCAGCACGAAGCCCAATGCAAATTGTATACTCAGCCGGGAACACTTCGGACCGTTTTTCGTGAATGCACCCAGGACCCTAAATTGCCACCTCCAGCCTTTCCTATTCCACCAAGCAGTGGGAGACACTGCTGGTCAGCTCCCCCTTGCGATCAGCTGCTGCTGGCTGAGAGAGCGGTACCGTCCAGGACGGCACATGGCTACCTCCCAAAGGGCTCCGCTGAATAAAGAAGTCCCCCCCCCCCCCCCCGACCCAGCGGAACCCGTCTCGTCCAGGAAAAACTTTAGTAATCCGGCCCAGCAACCAGGTGCTCCTGGGGGTCCCAGCTGTTTCCACCAAGACCTCGTCCCCAAGATGTAATCTTCGGTAGGACGCACGTGGGTAATGATGAAAGGGCCTTCAGCTCAAGTCGAGGATATATTCCATTTCCAGCGATTCCACAAGCGGTCCGAGAGCTTCTGCCGGTACCGAAGCTTGCTAATTGTGTTTCCGCGTGTCTCTTGGTTGATGCAGGAGTCGTCCCCTTTGCCTGGATCTGGTGTGCTCAGCAAGGAAGTTCTAACAAGAAAGTGCGCAGGGCATATGGGCGAAGGTTCCTTCGCACTTGTGTGCGTGTAAGGTAGAGGCCTTCTCTCCCTTCTACCTACTACGCCCCCTGAAGCACGTGACAGTGGGCTTCAGCAACCGCACTTTTTGAAGCTCTTTCTCACTTCTTATGCCGCAGTACAAAAATACCAAGTAAAAAAAGTTGGTGGCCTTGAATTGATGACAGCTGTACTTTTGTGAGGGGCGTGGTAAGCTCCTCGGCGCTCAGACTGGTCTTTCCAATTAGTTTTCGCAAGGCTGAATTTACCCAGCAAGTCAGCCTCTCACACCATCCTCCTCACCAAGGCGCTGCAGGGACTATGAACTTCCACTTAATCCGGTTGGTGGCGAGAAATACGGTTAATGGAGAGGTGTCCATTTCCTCCGGGCCTTTCTTATATCTCGTGGAGCTCTCCTGAAGGCAAGCGCATTGTCGGAGTGCAATGTGCATGACACCCCTGGACGCGCCAAGAACCGACGGAAAGCGAAAAGGAAGGCGTTCTAAGAGTGTCCGCTTGTTGACTGTAGGTGCACGGAACTTGTAGTAGCGCACGTGAAGAGCAAGACAGGTCTTTGGAGAAGTTGTACCCGCCGTGTTTTTCACGTCCTGGATGCCAGTGGCCTGTATTCAGGCACAGGAGCAAGTTGCATGTTGACAAGTCTGGTGCTGAATCACCTACAGAGGAAGGAAGCACAAATCAACTTCTTCGCCTCTTGCCGAGCATGAACAACCCAAAAAGGTTGACGTAACCGGCCCATTTAGTGCTCGCTACGCCCCCGTGAAGCACGTGACAGTGGGCTTCAACGACCGCACTTTTTGAAGCAGGTTCTCACTGTTTCGCGCGTTACGTTCTCCCATGACGTATTTAGACAGTGCATTGCGTCCAGCAGTGACAGTTTTCCCGGGTCGTTCCCTTGGGACACGCGAGTTAAGATACGCCGCACGGTGCATTTTCTGCACATGTGGTTCACATTCTTTAACGCCAGCGTCTAGCGGTTGCAACTGGCTTATCGTGTTCGCTGAAGAAACACGACCCGAAGATGGCGAAGAAACGGTGTGTCCTTCGGGTGCGCCGAGCAATTGTTCACAAACAGCGGGCCCTTGCGCAATTTTCAGCCGAGTTTTTCAACGAGGTATCGCAGGAAGAGTTCGAACAATCTGCACGTGACCCATACCTTTGTGTCGTTTCTGTAGACGCAGGAAAGGCAGCAGATTGTTTGCCGCGCCAATTAACCATGGGCTAATCATGTCGCCCCCGTCCTCGTTGTAGCGGAGCAACAAAGTGATCCTTTCTGTGCTCACTTTTGCTTCATTCTAAGCGACTATGTGGCTGGTCGAATCTTAAAGAAAAGGCCACGTTCGTTGGTGTTATTAACATTAGGCGGGTCGTAAGCGTTAAAAATGTCTGAAATGAGGACGACCCAGTTCTCGATATCAGCTGGATTGACGCTTTCCGCTTCCCTGTTTACTTGCCGGTAGGAGATGCCTTGCATACTTTGTAGCGCCAATCCATCGATTGGAGACAGCGAAGTTCTCGATGCCAAACATTTCGGCAATTTGTGGCCTTTTCTGATTTGTCCCCGCGACGGACGGTACTGCGTGGGCTTCTGCCTCCTTGCACTTGGACAAGGTCTCGTTGAGTGTTAAGGCGGGCAGTCCTAGTTCATTTGCGATTTCAATCGACCTCTTTTCCGTGTCCTTGTCGACGACCGCTAATAGATTCAACTTTTGCTTCCTCGACAAAGCCTTACGTATCCCACAAGCGATGACTGCTGAAGCAACGCCTCCAGTACAACAACAAAAATGGAGAAACAGCTGCTTTCCGTTTGACATAAACAAGCATTACCTTTCCGCCTGGTCTGCGCCTGCAGACCAGCGCAGCGGGCGCCAAAGCGAGGATGAGCGAACGTGCGGCCGAACTAGGCGTCCCTATTGCATCCATTGTAAAGTGGGCCACCTTACGGACTACATTATACAGGTGACGAAGCTGAAGGCTGTGTTACCGTGTTACCATTGGCCGTGTTACCAAGTGAATCCGGCGAGCCCAGCACTATGGCAAAGCCGTCATGGTTACCCAGGCGGCCCGACCACCGCTCAGCGCCTGCTTATTGCGCCGCGCACTGCGGCTCAGTCCTCACACTTAGCAGCACGTTTTGTGTTCTCCATAAAACGTATCATCCGGTTATAGTTGGATGGAATTTCGATTGAAGAATTTAATGCTTTCCTAACCAGTTCAAGTAAATTTACAACACCAGCTTTCCGTTTAAACTGCTGAAACAGCGTCAAAAAATCAGGAAGACAAGACCTGCGGCCTTGTCAAGCTGCCTTTATGACAGCTTTTTCCGCGGGCCTCCAGCGTCATGTATGCGTTGTGTACGTGATGCGAATAAAGGCTTATTATTATTATTATTACGCAAGCCTTGCTAAAAGATGTTCAAACGAAAAACACCATTTACCAAAAAATTCTTTCCCAGCCTGACAACAACTTACTGAGAGTATTTAAAGTATTGCGCAATCGTCGCGATACGAAACAATCTACCACGCCAAAACAATATATTTTAATAGCGTGGAAAAGGCTACATCTGTTAGAGGTGCCCAAAGACTACTAGTCCAACTAAAGAGCTCACAATTAATGGTATTAGATGCAACGCATCTCTTTAACTCGCCTTGTCCCTCGTCGTGGTCGCGGCGTAGTCCGCATCCCTCCCCTATTCTCCTCGCCGCGGCAGCTGGGCGCTCCGCCGCTCTCACCGCAGCGCCATTTGTGCGTCAGCGCGGTCAGCGCGCAGCTTGCGCCGGCTGCGCTCGTTCCCGTCGCCGTGCCAGCTTTGCGTTAGCGCGCAGCTTGCGCTCGGTTAAAACTTTACACCATCTTCCCGCGAGGGGAACCATGGGATAGATGCGACGCATCGGGGGTGAACAAGCTGCGTAAATAGGATACACAACAAGAGCAATCCACACGCTCACATCGCTAACATAACGGAAACGCAACGGCAACCCCAGATGCGTCGCATCTAACCCATGGTTTCCCTCGCGGGAAGATGGTGTAAATTTTTTAATGGTTGGGGGCACTGAATTATATAATGCCTTATTTGAATTCCTCGTAAATTTAACCTTTCCTCTTTCATGGGGAACTATCAATATTATTTGCAAAAAACTTGTCGTGGTACCATATATACACGAAGTGTTATCGACCCTTATGCACTTGAAAAATAATCCTTGCTCTGACGTTCTCGATTTTCAGATTCATGCAGTGAAAGTTTCGCTAACGTTATAACACCGCCACTAACCCACGTATTTAACCTCTGTATAGTGAATGGAAGCTTCTTAATTGAGTTACAAATAGCTAAAGTCACTCTCATACACAAAAAGGGAGACCGCAATGCACTAGCCAATTACAGGCCAATTTCTATACCGCCCATTTATTCTAAAGCACTAAAAATCTCATTCACATGCGTTTTATAGCTTTTACCGACAAACACAATTTATTAACAGAATCTCAATATGGGTTCCAAAAAAGTCGTTCCACTGAAATTGCTCTTTTAGATAAAAAGAAATGGTACTGCAGAATACTAAACAGAAAAAAAAAACTTTGTACTGGGAATCTTCATCGACTTCTCAAAATAGCATGATTTACTTAACCGAACGTTGCTCTTACAGAAATTACACTATTACGCCATTCGTGGGACAGCGCTTGAAATTATGAAAGAAATATTTTTCTCACTGTAACCGATATGTATCAATCAATAACTGTGCATCTTACAATCTCAACTGTGCAACTGTACAATCAATAAATGTGCACTAAACCGGCCCTGCATGGGGTCCCTCAGGGAAGCATACTGGACCCTTATCTATTTAACATATATATTAATGATAGTGCGAATAGATCAGTCAGTATAATTTGTTATCTACGCAGACGACACCAGCTTATTTCTCACTGAAAGTGACTGCCAAAAACTGTTTGAGCGGGGCAACGAAATGCTGGTAAAATTAGCTGCGTGGTCCTCAGCAAATCGCCTTACTACTAATACAGAAAAAGAACGAAAGCGGTAATTTTTAGAGTGAAGGGCAAGGGCATAACACCCGAAGCGCTCTTTATGAACAAAAGTACAATCGAAGTGTTCGACAGAATCAAAATACTAGGTGTTAAATCTTTATAATGATCATCGCGGCACCGATGACATTGTCATCATCGGTGCCCGTCGTCACTGGTGAGCAGCCCTCGCTCCAACTGCTTCGTCTTTCTCCATCCGCCATCTCGTCAATAGAACCACCTTCACATCACCGGGACGAGTCGGCTCATGGTCTTTCCTATTTTTTTATATGGTGCCGAAACCCGGGAAGAAGGCCCTCTGCAATTCGGAGTCATCGGAACTTTGGCCTATTAGAAGGAGGACCCCTTGATACCGACGAAGGACCCTGGTGATGAACAGATGGACGGTGGTGCTACCCAAAGCCGAACAACGCGATCGGCGGACGAGAAGACGATTACTCCTCATCTGCGACGATTTTCCCGGAGGACCTCTGGCCACAAAATTCTAAAGGGTGAGGAGAGCTCCGGTGCTCATCGCAATGGAAGACTCAGCACCTTTGATGCACGGACAACGTATTCCTCTGCCTACGATCCGCCTTGACGATCTCAATATGCAAAGAGAAAAAACGCGGTTAATCGCTCGCGAACTGTGCCGAGACGATAAAGCAACTTTAGAGTTGCCCATACAGATCAGTGATGTTCGCGAAGGGTTGACGAGCTTTCTGCGCCAGCTACGAAAAACTGAAGTTGAATTGATATTTTTGAATGAGGAAAAGGAGCAGTTGATTGACATGGCCACCTAGACCAGGAATGTGCTACCAACATCGAATATGAAGTGGAAATCACGCATATTGTCACGAAGCCAGAGACGACGCAGTTGTCTTGAAGGAAAACACGTTTATTGCAGCGAACTTGTGCTCCCCTAACAACTCAAATAATACATGGGCGGCGAAGCAGCAGTCAGCGAAGTGACGTCCGCAAGCGAGCGTCAGAGATCGAATGCCACGGCGTCTGCTCTGCAGGCTTTTATCTTTCGGCGCAAGTGTTTCTGGAACCGTCGATTCACATCCAGAACATTGTAGATCACAGAAGATTATTCTGGGATAGCGACGTTAGGACGAAACAGTGTGCTTATCTGAATGCGATAGCCCGTACGGCATGAAAGTAAAGAAGGAATACGCGCTCCGTTTGGAACGCAGATAACACAGCCGGGCGTGGCCAGGCAGTAAAAACAAACAATAAATAAACAAACCCATACATGGTTCGCGGCAACATGATGATCCGATTACACTACCGTTTGAAAGACAAGAAGACTAAAACCCTCGAACAGTGCGAGATCATCGAGAAATCGTATTCTTCGAAAAACGTCAAAGAGTTTTTTGCACTTACGAAACTATACTACGGCACACCTGATTTTAAAACCCTTGGTGAACCAGCTTTCGTGCCAGAAAGTACGTCACTGTCAGATTTCTTTCCTCAGCGAGAACGTCAGAATCTGACCCCTTCGTTGGTTCCCTGTCAACTGCAAGCGGAAGGCGCTCTACATTCATGTGAACTTCAAGAGTGTGCCAATGTGACCGCAAGTAAGATAACCGGTTCATCGACTCCAACGACGTTGGCAGAAGCTGGGCATGGCGAATGCCTCGAACATGAAGCTATGAGTGTTCAGCTGCCAATGCTGAAATGGCAAGATAAGACGCACATATTATCAACCTACATACAAGCGATGCGCGAAACTGAAGAGGGGGATGAAGACGTTGTAAGATATGGAAGGAAGATTGCCGTGGCCCGTAGTCGGCAATGCATTCTAAAGAAATCATTACACTACAGACACCATTTGAAGAACAGGGCACCCGACAACGACAATAGAATTATTAGGGTCCAGAGCTTCAGAAAGAAGTGGCAGCCTGGAAAACATTGTTTTGCGATGGCAGCGAAGAAACGTGAAGAACTTGCGTCGGCGTACAAGACTGTCGAAGACGGGCTACGGATTTTCACCTGGCTATGTGCCCTGCATCGACAGACTCGGCGTGTGCTCAGGAGACGACAAAAGTGACAGTTTCGTCGTCTGACTGCCTTACTGTATCTTACAGGAACGAACTTGATGTACCCAATGAACGTGGAGTTACCAAACCTTCCTGGTTGCCGGGGAATATGCTATATCTTTATAATGATCATCGCGGCACCGATGACATTATCATGCTACTTAGAAAAAACAGCGCCAAGAAACTATACGACGAGAGTAAAGACAAACACTGCGCTGAACTGCCAGCTGAGTTTTATTTAGAAGAACAGCGAATATATACTGGAATCAAAAACAAGGAAGAGAGAAGGAAATCCATACAATTAAGGACTTGTACTACTCACTACCGCAGGAAAAAATCCTTGATGTGGTACAGGAAGCCATCGACGAGTTTGGCGCCGTCCGCTTCCAGAACGCTTGCGGGATCAGCAGCAGCTCCTCTTTGGTGGGGCTTTCTGGCGAACGCTACGTTCAGAAGTCAGGTGTGTGTGTTCCTATCGGGTTTTGCCTGGTACCCGTGTTAAGTGACCTCCTGCTAGCTCGGTATGACCGCGCCCTCTTGAACAGCCTTGATGGAAGTAACATTGTACACGTATTTCGACACGTGGATGACTTTATGATCTTATTTAGTCCCAAACCAGGTGAATCACGAGTGCTGTAATGCGCCTTTGAGAGAACCCTTCGCGACTTCAGCTTAACGTATGAGTTACCATCGAAAAACAGCCTTAGGTTTCTTGATCTAGTGTTGTACTTTCGCCATAATCAAGTTTGCTGGAAATATGCGCCTCGTTCAAAGAAGAGCCTGCTGCCGTACACATCAGCCCATTCGAAGTCAGTGAAGCGTGGCATTGCTCTCTCGGCAATGCGGAATGGATTAGAGAGGTCGTGCCCTCATGATGTGCAGGACAGCATTGAAGACCAGATTACAAGGCTGACCGATGCGGGTTTTCCGCGCGAGCTGCTCAGTGCGCTAGCGGAGACTTTGATTTCGCAAACCCACAAGCAACGCACACCATGCACAAGGGAGGAAGGGGCTCCAAGAATTGCGGTTATACCGTATGTCCATAAGCGTGTCCCATCGTATTAAGAAGGCGGGTGGCTGCGCGGGCGTCCCTGTTGTATTTTCGGCTCTTAAACATTTAGCGGTATGTGCGGCCGGGTGAATTCGGGGTCGGTAAAGAGCACAAAATGCAGCAAGAAACATGCCAATCGCTTCAGAGAGTGTATAGAAGGTGTGGTGTATAAGATTGAGCTCTCGTGTGACAAAAGCTATGGGGGGCAAACTGGCCGCTGCATTAACGGCCGGCTCAAGGAGCACGCAAACACTGTACGGACAGGCACTGGCAGCAATCTAGCTGCACACTGTGCAAAGTGCCAGCAATGCCAGCTATCCCCACCAGCATTTGATAGCACCATCATCTTGAAGCGGAATCGTGAGCAGCGCACGAGGGAGATACACGAGGCTTTCCTTATCCACACAATGGGAGATAGGTGCGTGAGCATACCCTCTATCCCTAATACCCTATATACCCTATAAAAAATACCCTATCGACGCTTTACACGTGGTTGCTTTCATTTACACGATCAACTTCTATTTTGTGTGTTTGTGTTATGGATGTTCTTCTCTCTTCCTTGTTTTTAATTCTAGAATGTATTCGCTGTTCCTCTAAATAAAACTCAGTTGGCAGTTCAGCGCAGTGTTCGTCTTTACTCCCTTTCGTATCGCTTTTGGCTCCGTTTTTTCTAAGTAGCATCATGCACCAACTAGCCCGTCTCAGTTCACTTGTTCAGGGCATTGTCATCATCGGTTCCTGTCGTCACGCGTGAGCAGACCTCGCTCCAGCTGCTTCGCCTTTACCCATCCGCTCAACTTGAAAAAGGCGCTTAAAAAATACACAACACGAGCACGAAGAAGGACGGGACGGATGCGCACTAACAACTGATTTATTGGAAAGGAAAAACAGGAGTATAAGTAGGTTGTCAATAAGCCACACACATAAAAAATAAAATCAGCGATAAAAGAACCAACAAGGCCACGGCAGCAGAAAATTCCACACATCATTACTGCGTGTTGTCGAGGAAGCGAAACTCATTCAAAAACAGTGATAGCGAGGGCTCGCTGATACAATCAGCGCGGAATTTTTGGATTAAATAGGCTTCACGCAGTTCTCTCGCCACAGTGTCACGACTTTTTCCTACTATCTGCGTATCTTCTAGACGTGGTGCACATTCCTTGCCACACTCCCGGCAGTGATGGGGCAAGTGCGACCCAGTGCCGTTCTTCATTGAGAGGTCATGCTCACGTAGGCGTTCATTAACGCATCGGCCAGTTTGGCAGATGTAAAATTTTCCGCATGTCAGTGGAATCTCGTAAACGACGCCTACTCGGCAGTGGACGTATTGCACACCGTGCTTCTTTTCGCAACAACTAGTTTTTCTTTTTCCGTTGATGCGTTTGCACAGGCTCGCCAACTTGCATGGCGCTGAGAACACAATCGGCACGTTAAACCTCGAGGCCACTCGCTTCAGATTGTGGGTCACTTTGTGCATATAAGGCACTACCAGGGGTCTCTTTTTCTTTTCACTGTTAACCACAGGATTCGAGTGCCGATGCTTAATCTTCTTGAGTATCGACTCTGATACGACTGACAAAAGTGGGCGAGAAAACCCGCTTCCTCAAGTCGTGACAACTGGGCATCGAAACTTGCTTCCATGCGGTGAACGCATGATTTAACAAGAGCGCCCTCAAGACACAAGATGGCAATCGCTCGCTTCACTGTCTTTGAATGGGCGGACTCAAACGGAAGGAGACCTTTTGTGGCACGAGGGCAGTACATCCAACAAACATGATTTTTTGCTATGCAGAGGTCTAAATCCAAGAATCTAAGCTTCTGCCCTGTCTGAAGTTCATGAGTGAAGCTCAGGCTGCCTCCCACTTCGCGAAAGGACCCCAATACCTGCTCCACGCTTTCGTGGTAGGTTAGCAATTCCTGCTTACTTAAACAAATTAAGTAGTCATCTACGTATCTAAAAATCCTAAGGACCGCGTCTTTGCTCACCTCCTCTTGCAACCTCCGGTCAAAACTAGACAAAAAAATAGTGGATAAAATGGGGGCGACACACGAGCCAATGCAAATTCCCTTTTTTTGCGTGTATAGATCTCCGGAAAACTTCACAACGGTGGCGCTTAAATAGAATTCGAGAAGGGACAAAAAGGCGTCTACGGAGATACCCGTCATATTCTGGAACTTCGTAGCCCCATTCACATCAATGCAATCTTGTACACATAAAAGCAATTCGTCATGTGGAATAGAAAAGAACAAATCCTCAATATCCACTGAAAAAACACTTCCGACCGAGCTGTTAGGCAATGACTTCAGAAGAATTCTTGACAACAAAAGGATCATCCACTCTTAACATTTGCAAGTGCTTTTGAAGAAACCTACTAAGTTCACGTTGCCAGCACCCGTTTTCACTGACAATGCATCGGAAGGGAATGCCATCCTTATGCGTCTTGGCCGCGAAAAATATAGAAAGGCAGGAATCTTTGCAGTCCTTGATAGACTTTGCTAGTTTTTCGAGTTCTAACACATTGTACTTGGACACCGCTGTGTTCTTTACCTTTTGTGGGTTGAGCTTAACAGGGACGAAGTTCTTCTGCACAGCCACCATCGCCTTCTCCGTGAACAAGTCAGTGGGCATAACCACGAAGCCGCCCTCCTTGTCAGAGTTGAGGAGCTGTAGTGCATTGTCTCGGAAGTGTTGGACAACCGTGTTAAGCGAAGACTGGTGACGTGTTATGCTGCCTGTAGTCGCCTGGAGGAGGACATCCACGCCTTCCAGGAGGCACCGTTGCTGGTCTTCCGCTTCAGCCTTCCCTGCTACGCGTCGGTTGAGGGCTAGTAGTTCATGGGCCACAGTTTTCGGCTCGACGCTGAACTTGGGACCTTTGTTGAGCACCTGGACGACTTCTTGTGGCAACTTTGCATCTCCTAGCACATGGAGGGATGAGGCACTGTGGCACTTGTGTTGTTTCTTCGGAAGTTGGGCCAGCATACATCCCCACAAAAACTCAGTGGTCTGGGTGGCTAGTTTCCTATGCGATCTCAGTGTGCTTGCTCCGAGCCATTCCGGATATTGGCTATGGCAGAAAACGCGTAGCCAGTCCTGGTATAGACGCACTTGACGACGAAACTCCGAGCGTAATATTCTGATGATACGCTTGACGTGTCCGAAGGATGGTTGCACCGCGCCAAACAGCGCGGCCACTTCAGCCGGCACAATGGCTTTTCTCAAGCACAGTGAAAGACGTCTTGCCTTGCATTCAGTCCATGCGATGTGGCTTACCAGTAAAGAGGGATTTAGTTGAGGAGAAGAACACGTAAAAGGGCCCACTGTAGAAGAAAGATACTTCAGTAAAGTACGTTGTTGGGCTAGTTGGTGCATGTCTCAACTTGAAAAAGGCGCTTAAAAAATACACAACACGAGCACGAAGAAGGACGGGACGGATGCGCACTAACAACTGATTTATTGGAAAGGAAAAACAGGAGTATAAGTAGGTTGTCAATAAGCCACACACATAAAAAATAAAATCAGCGATAAAAGAACCAACAAGGCCACGGCAGCAGAAAATTCCACACATCATTACTGCGTGTTGTCGAGGAAGCGAAACTCATTCAAAAACAGTGATAGCGAGGGCTCGCTGATACAATCAGCGCGGAATTTTTGGATTAAATAGGCTTCACGCAGTTCTCTCGCCACAGTGTCACGACTTTTTCCTACTATCTGCGTATCTTCTAGACGTGGTGCACATTCCTTGCCACACTCCCGGCAGTGATGGGGCAAGTGCGACCCAGTGCCGTTCTTCATTGAGAGGTCATGCTCACGTAGGCGTTCATTAACGCATCGGCCAGTTTGGCCGATGTAAAATTTTCCGCATGTCAGTGGAATCTTGTAAACGACGCCTACTCGGCAGTGGACGTATTGCACACCGTGCTTCTTTTCGCAACAACTAGTTTTTCTTTTTCCGTTGATGCGTTTGCACAGGCTCGCCAACTTGCATGGCGCTGAGAACACAATCGGCACATTAAACCTCGAGGCCACTCGCTTCAGATTGTGGGTCACTTTGTGCATATAAGGCACTACCAGGGGTCTCTTTTTCTTTTCACTGTTAACCACAGGATTCGAGTGCCGATGCTTAATCTTCTTGAGTATCGACTCTGATACGACTGACAAAAGTGGGCGAGGATAACCCGCTTCCTCAAGTCGTGACAACTGGGCATCGAAACTTGCTTCCATGCGGTGAACGCATGATTTAACAAGAGCGCCCTCAAGACACAAGATGGCAATCGCTCGCTTCACTGTCTTTGAATGGGCGGACTCAAACGGAAGGAGACCTTTTGTGGCACGAGGGCAGTACATCCAACAAACATGATTTTTTGCTATGCAGAGGTCTAAATCCAAGAATCTAAGCTTCTGCCCTGTCTGAAGTTCATGAGTGAAGCTCAGGCTGCCTCCCACTTCGCGAAAGGACCCCAATACCTGCTCCACGCTTTCGTGGTAGGTTAGCAATTCCTGCTTACTTAAACAAATTAAGTAGTCATCTACGTATCTAAAAATCCTAAGGACCGCGTCTTTGCTCACCTCCTCTTGCAACCTCCGGTCAAAACTAGACAAAAAAATAGTGGATAAAATGGGGGCGACACACGAGCCAATGCAAATTCCCTTTTTTTGCGTGTATAGATCTCCGGAAAACTTCACAACGGTGGCGCTTAAATAGAATTCGAGAAGGGACAAAAAGGCGTCTACGGAGATACCCGTCATATTCTGGAACTTCGTAGCCCCATTCACATAAATGCAATCTTGTACACATAAAAGCAATTCGTCATGTGGAATAGAAAAGAACAAATCCTCAATATCCACTGAAAAAACACTTCCGACCGAGCTGTTATTGTCCAAGTAGGCAATGACTTCAGAAGAATTCTTGACAACAAAAGGATCATCCACTCTTAACATTTGCAAGTGCTTTTGAAGAAACCTACTAAGTTCACGTTGCCAGCACCCGTTTTCACTGACAATGCATCGGAAGGGAATGCCATCCTTATGCGTCTTGGCCGCGAAAAATATAGAAAGGCAGGAATCTTTGCAGTCCTTGATAGACTTTGCTAGTTTTTCGAGTTCTAACACATTGCACTTGGACACCGCTGTGTTCTTTACCTTTTGTGGGTTGAGCTTAACAGGGACGAAGTTCTTCTGCACAGCCACCATCGCCTTCTCCGTGAACAAGTCAGTGGGCATAACCACGAAGCCGCCCTCCTTGTCAGAGTTGAGGAGCTGTAGTGCATTGTCTCGGAAGTGTTGGACAACCGTGTTAAGCGAAGACTGGTGACGTGTTATGCTGCCTGTAGTCGCCTGGAGGAGGACATCCACGCCTTCCAGGAGGCACCGTTGCTGGTCTTCCGCTTCAGCCTTCCCTGCTTGAGGGCGATCTTGTGTCCCTGCTTCCCTGCTTGATTGCCATCTTGTGTCTTGAGGGCGCTCTTGTTAAATCATGCGTTCACCGCATGGAAGCAAGTTTCGATGCCCAGTTGTCACGACTTGAGGAAGCGGGTTATCCTCGCCCACTTTTGTCAGTCGTATCAGAGTCGATACTCAAGAAGATTAAGCATCGGCACTCGAATCCTGTGGTTAACAGTGAAAAGAAAAAGAGACCCCTGGTAGTGCCTTATATGCACAAAGTGACCCACAATCTGAAGCGAGTGGCCTCGAGGTTTAACGTGCCGATTGTGTTCTCAGCGCCATGCAAGTTGGCGAGCCTGTGCAAACGCATCAACGGAAAAAGAAAAACTAGTTGTTGCGAAAAGAAGCACGGTGTGCAATACGTCCACTGCCGAGTAGGCGTCGTTTACAAGATTCCACTGACATGCGGAAAATTTTACATCGGCCAAACTGGCCGATGCGTTAATGAACGCCTACGTGAGCATGACCTCTCAATGAAGAACGGCACTGGGTCGCACTTGCCCCATCACTGCCGGGAGTGTGGCAAGGAATGTGCACCACGTCTAGAAGATACGCAGATAGTAGGAAAAAGTCGTGACACTGTGGCGAGAGAACTGCGTGAAGCCTATTTAATCCAAAAATTCCGCGCTGATTGTATCAGCGAGCCCTCGCTATCACTGTTTTTGAATGAGTTTCGCTTCCTCGACAACACGCAGTAATGATGTGTGGAATTTTCTGCTGCCGTGGCCTTGTTGGTTCTTTTATCGCTGATTTTATTTTTTATGTGTGTGGCTTATTGACAACCTACTTATACTCCTGTTTTTCCTTTCCAATAAATCAGTTGTTAGTGCGCATCCGTCCCGTCCTTCTTCGTGCTCGTGTTGTGTATTTTTTAAGCGCCTTTTTCAAGTTGAGACATGCACCAACTAGCCCAACAACGTACTTTACTGAATTACCCATCCGCCATCTTGTCAATAGAACCACCTTCACATCACCGGGACGTCTCGGCCCTTGGTCTTTCCTATTTTTTTATATGTCAACGAGCAAGTCACTACGACCCCAGTCCAACTGATGTCCAGACAAGAGCGCTCTATTATACTGCCGGATCAACAAGAACATTGAACTGCAGAGTTCTTTTAGACGGGGGCAGTAAACACAGTTTCATTATGACGGAAGTCTCCAGGAGACTAGGCTGCGAGTTGGTAGAACAGTAAACCCTTACAGTGGGAGTATTCGGAGGAAAAGAAACAGCACAGACCCGGAATAGAGTACGTGTACAGCTGAATAGCCTGCAACCAGACGATTCTATTCCCAGATGAAACTGTAATTGCTGCTCTGCGAGACAAGCTCATCGACAGAAATAGCGTGATGTGTCAGCACGCAGATCACGATGGTATCGCCATCCTGATTGGATCGGACTTTTACTGGAACGTCGTGACTGGAACTATTCAAAGTTTGGCACCTAATCTCAAAGCCATCGAGACCCAGCTGGGATGGACAGTACAAGGTCCAACAAAGGAACCTGCACGCAAAGCAATTCTGGGAACTGGAAAATATCGGCATCAAAGATCAACCAGATCCTACGAACGACTCCGTAGTGCTTGAGTTTGAGAAGCACATCGCCATCAAAAATGGTCGCTACGAAGTGGCTCTCCCTGGAGAGAGGAGGTAGATATTCCCGACAACGTTCAAGTTACTGAGAACCGGCTGGACTACCTCATGAGAAAACTGAAGCTTAGCAATTCGGGGTTGAACGCGCACACCAAGGCCATCCGTCAGTACGTTCATGATGGTACAGCAGAATGAGTGCCTTGGACCATGCCAAGTGACCGGCGGTATATTTACTGTCTTCCTCACAGAGCCGTCATTCGAGAAGAAAGAATAACCACGAAGATGAGGACTGTGTTTGACGCGTTATCGCACGCCAAAGGCGCGAAGTCGTTAAATGACAACTTGGAAGCCGGTCCGAATCTGAATTCCGACATCGTAGCCTTGCTTCTCCGATTTCGTCAATACAAGATTGGTATGACTTCTGATGTTGAGAAGGCCTTTTTGCAGATACGTCTACAGGAGCCAGACGGCGACTCTTTATGCTTTCTTTGGTTTGAGAGTTGCCCTCAACTTCGTCAACCATTTCCTCCCAAAGAGGGGTGGAGAATGTCCCGAGTTCCCTTCGGAGTAACTTCAAGCCCCTTTCTGCTAATGGCAACACTTCATTCAGCATCACTTCAGGAGCCACATCAATTCTTATCCGCTCACCGCGGGACTTTTTCTCAATCCATGTACATGGATGGCCTGGTAATCGGTGCACATACACAACAAATGCGATTGCTTTATACAATGACACCATCAATATTTTCAAATTTGCTTCTATGAATATCACAAAATGGGTTGCCAACAACAGGACCGTGGCCTCTGTTTTTCTCGACAACCAAACAGACTCACCCTATACCATATGCTTGCCGCATTCACAGAGTTCGAATGTTTTTGGACTGAAATGGGACACATTGCAAGACGTGTTTGTTTTTCGGCCGCAAGTCCCGACGAATGAATGACCGGCTACAAAGAGATTGACACTGCACGCTATTGCCAAAATATTCGACCTCCTCGGATACCACAGAGAAGATGCTCCTTCGAGATTTGTGGAAAAGACGTCTTGATTGAGACGATGAACTACCCGAAGACCTGGCGTACATTTTGCAGTGCTGGTGTGAAGAAGTGGACGCCCTTGAAGGGAATCATATTCCAAGCTTTTTTGGTCAAGGGCGCAATCAAGACATCGCGAAGGCTACGTTGCACGTATTCAGTGACGCCAGCCCGAGAGCCTATGGTGTCGCTGCATATCTCTTTTTGGAAGATTCGACCCAAGCTCATAAGACATGTCTGATTATGGCAAAAAGTCGAGTTGCCCCTGTAAAGACTATCACTCTAGCCAAGCTGAAATTAACGTCTGCTTCTTTAGCTGCACGTATGAGCCAATACATTCGCGAAAACCTGAACCTTGACGTCATACAAACGCATCTATGGTCAGATTCTTTGATTACTCTATGTCGGATCCGTCACGAGACCACTATTTGGAAGCCCTTTGTGCAGAATAGAGTGAACGAATTCAGACGAATTACCTTAATCAGGCAGTGGCACTACTGCCCAGGAAAGGATAATCGAGCGGACCTCCTCACTACAGGAATTTCACCCTGCCAATTGCAAAAGTCCACACCGTGGTGGCAAGGACCTGTCTGGAGTGCTACACCTGAGTTTTGGCCTACAGAACCAACGCCTTCAGATGCATAGGGCATACAAGTTACGGAGGAGACCCGGAACCCGATCTTGGCATCAAATGTCTCTACTTGTGCAGTCGTCGACTTTACCCGATTTAGTTCCCTTTACGCCTCCGTCAAGTGGTAGCTTGGATACACCGGCTTATACATACCGCTCGGAGCAAGAACAAGATTGCGGGACACTTGAAGGCTGAGGAAGTTGGAAAGGCAGAGCTTTACTGCATTCAGAGCCCGCAATCAGCTGGCTTTCCTGAAGAACTGAACCGTGTAACGAAAGGGCTTCCTCTACCGCCTACCTCGTCTCTAGAAGCAGTGAACCTGTTTCTTGATGATCAGCGACTCCTGCGGGTACAAGGAAGACTACATGCCAGCCCTGAAGACTACAGCCAGAAACATCCTATTATTATTCCTCACAAGTGTTTTTTACGCTGAACTGCTCGTACGATCCACCCAAATAAAGTTAGGTCATTCTGGTCTCCGTGACACTCTGGTTCAGCTGCGAGAAAGATACTGCATCATGAAAAGACGACAACTCGTCAGGTAATTGCTTCATGCCTGCGTGACACGCCAACGATTTCATTCAAGAGCATGTATTCAAGATGAAGCACTCTTACCCAAGGACCGAGTCATAGAAACTACTCCATTCGAAACCTGTGGAGTAGACTTTGCTGGTCCACTCTACGTAAAGACAACATCGTCAGACAACCTGTCATACTCTGTCATACGGTATACAGTGACAATGCGCGTACATATAAACACAGCGCCCGAGAACTCGCTGCTATGTGGAAAACACCCAAGCACCCCGATGTGCAAGATTATTTGACGTCCTCGTCAATTGCTTGGAAGTTTATTGTGGAAGCAGCACCCTGGTGGGGTGACTTTTATGAACGACTTGTGCGCTCGGTAAAAACATCTTTGCGAAAGTTCTTAGGACGACGGCTGGTAGACGTGACCGAAATGGCTATCATTATCACAGAAGTAGAAGCCACAATTTATTCCCGGCCACTCACGTTTGTTTACAACGATGTTACAGAACCTTTCCCCCTATCACCAGCATGCTTTCTTGTTGGAAAAAAGTCTGACCTCGTTACCACCTTGGCTGCTGCTTCTTAAGTATCTCCCTAAAAGGGAGTCGACGTCAATGGTGCTCGAAAGGATGTTGCCACGGTGGAAGAGGGAGTACCTCTGCGAACTTTGATCTCAAAGCAAGACACGCCAGAAGGCATCCTATGAGCTAAAAAAAGGATCGGTCGTGCTCGTCAACGCTGACTGTAAACCACGTGCATTATGGAGTCTAGCTCGTATACAGATGCTACATCCAGGTTGGGACAATAAAAGTCGCTCCTGCACCTTGCGGTTTCCTAGTAGATTATTCACAAAGTGACAAGTGCAACGTTTGTACCTACCAGAAGGGGACTGAACAGAGCTTTTTCGTGGTCGGGGAAGATATAGAAACTTTACGTGTCATCATCGCTGATGCCCCGACATCACCATCATCGCTGCAGATTATCACGCGAGGGGTCCTCTCGAGCTGCTTCATCCTTCAAAAAGTCGCCTTAAAAGTAGTTCCTATTCTTGATTGTCTGTCGGTATTCTTGGACGCGTGCCGACACTAACTTTTTCTCGGCTTGTCGAATAATCTTGTGGCCCCACGCTGACGCTACCGGTGCCTTCAAGCGTAGACTTTTCGGCACAAGGCCTTCCACTTTGCACGTTTTGTTGAAGGACAGATGGCACTTGAAGGCAGCCATTCTTGAAGTAAGAGGCATGAACTGGCGAATCTTCGTTACGGCGTCTTGCCCGTAGTTAGTTCTGTATGATATGTAGTCAAGAGTTCGACGAAAGATAATTCCACAAGCCGAGAAAAAGTTAGTGTCGGCACGCGTCCAAGAATGCCGACAGACAATCAAGAATTTCGAAACAAGAACGTTCTTCGCAAGGCGCCAGCTGGAGCACATCATTGTTGAGGACTTCCCGAACGTGCAGCTTCACGCCAACTTCATGGCAACGCTAAAGGAACAGAACAGCAGAAAGTCGCAGGAAAGGAAACTAGACGCACTCAGGCCGCAGGACCCCACCCAAACTAAAGCCGCCGTTCTCAATTTGTCCTCGTACAAACCTACTGCATCTCAAGTTGCCATTCTACGCAAAGGATTAAACTTCAATTCCGGCGACTCCCCGAACCCGACGAGAGCGGTTTGTGCCATGGAGCGAGCCATCACACAGCTTCCTCACGAAGTAAGAGACGAGGCTCGCACCCGCGCAATTGGTGTTTTAACGAAGTGGAGGACGCGCGGCCCTCAATCCAGGTCCTCACCGTCTGAGAAAGAAGCTATCAAGGGCCTCCGGAATATGCCTCCATTGCCATACTTCCTGCGGACAAGGGTAACGCCGTTGTGATACTCAACAGAAGTGAGTACGACCAGAAGATGATGGATTTGCAATCGGACGGGAATACTTACGCAGCGATGAAGAAAGATCCCACGACAAGCCTTCAAGCGAAACTGCAGAAGCTGCCCTCAAAGATTTTTCAGTTCGTACCGCCGCAGCAGAAGCACCTTTACTATCGCCTCCTGTGTACCAATGGGTCTGCACCTGCAATTTGCGGTTTACCGAAGGTACGTAAGCCAGGCGTTCCGCTACGGCCAATCGTCGACTTCACAAGGTCGCTGCTGCACCGACTTTCGGGTTACCTACACCGGAAAGACAGCAGCTCACATTGCCAATTCTTCAGCTTTCGTGGAGAAAGTCCGCGACATTTCCCTGGATGAAGGCGACGTATTGGTGTCCTTCGACGTCAAGTCGCTCTTCACTTCGGTTCCTGTCGACTTGGCCGTAGCAACATGCAAGGAGGTCCTGCTGGCGGACGAAACGCTCGCGGAACGCACACCTTTGGAGGTTGAACACGTGCGTGAGTTGCTGGAATTTTGTTTAAGCTTCACATATTTCACCTACCGCGAGCATTTTTACCAGCAGATCCACGGAACTGCCACGGGAGCTCCCATATCCGTTACTACGGCAAATTTGGTCATGGGAGTCATTGAACAGAAGGCCCTCGCTGGTTTTGATCCCAAGCCCAAGATATTCGTCCGCTACGTGGACGACTGCTTCTGCATCATCAATAGGAACGATGCCCCACGGCTCCTGCCTCTTCTTAACTCGATAGAAGCCTCCATACAGTTCACTGGAGAATATGAGTGTGACGACAGCAGCCTTCCTTTCCTCGATGTCCACCTGAGGCGTACCGGAACTAGTCTTTCGTTTGCTGTGCACAGGAAGGCGACGCATACCGGACATTACCTGAATTTTAATTCGTGCCACCCAGCTTGTCACAAGCAATCCGTCGTTTCTTCTCTTGTGACGCGGGCAACACGTATTTGCTCAAGTGACGACGAAAGGAGGAAAGAACTTGAATCCATATATCAAGAATTACTGACGAACGGCTACCCTGAGAAATTTATTAAATGGAAGCTGAAGCGCTTTCCAAAAAAATTGCGTTAGATTAACAGTTATATAGTTTCTTGCACGCTGATTCCGAATATCACATTGAAATTTATCGTACGTAAGTCCAAGTGGCATCTATTTTGCAAAAAGCGCGGCCCCGTTTGAAAGACGCGCGCTTTTCGTCTTTTGACGCCCCTGATTGGTTGCGCCCGTCATGACGTCAAAGGAGGACACCCTTCGGCCGCGCGGGTTGTCGGAAGTATTGCGAACGATCGCACGGTTGCCTTTGCGGCAATTTAGCTTGCAGTTTAATTTTCGCACATGACTGGAAGTTTGTTTTATATACTTCCCGTGCTGTTGGTTCAATTATCTTTGAGCTTAAATTTGCTTTACACGACAGAGAACCCCAAAGCAGTGACTGTGACGTCGACTAGTGGGTTCCATCAAGATATTTTTGAATTAGGCAACCAGCATAGGGGGATTTTATACCTTATGTTAATATTAGGTACTGCCTTAACTGTTTCTTATTATACACAAAACCATTTATGCCGAAGATTAAAGGGCGTTTTATAAACAATCTACCAGCGAAATGCACGTACCTGCACTGCGCGAAAAAATAGCGTTCATGCGCTGAAAACGTATATGCGAGACACATCTTGCCGTTACACGCATAAACCAACAAGCAGACTCTGCTTCCGCATTTCCTTTGTTCGTTGTCGCCCACCCCAGCCCCGTTACTCATCCCCGTACACATACTCACACGCGCGCGCCATTTCGGTAGCAACGCTACGGCGCCTCCGCGATTGCTAGCTGCACTTCGATGAGTGGCGTCTTACTGCTTCACATGCATTTATTCTGAAAACACTGCAGCATACTAGTGCCTGCTCAGCATTATTGGCTGTAGTAGGGCTTGATTTTCGCTTGTGCGTTGCGCATTCTGCTACAATATTACGGCCACCTCGTTATAATTAACAGACCAGTCGGACAAGGCAGTTGCGTTGTAGTTGCGTTACCTTAGGTTACAATCACCAAACGTTTGTGATAATGAATCGTTGGCCTGTTTCAGCATTTCTAGATTTAAGCATTTACCGCGCTAGTCGGACAGAGGCCGTATATTTACTCTTCGCTCCTAATTTTTTTTAGTATCATCATTATATATATCACCGACTATCACTGGAGCACACTTGAGGTTCAGTGACAAAAAGTGCTTGCCAGGTTATAATATGCAGCCACGCGGAATCTTGGGCAAAAAATTAGGCCCCGAAGTCAACACAAATTATGGCACGGTGGTGGTTCGGAGTGGTGTTTTTTTTTTTAATTCCAGACAAACATCACCTTATCGTGACATGTATAGTTGCAAAATAAGTAATGTGGTTGTCTTGGTTCTTTTACTTCGTAGGAATACTGTTTACCTCTTAGCCGGGAGAGAACTTCTATCAGGATTGGCCCCTTGTTTTAGTTTCGCCAAAAAATTGTTTTTTTGAACACTGTCCTGAGCCCATAGGGAAAGAAAACCGACGCGTTTAACGAAACAAGTATTTCCTGAACAAATGTGACTTGGTTTCTGGAATGGAACGAAACCAACGTACAGCAGTATTCCCCATCCTTCCTAAATCTAGAATCTAATGTGAACATTCACGTCCGTCGCATCAAAAAAAAAAAAAAACGCATTGGGGTGGTTTACAAAGTATTTAACGTAGTGTAGTATATTCTCTGTCATCAAGCATAGCCACCTCGGCTGTCGCTTCCGTATGTTATCAAGCATCCCGGCGTGGCATTATTCTGCTTAGGAATACGGCATGATAACGTATGCCTCGTTTGGCGTTCGTGCATACTTTTTGAACATGAAAATTGTACAAATGAGTGCTATCAACCTCAACAACGACAACTATCATTCACAAGGAAACACGGCGAAAAGAGCATTACCGAGGCGGCCGATCCGGCCGGAAGTCCAGGTATGACGTTTTTCAGCCGGTTTTCGCCCGCGCTCTTCGGTCTTCCGGCATCGCGCGGCGAGATGGGGGCGGGGCATCGGGCCATTTTTGTTTGCTCATTGCGCCGCTTCTATTGCATGTATTGCGAAACTATTTCGTACTCGGGAACTATTCAATGTGTACTTGCTGCTAGTCAACTTTTCTTTTAATTCTAAAACCGCTTCACCTTCCCTTTAAGAATGCCGAAGACCGTGTTCTCAATCCCAGGCCATCCCAGGGCAAGTCATATCGAAGACGCGCGCTCATCCCATACGTTCCTGGGGTGAGCGAAGCTTTAAGCCGTATCTTTTCAACGTATGACCTTCGCGTTGCCCACATGCCGTCCAACAAGCTGAGGAATCAGCTCGTGAACGTGAAAGATCGCTTGGACAACAAGAGATACCCTGGTGTTGTCTACAAGATACCATGCGCAGACTGTAGCTGCAGTGACATCGGCGAAACTGGCAACTTCAGAAGGAGATTAAAAAAACACCAAAGGGACGTGGGCAGCAACAAGAAAGCGTCGAACGCCCTGGCCGAGCATGCCGATGATCACGGTCATTCCATCGACTGGGATAACGCCGCTATAATAGCGAAGGAAAAGAACTCAGGCACGAGATTACTTTTGGAATCCGTGTTCATTCAAAAGACCAAGGACACTATCAATAGGACAGATGGCAATCTGCCGGCAAGCTACATCCGTTCATTACGTCATATTTTGGAATAAGAAGCGACTTACGGCTCTTGCCTGCTTAGTGTGATCAAGGAACCCGTACGGGTTCCGAAACGTCTGTGTTTTCACCTTGACTTGGTCAGTGACCGCATTTCGTCCTCATCGTGATACCTGGCCAGACGAACTTTCGTCAAACTCTTGACTACATAAACACCGTAACGCTGAGCGCATTTGTAGTGTTCACAATTCAGATAGTAGTAACCGGGAAATCGTACCAACCGGGAACGTATCAACGAGGTTCTACTGTATCAACAGGCTTTTGACCTGGTTGTAAGAAAAATGCGCAGCCCTTTGGCGGCCGTCGCCGGGCTCAGCCTCGTCGGTGTCGTGACCGGACGAACGATGGGAAGACGGACGAGTGAAAGAAAGCGAAAGAGGAGAATGTTGCGAAATTGGGAGGTGAGGGCGGTTCGCCGTGGCATAACAAAGAACGTTGTGAAGCCGTGGGTATGATAAATATGTAGTAGTGAGAGGAAGGTGGAAAGGAGTAATGGTTCCGGGTCTCACATTCGCGAATGTTGTACTCTGCCTAAAATCAGACGTTCTATAAGCCTTGAAGTGAACCAGAGAACGGTAGGCCGTTCGGCCTTAGGCGCGCATGGAAAAACAACTATCGAAGCAGTGCAGGTAGGTATGGGCTGGGCGTCGTTTAAAGTTCGAGAAGCGTAGTGTAAAATATGTTTTGAAATGAGGTTGAGAGCAATTGATCAACGTACACTCTAAACTTTTTTCCTCCCATATACTCCCTAGAGGTTCTTTTTCGCCTGTCCTCTAGTGGTCCTCCTTGTAGGAGTTTTTTTACTACATGGAACAGGGAGGTTTTGTTTACCTCCTCAAAACAGGGCGTTTTTAGGTTATAGAAAGGAGGTATTTAGGGAGTGTTAAGAAATGTTCAGGAGAATTTAAGGAGGTCAAAATGGAGTATTATTTACTTCCTGAAGGGCGTTTTTAAGTGATGTTTATGGAATTTTAGGCGGTTGAATAGGAGCCTATTATGGCTCCCTTTGGAAGTACTTATGTTAGTTTAGGGGCGTTTTTAGGAGGATCAAGGGAAGCATTTACTTCTTCTGAATGGAGTTTGACGAAAGCTTGGGGAGTTTTGTAGGCCTTCCGAAAGGAGGTTTTCAAGGCCACAAGGGAGAATTTCTAGTTCCCTGCGGGAGTACTGATTTCACACGGTTTTTCTCGATTTCAGGTTTATTTCAAACGAACTTTCCCAGACAAGTTTACATGGTACATGGTGTACACAAGGAGGTTCTGAAATAAATACTTATGGCGACCTCATATTGGAAATCACAAATGGTACATTGCTAAATAACACGCCAGTTAGGAATTGAAGACAGCAATACGATGCTAGTTGAACAGACCGTAGAAACAATATTACTACAAGAACTGGAAATACGCGAAAAACAAAGATAGGCACAAACACAACCGCATGGTAAGTGAAATCATTATATAATACTATCGGATCGAGAACGCGTCAGTACTTATCAGAACTTATCAGTACGCATCAGCCCTCAGTACACAGTGAAAAAAATGGTTGCAGTGGTTTACAATAACAAAAAAATTCAGTAGGTGGTGAAATGAGCGAGAGCTGTGTGCTAGTTGAACAAATTTTAAAAACAATAATAATACAAGAACTGGAAATACTTGAAAAACAGATAGGCACAAACACAACCGCATGGTAAGTGAAATTATTATATAATACTAGAGGATAATATAATACTAGAGGACTGATATAACTTATCAGTACGCATTAGTACTAAGTACACAAAGTGAATAAAAAATGGTTGCAGTGGTTTACAACAACAAAACAATTTTTCAATTTGTGGTGAAATGAGCGAGAGCTGTGCAACGATTTGATATTGAAAGGTAACAAGCATTTTGTAGGTGGTAAAGGCACAAGAGATAAATGATGTAGGAGACATACTGCAGTGAGATGGCTATGGATAAATGAGTAATATAAAGAACGAAAAATATTCTGCGGAAAATACCAGTGCGTTTTGATAAAGACACAAATGCGCCAAGAAAAGTGACCAAGTCTGGCGGGTTAATTGCAATGATACAGAACAGAATGGGTGGTATCGCGACAGCTTCTTTAGAGTGAGAACAAAAAGCCATGAAATTCTTGTTTTTCGGATAATTTTTAGTTGATTCATTTCGCACCAGTTGCCAATATTATTTAGATAATTGTTTCAAGTTAAATTAGTTTGTTAATATTATTGCTTCACTGAAAGATAGCTGTATTATCAGCATACAGAACGGCCCATCAAATATCCCCTTTCAGTAAAAAAATAAAAAAGAAAAAGTCAGAAATATAATACGGAATTCTTTTTGACTACTATCCAATGATTACAGGATTGAAAACAAATATTAGTGAGCGATATTGATGCGATAAAAGTTAATTAGTTCTAAATCCTTCACACGTGGTTTGGTGCTGGCAAGGTCCAAAAAGGCATGTTCCACAAACGTTAGAGCTCTGTGTGCCTTCTTGGGATATTGAATGTTGAAAACCGAGAACGACGCAAACAGACTACACAGTCCTCCCAGTAAAGATGATGCAGTCAAGACACGCTGGCCATAGATGTGGAGGCTAACTTCCCCGTTCACGGAATGCAGGCAGGGAGTCAGAGGAACATCTGCCTGAAAAAGCAAAAAAGAAAAAAAAAATGCCCCACACGTAAAATTCAAAACAGACACTATGGTTAAATGAACTTAATAATTCGGTACAGTAATAAAATTGTAAGGCCAGGTTCCCTGCGAATTCTAGTACCTAAATTAGGAATGCAAAGGCTTCATAAAACCAAGTGCCAGTGCATTAACCGTCGTGGCTTTGGCAGCAATAAAAAAGATATTACTTCCGCACAATATACTCGAGCACAACTTTAAATGACAGTGAAGATAAAATGCATGTCTCTGTAGGTTGATAGATTAGTTTTTGTTTTTGACTGAAAAACACTTTGGTATTGCATGATTTTGTTAACTGCTGTCTCTTGCTTTAAGATGCCAGCTTGCATCTATTCAAGTGAATGGGCACACAGTTAAAGATGCAAACCCTTACACTGCCTCTCCCCTACCATGGTGGCTCACTTTCATAGAAAAAGTGCAGCTTTTTCGAGCTGGACGGCTGTTGCAAGCCGTGGCAATTCTCACTTCTGCTGGAGGGGCCAACTTCGTTTCCGAATGCAGCCTTGCCTTGTACAGCACAGCCTATCCTGCCTTAAGATCTATGAAGTCATTCAACTCGATCATGCATCAGGATCTGCAGAAGAAAATCGTGTCAGCAAATAATGAATTTATGCCGGACAGGCACCTACTGTTTCAGTTATACTTGCAGATACCTCCACCTATTTCCCTCCTGGTGTTACATCCAATGCTAATTTGTTACGGCTTGTCTCATCAAGTATGGTCATCTGTCATAACACAGCTAGTCATACAGGAAAGTCCGTCACTGGGTCAGAAAACACTTTCTTTTTTTACAGTAGTGATAAACAGGCGACTCAGTCATCCGTATTCTGACAACTTAATATTCTGTGTCACCGAGCTGACAAGCATGATTGGTGCATAAGGTCATTTGTAGCCGCAACCGTTACTACAGCCTTGTTAGCTAACGTAAACCTCGTTCATGGCACCAAATCACTTGTGATTGCATGGCAACAAAAAAAAACAGCTGAAATGGAAACGCTATTCTCGCAAACTTACCAACGCTGCATGCCACACACACCTGCCTTAGTTAATTTACCGTGATTGTAGAAGTTTCCGTCACGCAAAACCACAGTGCACTTTTTGGAGCTGCAAGCTCCGTGTCAAAATCGAGTGTCATAAAATCGAGTAATTTTTGTGTATGGTCTTACTATTGATTATGACAAAGTTATTACCAACAAAAGAAGAGTGTGTGCATTGTTCTTCTAAAAAATGATATCCTTTTTTATGCCCGGCAGACTTGTCATGCTACGGCAAACTCGGTTCTCTTCCATAAGGGCATGAATTTGTGTTTTTAATTATGTGGCCTTAGCTGGAGATTGACGGGCCCCGATTGTATACAGACCCCTCATTATCATCCGAAAGGGAATAAAAACATTTCGGTTTCGAACCACGTCGCCGTCGTGGTCCACACTATATGCATTTAATCGTTCGATAGGCTCATAGCATCTTTTACTTATGTCACCGTTTCCTTAATAGGGTACGCTGTTAGATGTGAAGAGTCGACTCAAGCGAGCGAACAACCCCACCGAATCTACGGGGCACAGTTTTCGAAGGGGGTGGCCGTCTGATCTGCGGCTTTCGCCGACCAGAGCGCTAAGAATGAGTCAGAGCCTTGAACGAAAACAACACGAAGACTTATATTTGGACAGGCAAGCCATCAGGAGCGTTACCCAATAGATATTACAAAGTAGAGCAGTTAACTAAAAAGAACACGAGCAGTTCGATGCATATGAGAGACAGAGTCCCACAATATTCACCGACCGTGCCCGACGATGCACCGCTGTCGGAGGCGATTCGGCTAGCTGAGTAACCGTCACGTTGCTTTGAAACGACTCCGCGCGCGACAAACGATTTCATCTCGAATGCCCTGTTACAAACCGGCCTACAAAAGAATGCGAATGCATACCCCAAAAGCCACAAACAAGTACAATAAAACGAGTGTGCGCTTTTTTCTTTGCCCGTGCTGCCCGTGCGTGTACGTGATGTGTGCGGCACGGGTACTTCGCAGTTAACCCTATCCAAACGTTTGACAAACGCATCGACTGATAACAGTCCACTTACCAGCGAGCTGTCCACAGCTGTCGCCGTATCCAAATGCTGTTAGCGGCCGTTCCTCGTGTGACAGGGGCACATAAAAATTTTTCCACCAAATGGCACTACTAGTCCTTCTCAAATAAGAAAAAACGATGGCCCAAGGCGAGGCTTGAAGCTCCGGCCGCACCGAGTCACCGGCCGCGCCAGGCCGCGCTGCGTTGATAGCACTACAATAGCACGGAGGTTGTTTACATCCGGGCAGCAAGTCGTGCCGCCAGGGCAAGTTGAGTCGCTGCAGTCGGGTGCGTTGGCGCGCTGGCACGAGAATTTCAATAGTCTATATATGCGCAAGCAATCGAAGCAGATGAGCATTGCAATTGTTTGCAATGGCGAGAACTGTCTCTTTGTTATCAGCAGAGTTTGACAACACCTATCGCCAATATAAACAGATTGAAACAACACGGCCGCGCTGTCTGCCTGTGATTGCGCTGGCTGAAGCATCTATACGGGTATACGTACGGTATGGGGTTTGTAGCTGCATGCAACCGTCGCGTCCTGCTTACTCGTCCTAATTAGCATTAGGCCACGGTTGAAGTGCTGATACACGGAAACAACAGAAGACTAACATGGCGACCGCCCGCTTGAGATGATTATCCCAGATGGGGAGTTTATTTTGGACGTGGTACTATACAAAGAACCGAACGCCATCTCACAAATGGTGTTAAGTGGTTCTAAATCCTCCCTTTTGCTACACGGATGGGCAACGGTACTACCATCGAGGTTCGTCCACATTTTTACACCATGCCTAGGGAGTACATTTTTTGCTATATATACTTTTCAGGGCACATTACTTGATTAAAACTCCATTTCCGGCTAGTTTGCGTTTACAGTGTAGGTGGGCAGCTAAGGTGTTTAGATACATATACTTGAAAAGCGTGAACACGCAGTGGTTAAGGAAGACTAGAACGCTAACGATGAAGTATGGAAAGAACAGTGGAGAATCCAAAACAGCCAAGGTAACCAAAAAGAGGCGTGGCAGACTGAAACGAATAAATGGAGAGTGAAAATGGAAGAGTAAAATGGAAGAGTAAAAATGGAATGGAATACATGTACAGAGCTGAGAAATTGAACATCAGAAAGGAAAAGTTCTGCGATAATTCCCAGGGCAGTGTTTTGCTTTTTGAGGCTAGAGCAGGTTTCTTGCGAACTAAGAGCTTTGTGGGGAAGTATTCACAAAATGATGGGGTATGCGTGGTCTGCGGAAAAAGAAACAGACTATGCGGCACATAGTGCTACAATGCGCGGGTATCCATCCAAATCTACATGACGTAAATATACGGCTTCCAGAATCTCTAGGATTTAAGGGTAGCACAGAGGAAGTTAACTTCGAGGCTGTCGAGCCGACGAAAAAAACATTAAAATGCTGGTGGACGAAAAGCAGAGAGGGGAATATTGCCTAGGACAGTTACCACAGGTACAAGGGAAAAAAGTATTATGTGCGTAATAATTTTTTGTGCCTGCCCTAAGCAAAGCTAGTATTAAAGCAAGAGTATAAAACATACGTTTATTAGTCCTGTTGGTAAGATTACACGTCATCACCCCGGAATAAACGGGAAGCCAATAGCGATCATCAATCATCATCATCATGGCGGCGGCGCGAGCCAGCGCTCTCCGAAAGTGAGCGTGGCGGCAAGGAAAAGGGCAGTGAAACCTCGATATATCGAACAGTGTGGTGCCCGCGAAATAGTTCGATATAACCACAATTCGGTATATAAAATCACGTAAAAAATGAGTCATAAACTGGTACAAATCAATAAATGAACGAATCGTGCAGTAAATACTTCCTGGGTGCTTCAAAGTATTTATTCTGTTGGCGTAAAGTACTGCAGCAGTGTAGCCTGGCGTGTTATACACGACTTCTTCAACGTAGTCCAAACGTTCCACAAGCGACAGGCCGGTGCCTTCTACAGCGCCGCAGTAGCGGTGCGGTAGGGCCAAAACCGCTGAAGCATCGGTCGAAGTCGGGAGCGGGGCACTACCAGCGCTTGCGGGTACAACCTCGGCAGCGTCTTCGTTCGTGCGCTCAGCATCCGCTAGGATCTCCACATCCGTCAACTCCACCGTCGTTCCGGTGCTGTCGTCACCGCCAAACAAAGTCACCAATGCACATGCTTCGGGGCTCAGCACCAACAAAGCGCTCCATCTGGCCCCAGGTTTCTTCAAGCTCGCATTCTTTTGTACCGTCGAATTCTGCTTCGGTGCAACCGATGCGCAGCAGTCGGAAACGCCCATCGCGCCACCGCTATCCTCGAGGGTACTGCGGGATAGCTCGCCGCCTGTCAACAGAGCGCGAGCGGTCTGGGCAGTCTGGGGTGGCGGAGTTCGATATACCCATTTCATGTCCGTCCCAGTTCGAAATAAAAAATTAAAAATGCATGTGATTTTTCGCGAGATATAGAAAGTGTTCGATATAGTCAATAATTCGATATATCCGTGTTCGATATATCGAGGTTTGACTGTATGCTGTGCCCATAAGACGTGCTCGAGGCTTGGCTTAAACGTGAGGGGGGCGTTCACGTAACAATGATGTGCTTTCTTTTAATGCTATGTTCAGACTACTGGCGTAACAGCCGTACGGTGCGCTATGGATGCAACAAACGGCGTTTCACGCAGTTCGGTTGGCTGAGACGTCAAATGACGTCGTTATTCAAAGATATTACCACAGTTCGACAACAGTCTGAACTCGGCCTAAGACGCAGTTCGCGGTCCCTTCCTGAGACGCACTTTGTGCCGCCGCCATGCGGGGTCACCATCGATAAAACCAACGAATGCGTGCTGCAACAGCGCACTGCTGCCATCAGGAGTGAGTGCTGAACTGCGAGTGACGCAACCGATCATGCGAATCAGCAGCGGCTGATGTGGAACGCGCACATGCGCTCTCAGCCAGTTCTTACTGAGCAATGAGCGACGCAACTGGTGGAGGAGGAGCAGGAGGAGAAACACTTCATTGGCAAACTGGGTCTAGGGGTGAGGGGTGGCGGGTGATGCGATGTTCTCCGCGACCTGGGCGGCCCGGTGGTTAGTGCCAACTGCACTTTCGGGTCGGAGCTCTCCAGGGCCTTCTCGCAGTGTAAGGGGGAAGGAAAAGGGGGAAATGGGTCGTGGGGACACTCGCAAAGGGAATGGTAGCGCGTATCCAGTTTGAGACGTTGAGGGCAAAGAGGCGAAGGGTAGAGATTGGGGTTGATGCGGTGGCGGATAGCTTCGCAGGGGGTTGTGTGGGTTTGAAGTAGCCGCCAATAGGGAGGCGAAGCTAAAGTTTGCCAGGCGAGGGAGGCGCTGCCCTCTCCCCTCCGGGGGAGTACGCCGGAGCGGCGGCCTATTCGGCACGTGCTTTTTTCGCTGCGCGCGTGCTGCATTTCTCACGCTAGGAAGAGGGCTGGGTAAAATTTTCTTTCGAATTATGAAAGCATACACATTAGCACGTGTCCAGCAAGTTCGGTTTAAACGTAGAGTAGTTACTGAGTTCATTTTTGTCGACGTTTGTCTTGTCGTCTGCTACAGACGCGCCGCCTGCTTCCCGCAGCTCGACCGGCCCTGCCGACTGCCCCGACGATTTTAAAGGAGCCATGAAGACAAAATATAAGTTGGGTTTATTAGAATGACTGCTTAGTCCCGATAACAATGATACCAATATCATCACAATCTTCGAACAAATAACGGAGATATTAACGAAAACGTGTGAAGCAGTCGCGACCCCCTAGCCCTATGACCTAGCCCTAGCACTATAACTTTTCCATGACGTCACTGAACCTTGCTTGTGCGATTGGCGGCCGCCTAACTGACCTGTCGCGACGACACATGACTGGACGTCTGTAATGGGGCCTCTACTTCCATTTGACCGCATCACTTGAATGCTAACGGGCAGTTAACGCACTGAAAATTATGTTTTATTGTTGGCCCGTGTGACGTCATTCTTGCTCATAACACGTAACTGTGGCGCAAAATTTGAAAGTTTTTAAATACTTCTTGCTTTTTTTTGTTAAAAAACATCTTTTGTGGCTGTAATGGAGCTGAGTGAGATACTGAATCCCAGTTCTTTCAAATTAAATGAAGTTGTATTTTCTCTTCATGGCTCCTTTAAGGGGGGAAACGCGTTGTTCGGCGGTCGTCGGTTGCTGTTTTCTTCTGCAAGGCGACAGCTGGTCACAGCGTACTTTTCTCTTGTTTGTTACTCCCTTCGCGTGCTCGCGCTTCTGACATCCGGACTTTCTGGACTGCAGAAACACTGACGCTTGCAAGAAATGTAAGATAAACGTGATTGATTATGGTTAATAGGTTATTTCTTACTCTTGAAACAATCAGCTGCATCTTATAAAAACGCATTAGAAAGGCACACGCTAATTAAGGGGTGCGCTGACAGCGCCGCATTTCCATTTTACTTGTACTTGAAGAAATTTTTGTTCGCAATGTTCGTCACCCGCTTGGAGTACAAGTATGGGTTAGCGTGACAGTTCGCGGAAACAACAGAACAGCTTGTGGCGTATAACTTTTAATTACTATAATATACAGAACTTGGTGTATACCTCTTTTAATTACCAGTATTTCTAAATGTGAGAAAAAAGCGAACAACGCAGCAATCCCGTCCAGAACACAAGTCACAATGACAAGACGGACCAGAGTTACTACAGCCAGGTAAATCGCTAGAAACTATTTTTTTTTCACCCATGCAAAATGTCAACCTATTGTGTTATATATGGACGATATCGAACGGCACCAGCTAAACAACTCCGAAGTTCATTTATTATAGCGGAAAACAATCATTGGCAGCATGCATTAAAAAAAGTGTAGAGGGAGGACTCGTTAGAACACTAGTTCGCATTTTCAAAGCTTGGTAATGTAAACTGAAAGCACACAGATACAAACCAAAATGTGTCAACTTATTTCACCTTTCGAACTGCAGTGATCCATGCTTACCGTCTATCCTTTTGGTGCGCTTTCGCGGGGAATATGCAGAATTTAACGAATGGATCCTCTTCTTTCGCCTTGTTACTGTCGTGGCAGCTGACCATGCAACAATGTTTTTTTTATTTCGCTTTCAGTTTCATCTTTTCGTTCCGGGCTAGTGAGGAGTGTTCCCGGCGCTCTTTGTACGTGCTGGCTTAAGTGGCTCGCGCAGCCGGCGGTCGCTTTTTGTTCGCATTTGTGAGTACGAGGCTGGATGCCTCAGGCGGTGCGGGAGACAGCGCGAGCTGCGCGTGCACTTGCCAGACGCGGAGGAGCGGGCCGGGGGGCGTCTGCTTAGGGCGCTGAAAAGCCGTTCACCAGACGCAGTCGTTTCGCGATGACTGAGGTGGTTAGACCAGCCAAGGGTCGCCCACAAGAGCACTCTTCATCCCGTGAAACCGCCGGGGCGCTCGGCCGTTCGACTGGCGCGTAGCAGACGACGCGTCTCTAGCAGACGACAAGACAAGCACCGGCGAAAATGGACCCAGTAGCTACTCTACGTGCAAACCGAACTTGCTGGACACGTGCTATTGTGTATGCTTTCATAAGTCGAAAGAAAATTTTACCCAGCCCTCTTCCTAGCGCGAGAAATGCAGCACGCGCGCAGCGAAAACAAAAAATGCCCCCGCATTTCCCCGAGGGGGAGAATGTGAAAGTGCGAATGCACGGTTGTCGGCCCGCTTGCGGCGCTTGCGCTCGGCCCCCGCAGCCCACCGCCTCGCCGCCTTCTCTTCCATCTCTTCCATCGGGTTTGAAGTATCACGTGTACACCACGCAGTTATCAAGCCGCTATAACGCCGCTGAGTCGCCAACGCACGCCGCTGACGACGTAGTTTGAATGCGTTAAAGATATAAGGCGCGTTACTGACAATATCAGCGTCGCGTCCGTGGCTTATTCGGTAGAGCGTCGGGCTGCGGCCCGCAAAGTCCTCGGATCGAAACCTGGCGCCGGATGCTGTTTCTTCTTTAAATATACAGGAGCACTGCGGACGCCGCCGCCGACGCCGGCGGTGGATGGTTTGGGGTCGCTTAAAAGCACGTGCCTAATAGGCCGCCGCTCCGGCGTACTCCCCCTCCGGGCAGACTGCCTCCGGGGAGAGTGCAGCGCCACCCGGCGATCGTTCCGGAGCCTATGGCGAGCGGCATGTGGAACTGCGTCGTCTGGCGCAGGTGCTAAATGAGCTGCCCGAGCAGCTGCGCCCAAATATCGCATTAGGAAGTATCACAATCGCCAGCCAATTTTTTAAAGGAAATTTAAGCCGTCTTTTACTAAAATATGAAGGCCCTAGGACCTTTTTAAAGGGACACTGATTTGTAAACAATGCGGGGTTACGAGCGCAAATTGTAGTCCGGAGTCCCTAGTCCCTGTTTCAACCACTCTGAGCGCGTTTACGCGAATTTATTTAGTAGAAAAATCAATTCGAAAATGCTGTTCTCCTCTCCGCACTCTCGCCCATTTTCTTTGGCGTTTTCGTGTGACGTCAGCAGGAGGGGAGCTGGCAGTTATCCAGCCGGCTGGATAACTGGCTGGATAACTGCACGGCTCGCCGACCCTCCGAGACCGAGTCAGTCGGCCCAACGTTTAGTCCGCCGGCCGTCGACGGGTCATGGCAATTCGCTCGATCAGTTGAAACTAAGCCACAACACGTTTGTGAATGGAAGAATGTGCCTTTCTTTACTTCGTTAGTTTGTACTCTGTATCTAGCTCCAAGTCAAGGTCGCTTCACACAAGCGCTGCACAAGCGCACATGCGACGCTTCGCTGACTGGTACGTCAGTAGGAAAATATAAGGCCTCTTGAAGGGGTAGAAGAGTCAGCGAAGTCAATATAGGTACTAAGGAAATAAAATCAACTGATATTTTTACCGTACAGCGTAAACTAGGGTGCGGGAAGCACTTTTTTGCGCTGAGCGAACAAGCACAGCGGTCAGCAGCACGACTACGCATCTGCGAACGCTTTTTTATGAAATGCAATTGCTAGACGTGAGCTATTGTGGAAGTTCGGGGGACGCTTACTGCACGAGCGCAGTACAACAAATAGTCACTTAAGCTGCTTGAAATACTAAAACTAAATAAAAGTGTAAACTGGTTATACATTATATACCAGATATTTTTATTAACGGCAGCGGTCTCCTCCATGGCCGTGTCGTCTGGTGCGCTAGGTATATTATCGCTAGTGTTTTGCCCGTAACAAGTTCGAATCCCCGCGTGTACGAGCTTTTTTTTTTAAGGTAACTTTTTTTGCTTTTCGCCGATGTTTTCTATGCTGAGTTCACCTTTTTTTGGGCCGCAACGTTCACTGCTCCACGAACTAGTCCGCAGAACTCGCGCAGCCTGGCACTGGCGCGCTAGCGAGTTCTCGTTGGCGTGCTGTTGCCATAAGCACCGACTGCTTGCGGGCAGTGGGCACAGGCCAGAATCAACAGACCCTTGGGTGGTGCGAACACGCTTTTTACGATACAGGCATGAGTGAGGCAAGCTCCAAATATGGGGGAAAAGCGCATGCATTTGTGCGTCTTCGGGGACGCGGAGGGCGTTCATGCACTGAGTAGGCCTCGGCTAGTGAATGCTACGATTCCAAGCCGTCCTGGGAGGCTTATCTTATGCATTTTACAGCCGACAACATGGCAGAAGCGCGGTACTACGATTACTGGGATATTGAGAATGCCCATCCAACGACGCCATCGGATGTCAAACATGTTGTTTTACAGAACCGAAACCGAAACCGAAACTTGTTTGATTGCTAACCTTGGGCATCGTCCAATCACGGTGTCCCCTCCTCCCAACGTCACAGCTTAGTTGGTGCGGCCACCGCAAACCGCGCATGGTAGTTTTTCTTCTTTCGCGCTTTGTAAAATAATTACCGATTTGTCAACCGGATAAACGATGAAAAGTGTGCTAATTTGAGCCAGTCTACGCAGTGCAAGCAAAAACGGGAGCTTGACAAATTCACTTCAGTGTCCCGTTAATTTTACATGATTTTTTCCATGCGTCAGGGGTGTGGCGCACAGTTTTACGATCTCGGGGACCTGAGTGGTTCCGAAACGTGGCGCTACGCTCGGTAGCGATTCTCGTCTGCATCGCTCTGATACCGGAGGCAATAAGATGATGATAGTTTGAGTTTATTGGCGCAAGGCCGGCAAGGACAAAGAGCGACAAAGACAAAGTTATTTGATGAGGACACTAAATTAACACTAAATTGTCTCAGTAAAAACAAAAGTGAAGCGAATACATGAAGATGGGTGGGGTTTAGGGTAAGGATGATTATGCATGATATTAAAGAAGCCGTAAAAACTTTACGTCTGATAAAAACTGAAAAACATGCTTCTAAGATAAAATTGGGTTGTCGGCCCAGAAGTGTGATGGGTGTAGCGAGATATGTTGTCTGTACAGTTTGGGAAAATGTTTGCGTCGTGTGGTGTCGAGCGCCTTGCATTGAATGAGGATGTGAACTACGGATAGGGCCTCTCCGCACCTACTGCAGTCTTGAAGATCCCGTGAGCATATACGAGTGCGTTGCATGGGCATCCCCTGCCCGTAGCCTAGCCAAGGCAACTTCCGTGTGTCTGTTGTGGGAGTCAGCTGTGTACCGTCCCAAGTGTGGCTTTATTAAATGTAGTTTGTTGTCTGTCTGTTCATTCCAGTGTGTTTGCCATGTTCTGCGCCAGTGTTGTCTTATGTGTGGCTTAAGGTGTGTATAGGGTACCGTTGTAATGTCTACAGTGTTCCCGAGCGCAGCAGCAGCGGCGCTCTCGTCTGACAACTCGTTGCCAGCGATCCCAGAGTGTCCTGGCACCCTGCAGAGGAGCAGCTCATGCTTTTGCGCATAGACCGATATAATGGCGTCGAACACAAGATTAATTATGTGGTTTTTGGGGGGCTTATGCGATGACAGTGCACGAACAACACTCAACGAATCTGTATGATGGAATTGGGAATTTGATTTTCAAGAATGTGTTGTACAATGAGTAGAATTCCATACGCTTCTGCTGCAAAAATGGTTGTGTGTAGGCTCATGGTTCTGGCTTCATTGAACTTCGAACCATGAGCTGCGCAGGACACCATAGTGGAGTTTTAGAGGCGTCACTGTAAAATACGGCACGTGGGTATTTAAACTGCACAGACAGAAAGGGCTGCAGTATTGGAGCTCGTGGTACCCGATTTTTGTCAAGTTTCATAAAAGAAAGGTTAGAGGACACAAGGCGAACTTTCCAAGGCGGTAAAATGTTTCAAAAAGATGACGTGTACACATTTAAAAAGGAATCGTTGAGATCGAGGCACGCTATCTCACTCTAAGCGAAAAGAGCAGAGGAACAGATGGGCGATTTACAAAGAGCAGAGATGTGGATGTATTGTTAAGGACAGGATAAAAAGGATGGTTATTCAGCGATGAAATTTAAAAAGCATAAAGCAAGTCCACGTACGTCCGTTGGTTCTCAAAGCACCACTTGTTACACTCGACATACAAGCCTTGGACCGGGCTAGTGCGAAAAGCACCCGACGCAAGACGTAGCCCCAAGTGTAGCACTGGGTCATGCATTCGCAACGCCGTTTTAATCGCCGACCCGTACACCACACTGCCATAGTCCAAACGAGACCCAACCAAAGCAGTATACAGGCGTAGCAGGAGTTCTTTGTCGGATACATACGATTGGTGTGAGAGGACATTAAGGATATTCATTGTTTTGAGACATCTATGCTTAAAGGAGCCATGAATAGAAAATACAACTTTGTTTAATTTGAAAGAACTAGGATTCAGTATCTCACTCAGCTCCATTACAACCACAAAATACGTTTACGAAAAAAAAGCAATAAGTATTTAAAACTTTCATATTTTGCGCCACAGTGACGTGTTATGAGCAAGAATGACGTCATACGGGCCAACAATAAAACATAATTTTCAGTGCGCTAACTGCACGTTAGCATTCAAGTGACGCGGTCAAATGGAACTAGAGGCCCCATTACAGACGTCCAGTCATGTGTCGTCGCGACAGGTCAGTTAGCCGGCCGCCAATCGCACAAACAAGGTTCCGTGACGTCATTGAAAAGTTTCGGGAAATTGGCTAGGGGGTCGCGACTGCTTCACACGTTTTCTTTAATATCTCCGTTATTTGTTCGAAGATTGCGATGATATTGGTATTATTGTTATGGGGACTACGCAGCCTTTCTAATAAACCCGACTTGTATTTTGTCTTCATGGCTCCTTTAAGTTCCTTGATGTGGGCAATGAATGTGAGTTTTTGGCCAAAAAGAACACCTCAAAACTTGTGCTCCTTGTTCACAGGAATGGACACAGCATTAAAGGAACCATGAAGACATAATACAAGTTTGTTTTATACGAAAGATTTCGTGTTTTACAGCGTCCCCGGCGCATGCGTGGCAGCAAATGATGCGTATTCACTGAGAAATTATTCAGTTTAGGTTAAAATATTGATTCTACCACCCAATTATGTGTTTTGGTGACGTCTGCAATGCAGTCATAACGGCGCATATACAAAAGAACTTCCACTGTGCCATTCGGCTCTGCAGCCTTGCTTCCGTCAAGCCTCCCAGACGGCGCTAGCATACGCAGCCCTCTACCGTTGCTTTGTTTTTGACCGTATTTACACCTGGCTTGTTTTTGTTACGGTACAAAGTAATCGCTTCGTGAAACCTGGGGTAGGCTTGACAAACAGTGTCACGTAAGGCAGCGTCACTTACGCCAGTCGGCCAGCGTCGTGTACGACAACTCCGAAGCGCCGGTCTGCTGTGCAGCTAAAACAAGCATAGTGCGCCCAGTACCAACGCACTGTTCATCGGTACTTCTATTTTTACGTGTATTTTCGTAACTTTTGCTGTTTCCCGCATAATTCTTACTGCTGTAAAATGGATACGCATTACAGTTAGGCGCAAATAGCCTTTCGGCAAGCTTATAAACTGTGCCTAATTTGCGTTTGCTTTTGCTGGCCTCCTCAAATCGCAGAGCAGGCTGGTATGACATCATAGGTTCTGTTGCGGGAAATGAGCTGGTGGGTCGCATGGCCTAATTACATAGCGTATTTGAGAGCAACTTGCAATAAAAGTGGTGTCAGTATTATTCTAACGAGGCAGTCTTTTGAATGAACCAAACTTGTGTTTTGTCTTCATGGCTTCTTTAAGATTAATGTCTGGGTCTGCATGAACCCCACGCTTCTTGGAGAACACAATGCAAGAAGTTTTTCAAGGGTTAAGTTTAAAACCATTCTTGTCTGCCCAGCCGGCAAGTTTCTTGACACCCAGCTGGAGTTGACGTTCGCAGATTGACATATTACATGATTTAAAGAAAATCTGGACGACATCTACATACATAGAATAAAAAAATTGTAGGTAGCAATGCCTTCCCAAGAGAGTTCATCTTTACTATGAAGAGAGTGCAGCTCAACACTCTACCTTCAGGGACGCCGTTTTCTTGCACGTGAACCCTTGCACTACCGACTCTCACACGAAACGTTCTCTCCGACAAGTAACTAATAAGGGTGTTTCGCATGTTACCAGAAACACCGAATAACTTGAGGTCACTAAGTGTGCCGTAACGCCAAGCGGTATCATAGGCCTCCTCAATGTAGAAAAACACCGTAACACAGAGCTGTTTGTGAAAAAAAGCATCCTTGTGTGAAGAAAGGCATGACAATCACTGGAAGTCTATGTGGACGTATAATGGAAAAAGTTTTCGCAAAGCAGACTGAAGATTCTGATGCCGTGCGCATTTTTTGTGAAGCAGACCTTGCAAAGATAAGCTCGGCTCCGCCTGCTATTACGCCGCCAGCAGAGTAACTGGCTCTAGAGTAGTGCTGATGATGTTACACTCAATTCCCTGTGATGAATTATTTTGACTTTGTCTTGCCTCATTCTGTTCATTTTCCATGCAGACCAGAAAACTCTGTTTTGCACATTAACGCTCGTTCTGCGTGTAATAAAAATGACCACATAGTATATTTTCTTAGCGAGTTTACCGCCCGGTTTGACCTAATCATGCTAACAGAAACATGGTATAATAATGATAGTACGTCTTAGTGACTATAATAATTATTTTATAAACCGACCGAACAAACGTGGAGGCGGCGTCGCTGTATATGTGAAAGGATGCTAAGATAGAGTTCCAGAATTCTCTGTTATAACCACTGATTTTGAAATTTTGACTTTGAAATACAATTTAGACGTCCTATCTGTCGTATATAAGCCCCCGAATGGAAACTCGTCCCAATTTATCCAATCCTTGGAGAGGTTTTTGGAATGTCAACAAAAACAATTTCCGTCTAATTTGTGGAGGTGATTTCAATATAAACATTTTAGAAGATTGCCATGTAACCAACGACTTTATGAGTAATATTCACTCTAACGGCTTCAAGAATTTTATTACCACACCAACACGTGTTACCACTTGTACTTCCTCTTGTCTTGACCTGTTAATAACCCATATCAACACCTGTGTCTCGCAAGCTGGTACAATAGTGTCTGATGTAAGTGACCACTGTCCTGTGTTCATGTCATATAATCTAGAAACACATAATTACAATGATCTTGATGAACCATTTACTATGCAGTATGTATCTAACGAAGCTTTGGAATCATTTATACATGACATTAGTGCACATGATTGATCTCCGTTTTTAATATATCAGATGCAAATATCGCTTACGGTGAATTCATCGAAGCCTTTCAACAAATATAGGCTACACACGTTCCTCACACAACCATTAAGCTGTCCAAAAAAATAAGAAAACCGTGGATCACGGCCTTGCTTGCCAAGATGATAAAAAACAAAAACAAGCTTTATCATACATTCCTACGCACGCGATTGCCAGAAGTGCTGAAAATGTTTAAAAAAACGAGAAGCAAATTGCATGCCGAGCTTAAGCGTGCCAGGATAGCATAATATCAGCGAATTTTCGACGATGTCGGTGGCAAGCAACCCGGAGCGGTTTGGAAGGTTATAAATGATGTATTAGGCCGTGAAAAGAAAAATGTGGCGCCTGAAAAGATAATTCACAATGGCTGCGAACTCTCCGGTAGGGAACTTGCCGATCATTTCAACAATCATTTAATGAATGCTAACATCTCCGTCAGCGGATCATTGAGTGGGCTAACTTATGCTAACGCTTTTGTCGATACCATATTTCTAAATCCAGTTGATGAACAGGAAATATTAAGCAAATTTATTAATTTAAAGAACAGCAAATCTCTAGATATTAATAACATGCAAATAAAACCGGTTAAGTATGTTTTGCCAGTAATTGTTCCTCCACTTACTCACATATTCAATTTGGTTTTTGAATCTGGCATATTTCCTAACCAGATGAACAAAAGACGAGTAAATCTAATATTTAAAGGTGGCGATAAAAATAATGTTAACAATTATAGACCGATAGCAGTATTGCCTCTCTTCTCAAAGGGATTAGAAAAAGTAATTTGTTTTCGGTTATCGCTATTCTTTGATGCCAAAATATTCTATTTGACTCTCAATTCGGTTTTCGGAGGGCAGGTCAACAGAAACAGCCTTACTAACAATTAACGAATGCATATTACAAAATATTGAAAAGAATATGTTTAATCTAGGTCTTTTTATTGATTTCAGTAAGGCCTGTGATTGTATTAACCACGATGTTCTAGCACCTAAATTGCACTGGTGTGGCATTCGTGGTAAGCCTGTGTATCTTCAATCATATTTACAGAACAGGAGTCAGTCGGTATATATTAAAAACCTTCTGCCCATATCGAATGGCATGCCCCAAGGAAGCGTGTTGGGTCCTTTGCTTTTTAAGTTATATATAAATGGCCTAGTGCGTATTGATTCAGTTGCAAAATTCGTGATATATGCAGACGACAGCACAATAGTTATTCCTGGTTCCGATTCAATTAGTACAACAAGAAAATACAACGAAATTCTTAGTAAGCTACAAACTTGGTCAAGGTCCCACTTTCTTAGAATAAATTCATTAAAAACAAAAGTAATTATATTTAGGGCAAAAAATAGAGTTGTCGGACTTCACAAAAGTATTAAATATGCTGAACAGGATATTGCAATAGTCAACGAACATAAAATCCTTGGTGTCACATTCTCTTCTCGCCTTAATTGGGACACGCACGTAAAAAATATATGTAGTAAGCTCTCTCTTGTAGTCCGAGTGTTGTCGCGCTGTCGACAGTTACTCCCTGTGAAAGCGAAACTGCAAGTCTACTAGACGCTTTTTCATTCTGTGTCAATTACTGTAGTTTAGTTTGGTTAACAACTAGTAAAAGAAACTTGGAAAAAGTATTTAAGTTGCAAAAAACGTTTTCCGTTATATTGCAAACCTGCATTAACTGTCTCCAACGCATGCTACTTTTTTACAACATAACATTATAAGAGTGGAATATATATACATGCATTTCCGTATTCTTCACTCCTTTTATTTCTCGCATTGTGCCTTTCGGTATTTTTTGATGAATAACGCATTAAACACAAGATGCAGTGAGCCCTGGGTTCTTCCGAAATTTCGCAATAATTACAAACTCCAGTCATTGCAACAAAACCTCCCATTTCTACTAAATAAATATCAAGGCTCTTCTGACTTCTCAAAACAGGAGCTAAGAACGTTTTTTGTTTGTAAACAAGAAATATTTGTTGGTACTGCATTTTTTTCTTCAAGTGGCTGTATTTTGTATTCTCCTCCAAACTGATTTTGTATTTCATTGTATTTGTGAATGGTGATCTTCAAAATTGATGATGATGATGATGATGATGATTTCTATTGGTTTCCCCTTTGTATCGGGGTGATGACATGTCATCTTACCAAAAAAGACTAATATACCTATGTTTTACACTTTTGGTTCAATACTAGCGCTGCTTAGGGCAGGCACAAAAAGCTTATTAGGCACAAAATACTTTTTTTTTTCTGTTACAAGTGGTAACTGTCCTAGGCAATATTCCCCTCTCTGCTTTTCGTCCACCAGCATTCTAATCTTCTTTTCGTCCCCTCGACAGCCTTGAAGTTAACTTCCTCTGTGATACCCGTAAATCCTAGGGCTTCTGACAGCCCAATATTCCCTTCATGTAGATTTGGATGGATACCCTAACATTCTAGCACGATGTGCCGCATAGTTTCTGTTTCTTTTCCGCAGACCACGCATACCCCATCATTTTGTGAATACTTCCCCACAAAACTCTTAGTTCGCAGGCAACCTGCTCTAGCCTCAAAAAGCAAAGCACTGCCCTGGGAATTATCGTAGAAATTTTCCTTTCTGATGTTCATATTCTCAACCCTGTACATCTCTAACGACGTTTTGGCTTCCATTTTTTCCCTCCATTTATTCGTTTCAATCTGCTTTGCCTCTTTTTTGGTTGCCTTGGCTGTTTTGGATTCCCCACTGTTCTTTCCGTATTTCTTCGTTAGTCTTCTAGTCTTTCTTAACCACTGCGTGTCCACGCTTTTCAAGTATAGGTACCTAAAAACCTTAGCTGCCCACCTTCGTTGATCCATTGCCCTCAACCTCATCTCAAAGCATATTTTACTCTGAGCTTCTCTAACTTCAAACGACGCCCAGCCCATATCTCCCTGAACTGCTTCGTTAGTTGTTTTTCCATGCGCGCCTAAGGCCAGACGTCCTACCGTTCTCTGGTTTACTTCAAGGCGTGATAGAACGTCTGATTTTAAGCAGAGTACAGCATTCGCAAACGTGAGACCCGGAACCATTACTCCTTTCCACATTCCTCTTACTACTTCATATTTGTTATACCCCCACAGAGCTCTATGCTTCATTATAGCTGCGTTTCGCTTTCCCTTAACCTTAAGTTGCTCCTCGTGAGTACTTAAGTAGCTATCCCCTTCGTTTATCCACACTCCCAAATATTTATATTCCTTGACTCTAGGTAATTCGCCTTGCTGGATAGACACTACGTCGGCGGTAGCGTCATTGAAAACCATTATTCCTGATTTTTCTGCACCGAAATTTAACCCGAGGTCAGTGGCTTCCTGGCCGCAAATATTTATTAGCCGCTGCATATCGGTTTGGTTATCAGCTAAAAGAACAATGTCGTCTGCGTATAACATTCCCGGAATATGCTGTTGTACCACTTCGCCTTGCAGCATATGGGTTAGGCTAAACTCTACTTGACTTTCTTCCAGTTTCTTTTCTAACCCTGCCATGTAAAGCATGAACAGTATTGGGCTCAAAGGGCATCCCTGTTTCAGTCCCCGATGGATGTTGACCTGCCGGGCGCATTTCTGTCCTTCCCAAGTAAGGTGCACTCTATTGTCTTTATAGATTGCTATAAGGAACTGTACTAACTCGTCATCTAATCCCTGGAGTTTCAACATTCTCCACAGCCGTTCTCTGTTTACGTTGTCATATGCCCCTTTAATGTCCAAGAACGTAATCCATAGTGGTCTATTCTGTGCTTTCGCAATTTCAATGCATTGCGTTATCACGAACAGATTGTCATCCAGTCGCCTGTCTTGTCTAAATCCATTCTGCAGTTCCCCAAGTATTTCATTTTCTTCCATCCATGCTTGAATTTCTGATTTTATCGCCTGCATTACGAATCTATACACCACTGACGTTACTGTGAGTGGTCTGTATGACTCAATACTGGCTTTGTCTCCTCTGCCTTTATATATTAAATTCATCCTACTTTCTAACCAGTCCTCTGGTACTTGTTTGGTTTCTATTACCTTATCTATTGCCCTCATAAACGATTCCTTACTTTTAGGTCCAAGTAGGTTTATCAGTTGCATTGATATTCCGTCTGGGCCCACTGCTGTCTCAGGGGAAACCTTTTGCTCTGCTTTTTTCCAATCAAGGTTGCTCAAACTTATTTCCCTTTCCGCAGTCTTTTGTGGCGCTGATGTTATCGGTGCAGGTTTCCCTACCACTATTATCCTAAACTTCTCACTAATCACTCGATGAATATGCGCCAACGCGTGCTCTCCTTCTAAATGTTCCCCCTCCTCATCAATCAGGAATTTTTGATGGTTATCGTTTTTTGAGCTTAGTGATTTTACATGGTTCCAAAACTTTTGGATGCGCTTTTGTCCTTCTTCCGTATTTCTGCCATCCATTGTTCGCTTTTCTGCTTGATCTTCGCTTGCACCATTTTCTGCACTTCTAGTTTTTTTCCTACGGTAGACATCCCACTTTTCCTTCACTACCTCCGGTTCCATACTAGTTCTTTTTGCTTCTCTATGTTCTCTCGACGCCTTTCTTCGCTGGTCGATAGCCTCTTTTATTTCCTTATTCCACCAGCTTCTCGGCTTTCTCTTCCCTTTCCATCGGTTTCGTTCCTTTTCTTCATTAATCTTACCCTTTATGAACGCAATTATTTCATCGTAATCCCAATTTTTGCCTGGGTATGTATTGATTTCATCTTCCAATCTATCAGCGATGATCTTTGACTGCTCATTATTCAAATTATTTCCTCCTATTGTACCTATTTCTGCATTTGTCCGGGTTGCGCCTCCAAAGTGCAAGCTAAGCCGCTTGTGGTCGCTTCCTAAGCTCTCTGTTCCATTTTCATCTATCCTCATTTCCCGCAGCCTTCCGTATACTGTCTCGGATACTAAACCGTAGTCTATGCTGGACTGCCTGTTACCGCTTTCCCACGTTATTTGTCCGTCACACTTGCTTTCCGTGTTTACTATTACAAGCCGGTTTTCCTGACATAGATCTATCACTAGAGAACCGTTATGGTCTGTGTATCCATCCAAACCTTCTATATGGGCATTCATATCTCCAACTATGATTATTTCGCCCGAATCTTTTAACTCGTTTATATCTCTTCTCAAACAGTTTACCATTTCCTCATTTTCTTCCTTAGCACTACTTCCGGTCCACAGATACACCACTCCTAACCATGTATTTTTCCCCTCTATGGTGCCTCTAACCCATAGATGCTCTTTACAACTTTCATGCACTCTCTGCCAGTCGGTCCCTTGTTTAATGAGCATGCCAACACCTCCCCCTTTCTTCATTCCTGTGGTCCTGTTGCAACCTTCCCAGACATAATTGTCTATGATAGGTGGGGCTTCTAGGTCCCGGAGGTGAGTCTCGGCTAAAGCGTACACGTCTATTCCTTCCCGTTCAAGTTGCTTTTGAATTTCCACCCACTTATCTGGCTTTCTGCCTCCCTGCATATTTATGTAGCTGATTAAATATTTATTGCATTTGTTTTTCCCTCTCCGCTTACGGGGTCTGTTTTTGTCGTTTACAGAGTTGTTTGCTCCATTGTTTCCACTTAAATGGCTTCTGTCAACGCTCTCAGTTACGTCCGTAGGTTCTCCGTTTAGCTCTAGGCCTGGCTGCCTCCCCGCGTTGAGTGTGCATGTGTCTCTTGCTTCCCCTTTGTCTCCTCGTTTGCCTTCCTTAGCTGCGCGGGGCCCCCTAAAAAAGCTACCGCTCTCCCACCTAAGCGCCACCCCACCTCGTTTCCTAGCCTGGGGCTGAAGTGAATCCCGTCCCACTGAAAAGCTTGCCTATGTCCGATGCTGCCCACTACCCTGTTCACGTCTATCACTTCAAGCCCATGTTCCCTGCCGCACCTCACGATCTCGCTGTTAGCAGCGAGTACTACCCGTTCGGTGTGCACGCCCTGCTTCATCACCTCCGGCACGGTGCAGACAGCCATGCTCACATTTGGGGCCGTCGCCCCAGGTCCTTTACCCCCTTCGCTATCTCCTGGCCAAGTTTACCCTCCTCTCCCTTTAGAACATCGTTAAGCCCCGCGGCAATCACCACAAGGTTTCTAGCTTTACTAGACAAGGCCAGCTGCCCCTTCGCTGCAGTCATCACCGTCTGCATCGTTTGACCTGGGAAACACCCCACCTTCACACGCTTATCCCCCTTTACCCTTTCCACTATGGCAGCGCCACTCCTCTTCATGTTAGAGTCACCCGCAATGATTACCACGCTATGATCTGCCACGTGCCGCTCTTTACTGGTACCCGGGTTATCGACTGGTTTTGCTGTCCTATTTCGCAGCACGTGGGAGTAGCTGTTGCCTATTGTTGCTTCCACCCCCGGTGTCACCTCGGCGCATGCCTCCGCTTCGCTGCATGGGCCGAGGTGGTCGTCATTTGTTGGCGATATGACGCTCCTTTCTAGCTTCCTCTCAGCTGCTTCTAACTTTCCCTCAACGGCCCTCCGTTCATCGCGTTCGTTACTTAGCGCTGCCTCCAGTTCTGCAACCCGCTTAGCTAACCCCGAGTTATCCGCTTCTACGCGTTCTAGCCGCGACACCACTACGCATAACCGACACGTACCTGCCCCTTCGTCTGCCTCGCCGCCATCCCGCTGAAACTCCTCTGCGTCTACGTGCCGCGGACAGCTACTACACTGTACCAGCTTTCTACGCGTCATCTCGGCTGAAACCCCGACACAACGAGAAAGAAACCGTGCAGGTAAGTACTCAGCTTGGGCTGTCCTCCGCTGTCTCTGCCATTTCGCTCTCCTTCACTGCGGAAACACGCTGTTGTCGGAGCACCAGAAAAGCACGTCCGAACAGGTCGACTGCGCACTGCGCACTGCCCTATCTGTGACACGACCTATCATATTGTTTTTTTTCTTCAATGTACAAGTGTAAAAATTATCCCTTGGTGCTCTTTTTAAAATTATATGGTTGCATTATATTTGTATAACGCTTTTGTTGTACTTCCAAAGTATTGTGACGATGTTTTGTTTTTTTAGTGTGGAATCGTGAAGCCTTGGTTAGGGTTCTCGGGCCCAGTCAAGCTGTTCATACTCAGCTTTTAGCCCTTGAACCCTTCCAGAATGTTGTTGTTTTTTTCTGGAAAAATAAAAAATGAATTGAAATTGAATTGAAATTGAAATTTATATATGATTACAACGCAACCAGTTGACAGTTAGTGGACATCCCCTCCCTGAAGCCAGCCTGGCAGTTCTCGAGAAGACCATTGTACTAAAAGAAGTACATGAGTCTCCTGTTGATCATCTTCTCGAGAAGCTTGCACAGGCAGCTGGTCAGGGCAACGGGTCGATAGCTAGCGAGAGAGGAAGGGTCCTTCCCTTCCTGCAGGAAAGCCTCCCTCCAAGACATTGGAAGCTGCCCCGAAAGCCATATTTTGTTGTATAGGTGTAGGAGTGTAAAGAGTGTCTGGGTGAAGGTGTTGTATCATGGTATCTATAATCTTATCTGCGCCTGGAGCTTGCGGTTTGCACGTTCTCAGGGCAGCCCTCAACTCATAGAGTGTGAATTGAGGGTTGTAAGAAGTTTTTCATTTGTCTTTGTTATGTAAGGGCTTGTTTTCTGCAGATGGTTTGTGCTGCATGAAAGTGTTAGTGTAATGTGCTGAGCTGGACACGTGTTGGAAGTTGGTGCGAGTGTGTTAGCATGGTCTACGAGTGTGTCCTCTGTAGTATTTATAAGGAGCAGGCTGTGTGTCTGTTGTCCTTTTAGTTTTCGTATTCGTGTCCTGACTTTGTGTGTATCAGTGTATGAGTTGATGGAAGTGAGGAAGGTGCACCAACTCTCCCTTTTCGCCTCACGACGCACTCGCTTCCCAAAAGACTTTGCCCGGTTAAAAGAAATGAGGTTATCTGACGTTGGGTACCGGCGAAGGACACCCCACGCCTTGTTCTGGGCCTCTCGCGCCTGCCTAGGGTCCTCATTCTACAACGGCCTCCTCTGGTTGCGCGAGGAGCCGGAGGCGTGGGGAATAGACCTTTCGCAAACGTCGAGAACGTGCCCCGTGATGAATTGGGGTGCTTCCACCGCGTGTAAGTGTTTTATGAATGTGTGATGTAGTTTACATGTTTCTTTAAATGTACTCCATCTTGATTTTGATTCATTAAACCTCTTATGGGAAGATGAATTGCTTGGGCCTTTACATATATACGATAGTGAATTGGGGAACTGGTCACTACCATAGGGGTCCGTGCCAACACCCCACTCAAGACATGAAAAGAGAACTGCAGAACCAATAGCCAAGACAAGATGTGAGTATGGTGTCCTAAGTTATGGTATGTAGGTGGTTTTTTGTTGAAAAGGCATGGTCCAGAGGATGTTAGAAGCTTCTCTATCAGGCGACCTCGGGAGTTCGTTCGGGACGAGCCCCAATGAGAGTTTTGCGCATTAAGGTCGCCTGTCAGGATGTATGGTTCGGGTAGCTGGTTAACCAGTGCCTCGAAATCAAAGCTCAGAAGTGCAAAATCGGGAGGGATGTAAATAGAGCGTACCGTTATCAACCTTTTTAAATATTATCATACGGATTGCTACAGCCTCAAGAACAGTGTTTAAAGAGAAAGGATGGCATGCTAATTATTTCCGGGCGACAATGGCAACACCACCTGAAGAGTGTGTGCAGCCAACCCTGTCTTTTCGGAATACCATGTACCTTTTTAAGAAATTTCTTTGTTTAGAATTGATGTGTGTTTCTTGGAGACACGTGCAACTTGCTGATTTGCATGTAGCATCTCAGAGACATCAAGATTTTTAAGAAGGCCTCTGAAGTTCCACTGAAGTTTTCCGCTCCAATTATTTACATTTTAGGACGACTGGAGTGTGTGTGTGTGTGTGTGTGTGTGTGTGTGCGTGTGTGCGTGCGTGCGTGTGCGTGTGCGTGTGCGTGCGTGTGTGTGTGTGTGTGTGTGTGTGTGTGTGTGTGTGTGTGTGTGTGTGTGTGTGTGTGTGTGTGTGTGTGTGTGTGTGTGTGTGTGTGTTCGTGTGTCGTCTTTCGGAGCTTGTACTCTGGGAAGGGGCTTCTTGGGCCTCTCTGTTGGCGTGGACGTCGGGGTCCGTTCTTTGCGCTGCGTTGCATGCAGGAACGGTCCGACATCATCTCCTCCTCAGATGTCCGAGGGGTGCCCGATGGACCAGGCCTCCTGGATTTGGCCCCCCTTCGGGGGCCCTTCGTTTGACCCGCCACTACCGAGGGCGTCGGGGTCGCCAGAGGTGGCACGGGCGGTGCGGTGGCGGTGGGAGCCCAAGCGGGGCCGCCGGTATCCACCACCACGGCACTCTCCAACGCAGTGGAGGACGGGGAGGCAGCCGCGGGAGGGCACCGGTCCCGACGGAAGCGGTTGGCACCACAACCGCTGCTGCCCCAGCAAGTGGTGTGGTGATGGGTTGGGCTGCCTGAGACACGCAGGGTTGGCGGCGGGGGCGGGACCAAGTCCGACTCGCGGTACTGGGTTCCTGCCGAAACCAGACGCTGCTCCGCCCCCCCCCCGGCGAGCTGCGTTGGCGTACCCTCCCCCCAGGGGAAAAGGCGAACCTCTTTCGTGCCTCTGGGAAGGAGATGTTCTCTGTCACTTTTATGTTAATCGCTTTCTTTTCGAGTTGAAATTTCTCGCATTTTCTGGAGTAAGCCGTGTGTGGGCCTCCGCAGTTAGCACAAGTAAGGGCAGCAGAGTTAAAATTGTCAGTGGGGTGGTCCTGTGTGGCGCATTTGGCACAAGTTGTTTTGCCGCGGCAGGACTTTAAACCATTCCCGAAGCGCTGGCACTTAAAGCAACGCCGCTTGTTCAGGATGTTGGGATGTATGTAGCAACGAATAAAGCCGGCATTTATATGTTGCGGAATTGCACAGCGGTTAAAGGTCAAGATTATGTTCTTGGTGGGAATCTCCTTGTCGTCTCTGCGGATGGTCATGCGCCTCACGGCTGTGACGCCCTGATCCTTCAAGCCAGCAAGATCTGCATCCGTTTAGTTCAATATATATGACTCAGAGATCACACCCTGGGAGCTGTTGAGGCTCCGATGGGGTGTGTCCCTGATGTCCAGATCAGCCAGTCGAGTTTGAGCTAGAAGCTTTGTGGCCGGCTGTTTGTCGTTTACCTCAACAAGGACCTCACCAGTCCCCTGGTTAGATGTTCCTAATAGGGCATCAAGATATTTTGCAAAAAAATGTTAAACTGGAGACTTTTTTACTTTCTATAGTTTTATGGTGTTCTAGACAAAAATCAGGCAGGGTTTAGGTCTGGGAGATCAACTGCAAATAATCTGGTTGCTTTGAATCACATGTTAAAGATGCTCTGGTCCATAAACGGCACTGCTTCTCTGTGTTCTTTGATATGGAGAGAGCCTACGATAGAACGTGGTAATATGGTATTTTATTGGACTTGCAGTCCTTTGGCCTTAGTGGCAACATCCTCAATCTTATTAAATACTATTTGTCTCATCGCACATTTCGCGTCTGTGTGGCGACTGCCCTGCCGAAAACATTTGTTCAAGAAAATGGCACACCCCAGGGAGGAGTGCTGAGCTGTGCACTATTCATTGTTAAAATAAGTTCTCTTAAAACTGTGCTGCCTCGAACTGTTTCATACTCTGCCTACGTTGACGATATGCAAGTTAGCTTTAAAACCTGTCAAATCCAATTAAGTGTCAACAGCTGGTTACATGGGCTCAACAAAATGGGTTTCAGTTTAACGCTGATGAAAGTGCTGCTGTTGTCTTCTCTAGGATACGCGGTGTTCAACCTCTTCCTGGTATCACATTAGAAGGTCAGCCCAACCAGTGAACAAGGTTTCTAGGTATTTTGCTCGACCCCAAGCTCACATTCATACCCCATATTAAATTACTAAAAGTAAAATCCCTGAAAATAATGAACATCTTAAAGGTACTATCTCATCAGTCCTGGGGAACGAATACAAAATGTCTGCTGGCATTTCTTAATAGTGTTGTTTGGTCAACAATAGACTACGTCTGCATTTTATACTACTCTGCAACTAAAACAGCACACAAAATGTTGGACCCAGTATACAACTTGGGGCCTCGCTTGGCCACAGGTGCATATCGAATAAGTCCTATTCTATCCCTTCATGTCGAATCAAATCAGTTGTCTGTAGGGTGCCAGCGCGCCTACACTGCTCTGATGTATGCCGCAAAGATCACTTCTCTGAAGGAACACCCTCTGAATACCTTAATGAAAAATAAAACAACTGATCATCTCTGAAAACCGACCATACCTAGCTCCACCTTTTCCGCTGGCAGGGCCACACATAGGTCGGCGTACTCATTCGTGTAAATACACTTATTTGTACACATTTGTACTCAAACTCAAGAGTGAGTATGATAATGAGTAAGCACACACCCAGATTAAAAAGTCCCCCGCATTTCCCCGAGGGGGAGAATGTGAAAGTGCGAATGCACGGTTGTCGGCCCGCTTGCGGCGCTTGCGCTCGGCACCCGCAGCCCACCGCCTCGCCGCCTTCTCTTCCATCTCTTCCATCGGGTTTGTAGTATCACGTGTACACCACGCAGTTATCAAGCCGCTATAACGCCGCTGAGTCGCCAACGCAACGCCGCTGACGACGTAGTTTGAATGCGTTAAAGATATAAGGAGCGTTCCTAACTCTGAAATCAGCGTGGCTTCCGTGGCTTAGTCGGTAGAGCGTCGCGCTGCGGCTGCAACGTCCTCGGATTGAAACCGGGCGCCGGATGCTGTTATTTTTTTATATAGTGTAGTGGCCTGGCTGGCGCGCCGAGAGAGGGCTGGTTGCGAGCTGGAGAGTAGGCGAGGGGGGAGAGGAGGCGCTACGCGAGCGCCCTCACGCGTCGGAAATCCGGCGCCGTTGCTAGGCACGCTAGCTAGCTTCGTTGCTAGGCTACGGACGGCGGTGGACGCGTGATTCAGGGTCGTTTAAGAAGTGCATTCGCACTTAAAAAGTGAGTATGATAAGTGAGTACAGGTGTAAGTCCACCACTCGTGAGTACAGTACTCATGAGTACAGTATTCCTGAGTATGAGTACCCATGAGTACGATTACTCATGAGTATGATTACTCATGAGTACACAGTACTCATGAGTACTACTCGTTAGTATACAGTACTCATGAGTACAATACTCGTGAATACTGTATTTTCGACTGCATGCACTCGTGTGTACAGTAGTGCAAACAAGTTCTATCACGCACTCGAGTCTGGACGCGCGTCTACGAGTCGCAAATATTTAGCGGTGCCACTGTGCAGCTTAACTCTCAAGGATGGTAAAATCAGACGACGAAAACTGTGCCTCCATCTTTCCCTATCCCTGTTTGCGCGGTTAGCGTTTTTTGGTGGTCACTCGCTAAGAAGTCGCGGTGAAAAGGGAAAAACGTGGTGGTGAGGTCCCGGCGGATAGTGCAGCCGCACTGACTCTGTTTATACGGCAGGTGTTGATTGGCGCAGTTATTTTTGTTTACAAAAACTCGGCCTCGAACCACATAGCTGCTTCGTTCCGCTTGTTCCGTTCAAGTAGCTTTAGTAGAGGCGGTGGGGGCTGCTAATAATGCAGGCACTACGCGCGCCGGAGTCGCTCTTTTCCGGTCTTCTGCAGTTTCCGTGGACGCATGTCACGCTGCGTAGTCGCTTCGTGAGCCGAACCGCTCGTGGCAACAGTCGCAGTTAATTTACGTGATTCGTGTCAAATCGACTGCATCGTTTGTGTCACTGAAATTGTCCGCAACATGCCGCTGTAAGCTAATTTTGGCGGCTGATGTACGTGCGCCCATATGGTTTTATTAGGCTCCCGTTTTGAAACTTTTTGTTTAGGTTGGGTATTACTATGGTCTCGTGCAGCACATTTACAAGTGAGCATATAGCCCCAACATGCAGGCGCGGTGGTGTAAGGCCGGGGGTCGCTTTTCCCAGGCATGATTTGGTCCAGCCATCGTAATGGAAAAGTTAGAGCAGACCCCGCGGCACCTTTCCCGCCAAGTTGCGGCACGTCTGCCGCGGGTGGTTTGACCTCGGCGCTAATCAACTCCGCCGTCGGCACGTCACCGGGTGCAGCGAATTTGGGCCGGGCGCGCTGTCACAACACACACACGCATACTATAATGAGTGGTTAAAGTCAGATCCGTGTGGCTTTCGCCCGGGCTCCTAACGGAAATTAACATCACGTCGTGTAGCGCTCCTGTCCTGTCCCTTTCTCGCGGCGGGACCTTCCTCTTGGTCTTCTCGCGCGCTAACTGGTTTTCGTTTTTGTGTTTATCTTTTATTTTGCGGGCTGGTGGCGCTAGCGAGGGGTACGGTTGCGCAATGTTCGCATCATGCGGAACAGTGGCGGCAGCATCTCTTTGCAGCTAGTTTTAAAGGATATAGTCTTTATTTGGCTACTCGAGCGCGACAATGTTGACCTGTCTGTCTGTCTCTCTGTGTCTGTCATAAAGATAATTTATTATTGCAACTTATGTCTCGCCCCGCTGTATACATGGCGGCTTCCTGCCCCCTACGTTTTTCTTGCAGTACTTGCAGCGATAGATCACGTTGCAAAAATCCTTGCTAGTGCTGATGTAATCATAGTGTTCCTTCAAAATCTCTGGCATACTAAAACCTTGCGCTATCTCTAGGTCGTCCGCTGAGTGCTTGTTGCAGGCAGCTATAGCTGAGCTCACAAACAATCGTCGGCGCAACACTTTTTCAATGACCTCCACGGTCCGAATCCGCATACTGCGCATACCTCCAATTATAGTCCTTTTAACCGTGGTGACCGCTCTTTCCTTGTATTTGTTACAACTCCTCCTCTAGAAATTTGTTCCGCTTCCTCCTCCCACGCAAAAGAACAACACCAAAAAGAACACAGAACCACGTTAATCGTACAATGATCACTTATCGTTTTTCGGCTTCAATAATGTTATTGAATGGCAGTGGTCATCTTCTACAGGGTGTCAGAGGAGTAATTTTTAAGTCGCAGAAACCGTGCTAACCAATCAGTCACTCGGAAGGACTACTTGCCTAGCAGGTGTTGCGAAGTGCTACCGAGGGTGAGGCAACACTGCATGATGCAACATTGCGTCAACTGCACCACTTCGCATGATGCAACATTGCGTTAACCGTAACTCAGGTTATTGGGTGGTTGTAGTCGATACGGTCGATGGAACACCGTGTGCTGCTACTATTATTTATTGCCTACAGCGTGCATCCAGGCTTGGTTTGACCTCGCAAGACCGATGAAAACTTATTCTTACTAATAAAAGAATTTTCTAACGATATTGAAATCAAATGCAAACAGTGACAATCGTAGAAAGAAACACACGCTGACAAAAGTTGAGTGACACGATGTGCCTCGAGAGCGTTAAATATTTGGCAACTTTGGTCCCCTGTTCAAGGCTACCGTTGTCTAAATAAGCATAGGTGGAGTTTATTTGCACTGCACCAAACGGTAACAATGATATTTGTAACAATGATATTTAAAGATGATAACGATGGTTTCTGTGTAACGATGATATTTACCACCGTGCATAATTGACCAAATTAGTAGAAACATTGTTGAATACCATCAAATTTTTGTGCAGATTATGTACAAGGAAATACATGTGAGTAGATATCGAGTAGAAGTGAGTACTGTCAGTAAGCTCCGATGATTTGGAGAATTTCAGCGCACCGAGAAACGAAAACGGACGAGGAAAGCTGCCACCGGAAGACATGCAGAAAACCGCAATTTACGGCCACGGTAGCGCCGAGAAGCCCCGATTCCCACAAGAGCACGACGCGCCCCAGACTACGGTGCTTTATTCTTGAGAACACGATGAGACGCCAGACGCAACACGAGTGCTTACGTTCCGTTTCGCTCTCTCTTGTGTGCGCGCCTTTGCGAAGTGCGTCGCCCTACGACAGTGCACAGTGTAAAATGTTCTCTTCACGTGCCCTTTTTTCCTGATGTGTATGGAACCTCAGTATTTATAATTAGTTAAACATTTAATTCATTCGAGCCGCGGCCTAGCTAACATGACGCAGTGGACAGGATCAGGATTTGAAGCCACGGGAGGACGAACGGACGAACAGACGAACTACACGGACGAACCGCACCACGACTACGAGAGTGCGGCACGCACACGTAGGGCACCGAAGGAACCCACGTCAACGGTGGTCGACCCACTGCTGACTTCAACGTAAGCTAGGTTTTATGTTCGACGAAGAAACAGCAGTTCTTGAGCGCACGACGATTACGAGGGCTGCCCTGCTCTGGCCGTAAGGACGACATCGTCTCGCGTCTTCTAGTGTACAATGAGCAACGTCGCCAGCTCTCCAAACGAACGAATGTTCCAAAGATACCTCAGGCTGCTTACGACGACAAATGGCAGAAGAACTTGCAAGCGGCGCTGTTTGTGAGGATGATACTGGGTGAAGAACGAGAAAGTTGTTTGAGACAACTGGCGAGAGTTAGCCACACTTTTGCCAGAGTGCCTGAACTGCACGAGATCCGGACACAGGCAGCATGCACGACGGCACGCACATGAACGACACGACGTATGCAAAAGTGTGATTGCCTGCTCACTGGACCTCTGCCAGGTAATGACAAACACACGCCGCGCTGACACCAGGCCCATCGATGAGCTACATCGCCCGCGCGCAGGTCATTCCAGCAACGAGCAACGACGCCCGCAACGTACGCAGCTCGCACGAGCCAGAAAGCACCACGTGCCTGGCACGTGCTCTTCCGGTCCAGATGTACACGAACGAAACGCTGAAAGCGGGGAACGCAGCGGGGCCAGTACGTACATTTCCCGCACGTCCTGTCCCGCCCCCGGTCCGCGCAATCAACGACATCGCATCCGGATTGGTGGATAGGCTACGATGAGCGAGACGCATGGCGCAAAGAACGCACCATATGTTGCGAATGACCGCACACCAATGTTGTGGGAGTTTCCCAGGAAAAACGATACACACAGCGCACTAAACGCACCAGAGGGGACGAACCACATCCAACTTAGACCGGTGGAGCTGACCACGGCGAACGAAATGCAAAGCACACGGAACGTGACCAAGTCAGCACACACGCACGAAACCGCTATTTGCGACATCCTCCGCTCCCGGTACTGCTATCGGAACTTGGCCAGCGAAAGTTACAACCGCAGAAATCAACCTTGTCACAAGCAACAAATAATCCAGCGCACGCAATTCAACCCTACCATAACGTACGAGCTCATTGGCACCCGCTGCTCCAACCCGAGTCCAGCGAACGAACGACATTAAACTCGTGCAAGTAGGTCCGTTAACGAGCAACGACATGGGCAGGGCTTGCGGCACGTCCTATCCGGAACGTACAAGGTCACCGGCAAGTGCTGCTCCGATCGAGACTCACACGACAAACCCGACAAACCGCGAGCAAGCGGACTCGGGACGAATGGAACGCTTTAGAGCCTGCTTGTACGGGAGAGATAGCGATTTTATCATTATCGAAACAACGGGCAAAGGAGAGCTTGAGCGACGACACGGACACGGCAAGAACGCCAACGAATGATCCAGATCCAGACGAAGGCATCGAATGCCCTACTGATGAAGTGACGCTTACGACGCCAAGGCATGTGGGCCGAACGAATGAGACGAACTACGCCCACTTCGCCGCCACAACGGTTTCACTTTGGAAGAAACCACGGTGAAAGCGAGCACGGAACCGTAACGATTTTGACCGATCCGCCACGCCAACCTACGACAACACCACGCCATCGCACGCTAAACAAAACGCCAACAGGCTCCCGCACCATACACAATGCACACATCAATCGAAGTAACGTCCTGAACGCGCGGAACTACGCCATCCCTGCACACCGCAGCTCGCCAGCGGACAAAACGGCCGTGTACGCTCCCACATGCATCAAGCACGCAACGAGCTACCTGAACAAGATCGCCGACGGAAGCGACGCTGTCAAGTTCAAGTCCGACGAGTTGAATACCAAGGCACACACATTAAAAAACAAGCCGATTTGATATTCCCCGAACCTCATCGAGACAAACGCCCTGTAACGAAGTTTCTACTATCCGGAACTAGAAAAACCAAACGCCACCATCGAACAATGCGAATAAGGAGATAGTGGTCTGGTTACGAACGGACGTCAATCTACGCGGACACCTAATTGTGCCTGCGGGTATTGATTGTTGGGTTGAGTATTTGTCAGTAGTGCAAATTGAGTACTCATGAATACAGATTGAGTACTCATGAGTACAGATTGAGTACTCATTAGTATAGGTTTAGTACTCATGAGTACAAAAGATTGAGTACTCGTGAGTACTGACTGAGTACTCGTGAGTACTGACTGAGTACTCATGCTTACAGATTGACTACTCGTGAGTACAGATTGAGTACGAATACTCGTGAGGGCCAATGAGTTTGGTTACAAGTGAGTACCATTTCAAATGAGTATGTGACGAGTGAGTATGAGTGATTTTGAGAACAGACGAGCTTTTTGAGTCTGAGTTTGATTGAGTACAGCGTTAACAAAAAAATGTGATTGAGTTTAAATGAGTTGTTTTGTTTTGCCGACCTATGGTGTCACACCTCGTCGGCGAGTTTCAAGTTCCTCTTAGTGAAGTCTACTCTACCTGAATTTATGATTTGGTTTCTGCGTGGGACACTTTCCCAATTCACTGTGACATGTCCTTTAGAAATGCAAAAGAAAAATGTACCGAACTTTGTCATAGCTCAGAATTTTCTGTTCCTCCGTGACAAATATAACGCAGCTGAATTTTACACAGACGCTTCAAAAACTACCACAGCCGTATCCTGTGCTGCTAATGGCCCCCCCACTTAATATGTTCAAAACAATGAACAGGAACACGTGTATATTCACTGCAGAGGCGTATGGTGTTCTGGCTTTGAACCCCGTCCTTCAAAACAAAATTAAGGGCACAGTTACATACACAGACTCTCTGAGTGTCGTCTCAATTCTTTCATCTCGGAAGGTCAATAGAAACCCTACTTTTAATTGTGTTTTAAGAGCTCTCCACTCTGCTTATGGCCTGAAACTCTTTGTCACAGTCTGCTGGGTTCCTGGCCACTGTGGCATTCCTGGAAATGAAGCTGCTGACCGTAGTGCTGCAGCGGCCGCCCTTCGAAGCAGCATAGGCATAAACGAGGTCCCATATCAAGATCCGAAACCTTTTGTAAAAAGGAAGCTGCGGGACCACTGGAAGCAAGAATGGGGCAGGGAAGTAGAGAATAAACTACATATCTTTAAGCCCAAAATAGATAAGCCTCCTTCTGAGAAACATGAAAGATTTGTAGAGGTAGCATTATGCAGCTTAAGAATTGGCCACACACATATCACACACTCATATCTTTTAACAGACACAAACAAGCCACAGTGTCATCAATGTGGGGGTCAGCTTTCTGTCCTTCATATGCTTATTGAGTGTGACATGTGCAACATTGAAAGGTAAGGTCATTTTAATTAGGCTTACACGTATAACATTCCCTTGCACCCTTCAATATTTTTATCAGTCCATCCAATGTTCTCTTACAAAAACGTTTTTAGTTACCTAGCAGATTTAGACATTTTAAAATACATATCATGTATCCCATAACCTCACCTCTGTTCATTATGTCTTAAAACGATGGTTGGGTTGAACCTGAGGCTTTACACCTTAAGTGCTTGCACTCAATGTTTTAATATGACCCTATACATCATTTCTCTTAGTATATTCACGATGCTTTAACTATGGCCCTATACACCAACCCCCTGAGTAAACTTTTTAAACTAGTGCCTCCTGTACAAATTCTTCTAATCTCTTTCACCATTGTCATGGTGCTCTTCGCCTTTGTCGGCGTTGCGCCATTAAACCCGAAATCATCATTGTCAATCAAGAACACTGAATGCAATGCAGGAGGTTGGGCTGGATTGAGGAATTCCATCACAAGAAATCGAGATTAGTTTTCCGGTTCAGGAAAGGTTACGGATCACAATGGGGGTAAAGATACTTCGGTGCGGCCCCTTTTCAGGTACCGATCACGTTTGGGGGGGGGGGGGGGTTAGACCATAGGTGTTTCTTCAGACCATAAGTGTCTTGAGTGTTCATAAGTGTCTCTTCAGACCATCTTTTCACTTGCCGATGAGACACGAAGGTGCTTTGTCGAAGGCGAAGCAGTTTATAACGCCAATCACACAGTGTTTTGCGGCATCAGGGAGGCCACCGATGACATGCTGAGAATCGAGGGATTGTGCCTACAACCGAATGGCGTCACCAGCCAACCGCACTGCGTGAACATTCGTTGACACTGCAGGTTCTATAAAGGATGGTACACTTCCATCCATGCTCGTAGAATTGTTCAAGCACACTTTACGAAACCGAGCACAGCATTTTGTTATTGCCACTTGCGAAATTGTGTCGGGTTAAGTGCGACTAATGCGAGTAAATTATACTTTTGTGGGCTGCTTTTACAAGGAAAGATCCAACGGCGTTTATGCAGGTTACAGGCAATAATAAAAATACCGAAACTAAATATCAAACGCGGACGCCTCTACAGCAGGCCCTGATACATCAGCTGTGCTGTGCTTTCAGCGCGCTGTCGGAAACGATGATGCCGCAGTACCAAGTTTATTTTTTTATTACAAATACGTACATCGCCCATTCCTGTGGGGGGTTTGAGAAAGAAAAAAAGCAGCAAGTTAAAAACAGTAATCACACATAACGCTAAAAAGATAACTAAGCACAAACAACCCAACAAAGCACAAAATGCAACTGGAATGCAGCATTCATTAAAAGAAACCAGCACGTTAGTAAAAGAACAAGGACGTTCTCCTGTTGATTCTTGGCTTCACTTCCTTCTCGTGCGTGCTCGTAGGAATGTTATGTGGCGACACGGCGCCTTTCTTCAACCCCCGTTTCAGTGGCTGCAGACCATCTATTAATAAACGACACACTCAACTTGCACGAAAAACGCACCATCAATAACGAGAGAGTGAACTATAAACTTACGGATATTGCTCCAGAAGAAGTCATCTTTCGTGAAGTGACTAGTGAAAACTCCATTGTGTTGCGAACGCCTTTATCCAATGCGGAGCATACTTATCCAAACCTTTCGAGCTTTTTATATATAGGAAAGGTTTGAACGGCTTTTCCCGGCACTGAGCGATTTGTATACTGCTGTACACAGCACATTCGATTGCTTTTTGGTTTTGCGTTCCCAATCCCCTCGTTTCCGAACGCTCCGGCTGCCTTCGCCCGGCACGCCGATCATCTACAAACAGCTTCGGAAAAAATGCGCGTGGCGGCGCCACCGTTGCCGGAAATTGCGAATAGGCTCTTATGTATGGGGTACCAAGATGGCAAGCTCGGCGAGTTGGTATTGGTTCATGGTGATAGAAAATAGCCAGCGCAAGAAAGACAAGGACGAGGAAGGTAACAGAACAGACACATGTATAGGGTGCATGCAATGGCCACTAGGCGCGTGGCGGCTTTAGCTGCGCCATGGCGACTATTAGTACGGTTAGAGGCAGGCGCGCCGACTGTGGCGTGGATACCACGGTTTGCCTCGCGCTGGCTCGGTGTCAACTCTGTGTGCTAATTTTCCTTATTTTTCACATAGCCTCATATGACGTGGCTGGAGTTTCAAAAATTTATACACCCAGGCCTGTGGGGATTTATATGTGGTGATGGTGGGTGAAACGAGGTGCTGGTGTTGTCATGCCATCCAGACTTTTTGTGCTCTTTCAAGTGGAGTATGAGACGGTGACATGCTCTGGGAACAGTGTTCTGATGCATTGAACTCATGATCATCCTCACTAGAGCACCCAATGAAGTTCTGCGATTTTGCAAAAGGTGTAGTATGTTCAAGCTCAAAATTAGGTACGGCAGTGGCGACCCGCTGACATAGGAAGAGAAAGATTCCACCGATGAATTTACAGCGTTTCTTTTTTTTTCTGTGTGTGTGCGTATAGATGAAGAAATTAAAACACAAGAAGCTCGCGGAACACAGTTGGTCTTTAGGGAACAGTCGAAGGCTAACAAATCATTGGAAGCCCGCAATTTCCTAACGAGTGGCGTTGTTTAGCTGCTCTCCTTAGAGCCTTCAAAGTAGCAGAGGTTGAGGCTTGGTGTCAAGTCGGGTTTGTCTTGACTGTAAAGTGTGCTGGCTGGCCTAAATAGTGAAAATGTGAGGTACTACATAACGCTTCAAGCATGAGATGGGGCATTAGATGGAAGCTTCAGTGCTGAATCCTCGTCACCTTCAATAAGGTGTATGCACTCGCTACTCGGCCACCCGGCGGCACCGACTCTATTTGAATGGTTGGACTAGTGCGGACAGCGGCACGAATAACGCGGTCCGCTTCATGCTGTCTCGGTGTCACACCCATGCGCTCATTTCCTTATTTCATGTGTTGCTTAATTTGACCATGGCTCGAGTGAGGAAAATTTCATCACCCAAGGCTGCGACAACATTTTATGTGGTAGTAGTGTGCGAGACGAGGAATTTGTTTTGCTTAATGTGCCACCCAGGCCTGCTACGCGCTTCTCGAGGAGTATGGGAGAAAACACAGTGCTCTGGCGACAGTGGTTTGATGCGTTGAACGCACAATTGCCCTCCACCTAAGGTCCCAATGAAGCTGAGCAATTGCACAAAGGGTCAGGGCAGGAACAATCGCTAGGTATGTACGTGACGACACTACGTGCAGTGATGACGACACAGATTTCACCTGCGGCAACAAAGATACCACCAGTGATTTTCAAGTTTTTTTGTTGTTATTGTAGACGAAGAGAGAATTATAAGCAGAACAAGATCACAGAACGTGGTTTGACTAAATCGAGAACAGCGCAGAGACAATTGTCAAACAACAGAGAACACTCAAGATTGTCACTCGATACATCTTCGCATCTCTGCGCTGTTTTTTTATAGTAGTCGAATTCTGTACCCAACTAGCCCAACGTAAAGCATTAGTAGGTTATGTGGATGAGGTTTGTTGCCGCAGCAAAGCAATTGCTGAGGCACTGTTGTGACTGGTTTAGGTGTCTTGGTAGACCCACTCGCTGCTTTCATCGGGCGGTGTTTGAGAAAACACCTGTGTGGTCAACAATTTCTGTGAAGGTTGCGTGAAGAGTGTACATGACTGACATTGCCGAGAATGGCACGACGACCGTCAACCAGCCTCTTGATGCGTGGCACCCGTTCACTTATCCACTTATCATGTGCTGGTGCAATTTTAATGAAACTTTGGGCTTTTAGGTCTTCCAACGTAGCAAAGCTGGTAGCATATCATGAGATTGTTATTCACGTCGCGCACTCCAAAAGACAGCCACACCCTAAAATATTTGGTGACGACATAGGTGTGTATCAGAACTTCTTTCTGCTTTCTGCTGCAAGTGTATTTAGTCGGGTTTTTAAAGTAATTAGTCGAATGGTTACTCACTCGACTCACATTTTTAAGGTCAGTTCTAGCTACGGAGGGTTTTTTTGCGATGAGTGTTTCTACAAACCTTCTCATCACCAGGAAAGTGGCTGTTTCGTGGGTTTCTTTCAACACACAAATGATACCTGTGTATAGCAAGGCAGTGATGAACTTAGCTTCATGCTTTGAAGCAACACTCGGTACGTAACTAGAAGATAACTCTTGTTTTGAACACCGGTCATTTAACCAATTACTTGAGGGCACTGGTAGAAAGTTCAGGCTAAGAAGTCCATCAACATGGCGATGCAGCGGCTGGCCTGTGGCTTCGCAGCTGTTATGTGGTTGTTTGCCCCCTGTTGACGCTTCTGCATACTTGTGGTCCTGGTTATGCACCAATGCGACCAGCCAGACCACTTGTCCAGTCTAGGGAGCAGTAGGGGCCATCTTCGTCAAGTTCCAGGCCAAGTAGGGAACCGGCTCCGACTACTGCGTCGACCACAGAACTGCCTTTTACGTCGACCAACCGTGACGTCATCATCATCATCATCACCAGCCTATGTATGCTCACTGCAGGGCAAAGGCGTTTCCCATTATTCTCCAATTACCCCGCTCCTGTGCCAACTGTGACCTATTTATCCCCGCAAACCTAATGATCTCATCTGTCCTTCTAACTTTCTGCCGCCCCCTACAACGCTCGCCTTCTCTAGGGATCCACTCTGTTGCCCTTAATGACCAACGGTTATCTTGCCTTCGCATTACATGCCCTGCCCACGTCCATTTCTTCTTAATTTCTGCTAATGTGTCCTTAACACGCGTTTGTTCTCTGACCCCCTCCGCTCTCTTCTTGTCCTTAATGTTACACCTATCATTTGCTGCTCCATTGCCCGCTGCGTTGTTCTCAATTTAAGTTGAACCCTCTTAGTGAGCCTCCAGGTTTCTGCCCCGTAGGTGAGTGCCGGTAAGATGCAGCTTTCATACACTTCCTTCTTCAGAGACAATGGTAGGCTGCTATTCATTATCTGAGAATGCCTGCCGTATGCTCTGCACCCCATTCTGATCCTTCTAATTATCTTTGCCGCATGGTTGAGATTGGGGGTCACAACTTGGATTAAGTGGATATATTCGCTTACCACTTTTCCACTACCTCGCCCCCTATCCCAAACTGCTGTGCTGTTCCGAGGTTATTGATGATTACTTTGGTTTTCTGCATATTGTTTTCAGGCCCATGGTTCTACTCTGTTCGCCCAGTGCGGAAAGCATGCTTTGCAATTCGTCCCTCGAGTCTTTTTCTCTTTCACAGGCACACGGTATGCAGTTAACCCGTATTCTTCGCGCCGAAGCTCGGAGGCAGGTGAGGTTGCTCAAGGATGCCCTGCTTGTGGCCTGCGCTCGGGCTACACCACCTGGACACCACCATCGCTATTTCCCCCGAAGGGCTGCGACAGGCGTCGCTATCAGCTTATTCTACCTGGAATAGCCTGATGGTGAGGCTCCCAAGAAAGAAGTGCTCAGAACCGCCGAATCAAGGTGTGACGGTGCTTCGTGTGCCCCCGCCCAGCCTCTCTCAGGGTGTAACCGACGTTCTGCGGCTGGGGACGAAGTTCTGCGCGGCACCAACCACCGACAAGGCTCAAGTGCTGGCAGGACCGCAGCTTCCAGGGCGAGGCCTGAAGACGCGGACAGGTGTGTACGCGAGACTGTCGAGGGACTACCTAAGACTCCTGTGGCGAAGCTCAAGTAAAAACTCCGAAGATTGTGGCAGCACTTCGTGAGGATGATCTCTGGTTACTTCTTTCCGAGAAGGAGGGAGGCTTTGTGGTCGCGACAGCAGGCGCCTACAATGAACGATCCAGGTTGGGAATGCAGCAGCACTTTCGCCGGAGTAACCACGCCCCTACCCGGGTCAGGAAGCAAGCTGCAGACCTCTGCGGGGAGCTGAGTGTGGCCAAACTTGCGAATTCAATCAGGAAAGCGGAGGGCCTGAGCCTCCAGCCATTTTTCTCGGCAAAGTCTCACAACGATGAGACGCCTTTTAGAGTGATAATTTCCGAGCGTGGCACTTAGCAGCGTTGTTTGGGGCAGTACCTACAGCGATACCTCAACAAGCTCTGAGTTGATGACCCTTACTTGGTTCGGAGCTCGGCTGAAGTATCGGAATTCTTTGGTTGCATGAATTCCACAAATGTGAGTGGCGTTTCGCTCGACGTCAAGGATCTGTACTACGACTCCCTGCCCCAGGAATTACTTTTGGAAGTGGTTAGCGAAGGGATCAACAAGTACGAGTCGGTCCGTTTTCAGAACGACTGCGGTGTGGGCGTCGACGGCTTCCGTGAGCTCCTGGGGTCTTATCTCCAGTCTTCAATTGTGGAGTTCGAAGGAGCCTACTACCAGCAGAAGCAAGGAGTCTGCATTGGCTCTTGCCTAGCCCCGGCGCTCAGTGACGTGTTGATGCCTCGTTTTGACCGGCGGTTCGAAGACGAACTTGGCGACCTAGGTGTTGTGCGCGTTTTTCGGTTCGTGGACGACTACCTTGTTTTTTTGAAGTCGTCAGCCGGCACATCGGACGAAGACTCTGCTGGACGGGTTCTGGCAGTTCTCGAAGGGGCGCTTGACTGCCTTACACTGACTATGGAGCTGCCACTTGAGCGTCGCCTGAGGTTCCTCGACCTGGAGCTGACGTTCTTGAAGGACCACGTTTGCTGGGTGTACTCTCCCCGCTCCAAGAAAGCCTTGCTTCCATTCACCTCTACCCGCCGCGACGGCTCAGTGGGCAAGGCGTTGCGCTGCTGAGCACGAGGTCGCGGGTTCGATTCCCGGCCGCGGCGGTCGCTTTTCTGATGGAGGCGAAAGGCAAAAATGCCCGTGTGTACGAGATTTCGGTGCACGTTAAAGATCCCCAGGTGGTCAAAATTAATCCGGAGCCCTCCACTACGGCGCGCCTCATCGCCTGCGTTGCGTCGGCGCGTTAAACCCTACAATCAATCAATCAATCCATTCACCTCTGGTCACTCCAAGTTGGTCAATCGGGGCATAGCGGTCGCTGCCTTGAGGAACGCCCTTGTAAGGTCCTGCCAGCACCAGACACAGGAGTTTTTCTCGCTAGTCGGGAGACTGTTCCAGGCGGGCTTCCATGCATCGATGCTTTGCGGCTTGGCGGGAAAGCTTTTGAATGAGCAGCACGAAGGAGCCAGCCAGTCGAACATCGGACAGAAGCAAAGGCAGAATATATATAAAATGCGGAGCGTGCCGGTGTGCGCGTGGTCTTCAGCGCTCCCAACAAACTCGGAACTATGTGCCGCGTAGTTAACCGCTGCGGTCCTAGGCCTCCTGTCTGCAGCAAGAAGCATGCCACTGCGTTTGTGGAGTGTTCAAAAAACGTAGTGTATCAGATCCCGTTGAAGTGCGGCCATGTATACGTAGGACATACGGGGCGCTGCCTCAATGACCGGTTGCGTGAGCATGCGGCGACGATGAAGACGGGAACAGGAAGCAATCTGGCACTTCACTGTAAGACTGACTGCAAGCCAAGGGGCTCCGTACCAGCGTTCGAGAGGACCCGAGTGCTGGATTCATATTGCAAAAAGAAGAACGGGAAGGGTTGGTGGCCTACGTCATAAAAACATTGGGGACCGATGTGTCAGAAAGCCTTAAGTTTACCTTCTTTCGAGTGAGGTGGATTATCTGGATGATTAGTTAGGTGAGTGAGGCAGCTGTAATCGTTTTCACACGTGGTGCAACTAGTGTCACATGGTGTTTTTCGTGCCTTTATAATCATTTTCGGAGCGAATAAAGCTCAGTTGTTTGTTCGCCCCTTTTCTGTCTGTTTTCCTTCCAGTTGTGCCTGGCGCTTAACTTGTTCCCACGATGATAGACGACATTTTCTGCGGAAAAGAAAAAAGGAATTTTCGTGCTTTAAGGGGCACCTGGGTCTTTGGGACCAAAAAATTGCCAAAAAAGCATATTTTAGGTACAATTTTTCTCTTGATTTCAACAGTTTTTCCTCCCGAAATTCTTTACATGGAACAGCACCAGGTACTTATAAAAACCATAGAGGCCCGATTTCAACAAAGAAATACATATTTTCCCATAATTCCCCACTTTTTTTCCACGAGTGGTATGGCAGTGATGCAAAATTCTGGAGAGGTACATCCGAGCATGTAGTGCAGCTAGGAAGATCATTTCTTTTGCACTGAGAAGCTGAATAGGAATGGGATATGGGAAGCAAATTGTGCATTTTTTGTTTCAGTAGTTGTTTAATTAGCATTATTTTTAATTGATTAGCAGTAGTTCTAACTTAAAAGTTAGAATTGATGTAAATGTGTATGTGATTAAAAACAAAAAAAAACTGTTTCCATTACTTTCTTGTACACACTTTCTGGTATCTATTCATGTCTCACTAGTAATCTTTTGTTGAATAGTTTTTCCCTGTTGTTCTCAAGAACAATCAAGAAAAATTTTTAATGAACTGGGAAACTAGTTATCTCACATCAAATATAATAATATGTTTAAAATATGCTAAAAACTGAACAAGCCCATCAAGTTTCGTCAAAATTGATTGGAAGACAAAAAAAAAACGTTTCCAGTGTGCCCCCTTAAAACCAGTGTGCTCCCTTGAAGCCACAATGCGCATTTGTGCCTGAAACTTGAGCTTTTTGCAGGTTGGGCAATTTTTTTCAGCGGAGGAAAACTAACACTGTCACGCACCTGATTTTCTCAAATTGTGGGGTAATCCATGAATGTACAAAATCTAGACAATCTTAGCGGGCGTATTGACGAATCTTGTGGAAGGACTTGCTCTCGTTTACAAAGTTTCTTGGCAAAGGTTTTCTTACTGAACTCTGTTGAGAAGAGTGAAACTAATTTGATAGCCGCTCCGATGGCTCATTAACACTAATGGCAAATAAATGGGGGCGCAATTTTCTTAGGACACCATGGAAGCACAGGTTAGCAATGCCTCCTTTCACGAGTGTTGGATGAGCAGTATGGAATGGAAAAAGGGCGTTGTTGCTTCTTGGCTGCTGTGCCCAGCATGTCCGATTACGGCGAAATGTAAAAGCTATGCCTGATGAAACCGAAAATGTCACGAACATGTGAGCCTAGTCCCTGCAGCCAATATGCTATTGACATGCTCAATTTCATCAGATGTTTTAAACCCCTCTCACTAATGCGTAAGTTGCCAACTAACAATACCCTGAGATGTTTATACAGCTTTTGCTCTTCACCATAACCAGACATCCTAGACATAGCTGCTGCCAAGGAGGAACAAACCTTTTCTTCGATTCCATTCTGCCATTCAAAACTCTTGGAAGGAAGCAAGGTTAACCTATGCTCCCATTACGCCTACAAAAGTTGTGCCCCGAATTAATGGCCACTACTTTTAATGAGCCATCCCCAATTCTTGCTTCGCTCTTCCCATACAGGGTTCAGCAGCGAAAACCTTGGTCAAGACGATTTATAGGTGAGAGCAAGTCCTTCCACAAAATCCTAATCACATCCGCGCCTAAGCTTGCCTTGATTTTGTATGTTCATTGCTTTCCTCATGACTTCAAAAACATCGGTGTGCGTGCCAGTGGTTAAATAGTTTTTCCTGCCCCGAAAAAAGGGACAAGCGGCAAAAATGAAAGTTTCAGGCACAAATGCAAATTGCAGCTGCTTTAAGAAGCACAAAAATCATTATCCTTGGGGTAAGCAGCAAGCGGGCAGGCTGGCCCCTGCTTTATTTGTAGGCTCCGGTAACACGCCTGTTATGCCAAAAATAGCCGTGACGGTTTCTTTGCCGTACATTGCAGCACGTGTGTCTGCAAACCAGTTTTTCAAAAAAAGCTTCATGATAGGAAAGAGAAAGGTTGGTTAACACGTGAAATTATTAAGGTGGAGAAAATTCGCGGATTAGGACCGGACTACGTCCATTATCACCCCCTACAGCGGGCTTCGCGAAAGGGAGTTAACATTTATGAGGCTATAAAGTGTTCCTGCATTAAGAGCTTCTTGTCTTTAATTAACTGATTGCTTTGCGCGCGCGCGCGTGCGTGCGTGTGCGTATGTATGTGTGTGTGTGTGTGTGCGTGCGTGCGTGCGTGTGTGTGCATGTGCGTGTGTGTGGGTACGCGCGTGCGTGCGTGCGTGTTTTGCACCGCTCTGGGATTTATATTTGCATGCTCTCTGAATAGAAGCTTTGTAGGAAGTTAACACTGGTCTTCCTTCTCTTCTTGTCAGGGATTCATTTCTTGCGCTATGTTCACAAGAATACTTAACCAATAAGCCCAGCTCCACACTCTCGCTAAAATGACCCATTACTGTAGGTAGCACAACTTCTCAGAGAAGTGGGATGCATATATTACTGAAGGAACCATTTTTTGGAGTACTTGCTAGGTCCCTGGGCCTAAGTCAAGCACTCTTCGATGGCACTTCTCTATCTCTATGGACGCGACCTACTCTGGCAGTGGCTGCCTTAGAAATGCTAGACACAGGTAGATGACTTTCGAAAGGATATGCAAAAATGTTGTGGCTGTCTGTTGTCTTGGAAGTAATCATGCTGGAAACTACATCTTGTTAAATTAACACATTCAAACCTCATTATATTGATGTACAGTAAAACCTGGATATAACAAAGTTGACAAAAAATTTGCATTTTTTGTTACAACTGGGCTTTTGTTAAATGCAGGTTCCGAGTTAAAGCTCGCGGTAATGAAGGAGAAATGAAACCAATATGCTAGGCATCAGTATTGCGGAACTCATCATTATTCAAGGACATATTTCACACTGAAAAACTGCGTGACTTGCGCTTGCTGCTCCTACAAAGCCATCGAATTCACAAAAGGTAACTATCACTTTTGCTTTTCAATACTTTTAGGTGCCTTGAAGCGTTTCAAGAACCCAACCTTTGCTGAAAGGGCGCCTTTTCACGAACTTCATGCTCTTTTCTGCAGTCAAAATTGTTGAAGGGATACTAGCTGGGAGACTGCACCGTACAGTGACGTTCTTCTTTCTCGCCGGCGGAGAAGGCATTTAAAATTTCAAGCTTATCTTAAAAAGACAAATCCTTTCGTATTCAGACAGCAGAAATCATCCACGAACCCATACCACAGATATCAGGGGACACACGCGACTACACGTCGACAGGCACGCCTAGCACCTAACCGTCACCGCACTCATACGTGGAAACGCACTACAGATTGCGGTGCGGGCGAAATCGCTAAATTAGTGCATCTTGCTGGCCGATTTTTCCGAAAATGGCAAGAAACCGTGACTCATCAGCGTAGCGAATTCATTACATCCAGGTTAACTGTTTCAACTCCTTGGTTACATAGAGGTCGCAAACGCATGGGCTTCAATGAGGGTGGAAATGAGGAAATGAGAAGCTCCGTTTAATCCAGAAATTCGTTACAGAGAGGTTTGTTACACCAGGTTTAGCTGTAGTATCGGGGCAGTAAATTAGTTCGTTTGGTCCGGTGTTCCTTGCAACAGTAGAGGTAAAAACTGGCTCTAAATAATTGGCAATAAGGCTGGCGCAAAAGTCCTAGAGACGAAAATGCATTATTCTATTCTTCGAACCACTTTAAGTGCAGCAATCCTTACTCATCTCCTTGTGGCATTCCAAACTTAATTGACAGGAACGTTAGAACGTGAAAGAACAACACAGCATCGCTTGTTTGGCAAAACAGGTTTGCGGTCTTATTTATTTGAAGGATGCGGTCTTCATCTGGTGGCTTTTCACACCTCGGATTAGGATGAAGTTTTTCAGTTTCCACGCATGAAAGGGCGTTTTCTACTTGTATTGTTTTGGACTTCGGGAGTTTTTTCAAATTTCTTGAAAATAATGTATTATCTTTAAATTTTTTCTTTTGCTTTTATATGCTGGCTTCCGAGTTTTGATCCCCGTGCTAGCCAAATCTTTCTTCATTACAGCCGATATAGCGCACGGCCTGGTGTTTCAGTTTTTTTATAAAAAGAATGTGCCACTGAAATGAAGCATGACCAACCAACGTTCGTATTCGGTTCGCTGTTGCTGATAATTCGCTATATTAGTGTTCGTTATAATGACGTTCATCTGTACCCCACTAGGCATTTCAGTATATCTTACACATCTTAATAAAATAATATCCACGGGGTTTTCACTTATACTTTACAAGAAAGTCGGTGAACATAAATGCATGCTAAAGAAATCTCAGTAGCACTACCTCCATGTCAAATCTGCCCAAAAAATGTGCCCCGTGCATGAGCAGGGCAGGGTCGGAGAGTTGGATGGAGGAGACCCTACAGAGAGCGGCAGAGACCGTGCACGAGTTCGCTAAATCGTGCGGCCTCAGTTGCTCGCCACAGAAGTCGGAGTTGCTCGTCATCAAGCCAAGAAGAAAGAAAGGGGGACAAGAGAACGTCCGTATCACCGTCGACGGGACGAACATAACACCAACCACGCAAGCACGTATCGTGGTTGTCATCTTCCAGAACAACGGCAAGGCGCGGGCTTCGATCGCCAAAATCAAGGTTTCTACGGAACAAATTTCGAATATGATCAAAAGAGTCACAAACAGAAGACGAGAATTGAAGGAGGACGATGCATTGACGCTTGTCCAGGCCTTCGTGACGTCGCGCATCGTTTACGCTGCGCCGTACCTCAAGCTTCTCAAAAAAGACAGGGACCAGTTGAACGTCATTATACGCAAGGCAACCAAGATGGCGCTGGGCCTGCCGAAGCATTCGTCGACCGACAAGCTTCTCGGCATGGCGAAACACAACGTCGGTGAAGAGTTCATAGAAGCTCATTTGTCTAATCAAAGAGTTAGGCTCTCTCAAACGTCGGCGGGACGTCGTGTTCTTGCCAAGTTGGGCTGGCAAGAGGCAGACCGGAAGGAAACTGGGCCGTTACCCAGGTGGGCGCATAAAATCAATAGTAAGCCTCTGCCTCGAAACATTAGGCCGGGTCGTAACGACGGCCGCAGAATATCTCGGATAGCGGCCTTGACGGAGACTCTGGGTCAAATGGAAGGTGAGCAAGAGGGGGTCACTCTCTTCACAGACGCTTCGTTACCCTAGTTTTCCTCGAAAGCTACGCTGACAGTTACGACGCGGGATGTGCTCGTAACCTGCGCCTCCATCAAGACGTCTTTTCCGGAGGTGGCAGAAGAGGCCGCAATAGCGCTGGCGCTCGCGCAGCCCAACGTAGGAAGAATTGTCACCGACTCCCAAAAGGCGTATAAGAGCTATAGAAAAGGGTGGGTGTATCTTGCGGCACTAGGTATTCTCAACAGTAAATGCGACATATCTGAAAGGAAAGTTGAATTGATATGGACGCCGGCTCACTCTGGGCTGGAGGGCAACGAACTTGCCCACCAGTTCACCCGAGAGATGGAACACCGGGTAGAGGAAGGTGAGCCACAGTCCATATCTAGTTATAAGGACATTACGAACCACTACAGGACGGAGAGGCGACGTTACCCCGATCCTCACAAATCACTTAGCAGAGAACAGCAAGCGATTTACAGGCAGATGCAAGCAGGATCCTTCCCGCACCCTTACCTTCAAAACAAGATGTACCCGGAAAGGTACGACAAGGAATGCAATTTTTGCAAGATTCAGTTAGGCACGCTCCAATACGTCATTGGAGTATGCGATTTCTACAGGCCAATCCCCCCACCTCTTACCTTTCCCACTACCCCACCCCATCCATCATCCACCCTAACCGAGCGATGGGAGACCTTGTTGACCAGCCCCGCCCTGGAAGACCAGTTCGTCCTGATCTCCAGGGGCCAGGCGGATAGAGAAGCATATGGGTCCCGTGAAGAGGGAACCACTTCCATCGACGGCGTCTAAGAAGACGTCGTAGTAGCTCGATTCAATAAAAGTTGTTTCTCTCTCTCTCTCTCTCTCTCTCTCTCTCCTGCTGAATTTGGTTAATGAATTTTTGGTCATTTTTTTGTTTTTGGGGTTAGCACTGCAGTGTGGTGGACTAATTAGGTGCTTATTTGTCGCGTTACATTCTCCAGAAAGGGTTAAAAAGTGAAATGTTTGCACATTTCAGCCATCCAGCAGGCCCCTATCCATGCAGGAATTGATGCCATTTCGGGTCGCTTTTTTCTTCTTATCTACATAAGCAGAAACAACGTTCTGTGGCTGCAATGTGACTTTATATTTGACGAAGTGATTAGCTGAAGTGCATTTGTTTAGACCTCACGCTGAATAGTCAAAATTAGGAGTTCTTGATCTAAACAAATAAATTTTTTTTTCCTAAAAGTTGCATGGAGGTTTTAAGATGAACTATGGTGACATGTCAGGAATTACCTTTCAGCATCATCAATAACAATTTTGCTCTGTATCCTGTTGTGAAGAGTGTAAGGCAGAATAAAAGTACTACCAAGGAGGAGAAATTGGGTTAGAAAGGTGGTTTGGGCTAGTTGGTGGTGCATACTGAAATTCGAAACAGCGCAAGAAGACGGGACAAGGAAACGACGACACAATGCGCTGAATAACAACTGGTTGGTTTATGGCGCGGGTTGCGAAATATACCCAGAAAAGAAGGCGAGAAGAAACACGATAAAAAAGAAGGAAGCACGATAAAGAGCACGAAAAAAAGTGCATCGAACATTTCACACAAAATACAAGATTGATACACGTGCATTGATTAGATGGTAGCAACACTGAGACTTGGCCAGAGGCGCGAGACAAGAAAGACATTCTGAACGGTCAAGCTTTTTATGATTGTGTGAGTAAGCCGTCCATTGAATTACTAAAAAAGGAAATCTGCTATCTTGACTCATAAAAAGCTTGACTGTTCAGGATGTCTTGCTTGCTTCGCGCCTCTCGCCAAGTCTCAGCGTTGCTACCATTTAATCAATGCACGTGTATCAATCTTGTATTTTGCGTGCAATGTTCAATGCACTTCTTTTTTTTCGCGCTCTTCTTTGTGCTTCCTTGTTTTTTATTGTGTTCCTTCTCGCCTTCTTTTCTGGGTATATTTCGCAACCCGCGCAATAAACCAACCAGTTGTTATTCAGCGCATTGTGTCGTCGTTTCCTTGTCCCGTCTTTTCGCGCTGTTTCGAATTTCAGGCAGGAGAAATTGGTTCGGGCCCTTTAATTATTTGTGGATGTGACAGTAATTTTTACGATATTTTCAGGATTTAAGAAAAAAGAGCCTAGACATTGAATTATGATAATTCAATTTGTTTAATTTCATTTGCAGGATTTAAGAACACCACAGCTAAATAATACTGGAGGTAAATAATAAATGCACTTTGAAGTGCGTCCTAAAAAGGTGGTCAAGCTAGCCAAGAAGAATGCAGCCACTGACCCATCGCCACAATACAACAACCTGCGGCCACCTCAATTCGCCTGCACGCGCAGCAGTTTCTGTAATTAAATGTGGTAAGTATGGGATTAACTGTTTCTCAGCATTGGGGGTGCACCATTAATTGTTGCTGTTAACTGAAGTTCATTGTATATGCCATCGACGTGGTCATAAGCTCAATATATATATAGCCATATATAATGTTAGGTCGCCATATATGGCTTACCCATGTATGGCCTCACACATACATGGTCACGTCAGGAATTGGGCTTATAATGCTATATATGGCCATATACGGCACAAATCCACATATGGCCTCACCCATTTGTGGCCACGTCAGGAATTGGCCATATAAGGCCATATATGGTAATGTATGGCACACTCATTTATGGCCCCAAATGCCCAATTCGTGACGTGGCCATATATGACAATTTTTATATATGGCCATATATGGCATTTTTGTAAGAGACTGGTGCGGTTTCATCCTGCAGCACCACTAATCCCGGCAACCGCCGCTAAAAGAGACTATCGCTGGTTCTAATCTTGTAGATGGCCAGAGTATATGTGTGCGCGTGTGTGCATTCAACTTCTAAGGATCGGCGACGGAACCCTTCCGGAAAATGGTCGAGCGCGTTACACGGGGACGGCGTCACCGCGACAGCAATGGGAATTTCGATAAGCGGCGGAGAGGTGGGTGCGTTAGGAAGCGCCAATGACTCATCTTGCAAAGGGTACCTTGGTACCGTCTTGGTGACGACACTCGAACCCCTCGATAAGAACTCCTTTGTGACAACCTAAGTGGCTCATTATGCCCTCGCCGCAACAAGGTACAGTGGTTACTGACGACGTGGGAGGAAGAGTGGGTGAACGACGAAAGGTATTAAAAGAGGAGGTCAACCGGAGGGGAGGGGAGTGATCGAAGGAGCGGACGACACTGGTCGCAAAAAGTGCTCGGCAGAAGACTGGTGGGCTTACGGCTCCGAAGTCTAGCCATCGCTAGGCTGCGACGTCTGACCACCCGCCTCCACAATTGGCCAACCGACGTTCAGCCACCTGTTGGAGCTCGCACAACAGCAGCGTCATTGCGGCAGACTTCTGCCCGTCGTTCGAGAGCGAGCCGGACCAGCCTCATCACGGCGTACGCCACCTCTTGGTACCAGCCAGCGCAGCAGCAGCAGCCTCATTGCGGCGGGCACTTCGTTCAAGCCCGAGCCACAGCGGCACGACCGTGGTGGACTCCACGCTCAAGCCCACAGCAGCCTGGTTGCGGCGAACGTCACGCCCTTCCTCCAAGCCTGTGCCGCATCACGCCGGAGCAGCACAGAGACGCCGAGCCGTAAGCGAGATCGAGCCAGTTGATCTTATTAAATATTATATAAAATTATCAATGTGTCTGTGCCTACATCTCTTCATGTCCAGTGTGGACACAGGGTCACGTTAACAACCCGACCATCACAACGACTATCACAACAGGAATAGGCTATAAGACAGTGGTCGCTCAATTCACGGTGCCAGCTGATAGTTGATAGTGCCAGCTGCTGTCACGGGCGTGTCGGTGTTGGTCACAAGAAGGTCCAGGATTGTGGAACTTGTTAACGTCACGCGGGTTGGCGTTTTAATAACATTTTTCCAGCCACAGGCAGTGAAAATGTTTTAGTTTTTTCCGAATGAGTGGTCTCGCAAGAAGGGTAATGTTGAAATCCCCATGAAGCATTAATCGAAGCCTTTTAAATAAAGCGTATTCAAGGAGCTCGTCCAAAACTTCTATAAAAGTATTTGTATCGTCGCTGGGTGGTCGGTACAGAGCAGATAAAAGTGTGTTCGTGCCTTCTACACTCAGCACCTCGTAGTCTTTGTATACCACAGTAAATTGTGGTAAGTGGCCGTAGCAACTCTAAATGGATGTGAAGGTGGCAACACCCCCACGCCTGTCGGATTGGTTCGCTAAGAATTGCTTGTACCCAGGTAAAGAAGGTGGATTATTGAGTGAGCTAAACCACTTTTCCCTAAGCATTATAATGGTGAACCAAAACGTGATTCGGCTAAGAGAGAAAGTGAATTGGTCATATTTTTTGGTAAGAGAGCGGGCATTCAGGTAAATATTAGATGTGGTCTTTGGTAGCGGAGCACATATTGTTGCAGATTCAGGAGCAACAAATTATTGATACAACATTTCGCCAAAAAGGCGGAAAAAACTGTGCAGCTATTGTGTTGGCTACGCGATCTTGGAAAGATCTTCCACCGTGACGATGTTTCGAAGCACGCTGCGCTCATTCTTTCGGGGAAAGATGTTGCCGTTTCGCGTCCATACGATACCCCAGTTGTGCTCTCGCTTCCTTGCCATGGCCATACCTAGCAGCCGCTTAATACTCTGGCACAAGGGCTCATTGATGTAAATGGGGCACCGCCACCATGCTCACCAGCCAGCCGCAAAGAAACCTTCGTAATGCGTTTTTTTCGTGCTTTTCAAGCACGCGATCCCGCTGCTGTCCTGCTGTCGGCGGTTGAATTGCACGATGATATTTTTTACAGTCCCACGTGTGGGCACACGGCGACATGCGTCTATGTCTGACGGCAACGCAGGCTCCTCCAAGACTGCGCACATCCTGTGCGCGTACAAGTGTTAGTCTCGGCAACACCTCTTATTTCTAATATCCATTTTCGAGAATACTGGTCACACTGCGTAAGCTTTGTGTCGAGATCTCTAATGTGCTCTCCATTTTCAGTGCATTGTTGGCGGGGGCACTTATTTTCCTTCTTCAGTTCCTTATTTTGCGCGACGACAACACCCAGTTCCTCTTTGAATTTTAGAAATTGTGTGTTTATGAATTCTATGCTTTTCACTATCTCCCGGAACTCTGCCCGCAAATTACGGTTTTCACTGCGGCTGCCCCTATCTGACGGAATAAAAAAGAGCAGCAGTGGGACTCTTGCAAACAGTACAGAGGTGCAATGCAACACAAGAAAGGTATTTCGCAGCACTCACGATGCTCTCCCAAACAGGGAAGCCAAAAACATAACGTCGGAACAAACCTGCGCAAACCAATTTCGAAGTGTCAGCTCTGTGCTTCCATGCGTCGTCCGTGCTGCCAAGTGCTGGTGCAAGAGCAGAGGCGGCTTTATAAAGGCTGAAGTCGACGTCAGACCCCCTTGCGGTGATCAGCAGTCAACGAAACAGGGCCGCTTGCTTGATGATGACAACCAGTGGTGACGATGCTGTGCTTGGTCGTATTCACCCACGCGCTGTGTTTTCGCAATGTGTTTTCGCTGTGTTTTAGCAGCGCCAAACGTACGGCGGAATGTGTAGTGCTCAGGTCGAAGGCTAGACGCGGCAACTGATTTTTTAATAGGCGCATGTGCGCATTAAACGTACAAACCAAGAATAGCTGAAAAGGTAATCTTTGTTGGCCCCACCCATGTATTGCGTACGACCCGGTACAGCAGTTTCCGCTTGAAGAAGTATTAGCAAAGGCGACTATTGAAATTCGGGCAGTTTGTCGCACTTTTTGTTTATATTTTCTAGTGGGTGGACTAAATTGTGGCTTGACATTTTCACCCGGAACACGAATTGTGCGCAGACACGTATGGTGAGCATGCGGCTCTTGCATCATACATGCGTAGTATTCAGCACTTGACAAGATTTTTCAGGAGAAATAATTGCAGCTTTTGGGGTGAGCCATTTCACTACAATAAAATGTGGCAGAAAAATATCTACGACACAACGGATGTGAAAGAGTGGGAACAGTGACAGTCTCGTATCCGATGTCCCAGAACGTGGCAGGGTAGTTTCCATCATGAATTGGGCTCCTCACATTGGCACATACATCATGCTACGACAAATTAGGACCTTGGTCCTTAAAAAGGTACGCAAGCTAGGCTCGTCATGCCATAGCTGCTGATTGGCATAACTTTCACGTCTCGCTGATATCCGGCGGTATATGCTATGCTGGCCAGGTTTTACTGAGTCCCTTTATGCAAAGGGACTTAATTTAAGACACTCAGCCGATAGGGTCAAGATGGTAATAAGAAGGGTATACAGTTGGACGACCATCGTGTATAATACAGATACATGCACGCCAGCATATGAAAGCCCATGGGTTGTATGCAGGCTAAATAATCAACGTCAATGCGGAGCTTAAGATGTGCCTCGAACCTGAAAGCATCAACGGATCCTTTCTGTCCATGGGTATCAGCAGCGAGCACGCTGCAAGAGTAATTGATAGGCGAAGGTGAAGGCTGTGATCGGGCAAGTTCAATCAAAAGAAATGATGAAAAACGTCCGAATTTCAAACTGCATTGATATAATACGGGCAGCAGTCCGTAATGTGGGCGTGCACTGTAAACGAAGTTACCAGTGTGTTATTTGTACGTTAGCACTCAAGTGATATGATCAAACGGAATCGAGGTCCCACTGCAATCGCCCAGTAACGTTTTTGTGGTGGATTAGGTAGTGGCTGTCAGTCCCACAAACAAGATTCTGTGGTGTCATAAAAAACAGCTGGAAAGTGTCGATGGCGCTTCCACTACTTTAAATATTTTCTGTAATATCTTATTTCTTTGACGTTTTCAATAAAATTGATGCGATTTGTTATTAGGCCAAAAAAGACTTTTAATGAACGACCCTTTTATTTTTTATTTTTTCTTCGTGGCCTCTTTAACAGCCTGCCTATTATGCCCCTAAACAGTGCTCGCTAAACAAATAACCACTTGCCAGCCAGCTTTTGTGGCTTGTAACAATTTACTAGGATTTCTGAACGCCAACATAAATTCCAAGGAATCCACGGTGGTACACTCCAGGGCAGTGCCAGTCTAAAAACATTTTACAGCAGGACTGGACACTCTTAACGCAACCAAAAGGCTCCAAAGGTGGAAACCAGTAGCCCACCTGCACGACGCCATGCAATAAGCCAATTAAGTGAATCTCTGGTAAGTATTAAGAAGGTGTAAAGCGTGGGAATTCATTGATCATTTTTTGTGGGACATTCAGCGTGTTTGTATCAACTTGCTAGGTATAGCTGCCTAGCTTGGACATACAATACCCATTTTTGTGCTTTGGGGCAGTTCTGGAAGGCTCATATTAATGTTTTTCGGAAAACGAAGTGAAAACGCACAGTTGGGGATATATGAAACATTGTTTAGCCGTTCCAGAAATTGTGCTAGCCTGAGGTAACTCAGCCTGTAGGTGTTCCTTATGTTTGCTTGCTCCCCCAGCAAGCACATGGATTCAGTGACTAAGAAAGATGGTGGCCAAAGCAAAAACAGAGGGTGGTTCCAAAACAAACAGCGCTAGATCATCAAAACAGCAGAAAAGAGCGCTGACGACTCACTCCTCGGCTGGAGTGTCAAAATACCTTCTGATATACGAGTACAGTGCTTTCACAAACTCTGAGCACGAAGTCGCGGGTTCGATTCCCGGCCGCAGCGGCCATTTTTCTGGTGGAGGCGAAAAGCAAAAACGCCTGTGTGTACGAGATTTCGGTACACGTTAAAGATTCCGAGGTGGTCAAAATTAATCCGGAGCCCTCCACTACGGCGCGTCTCATCGCCTCCGTTGCGTCGGCGAGTTAAACCCCACAATCAATCAAGGCATTCACAAACGTTTCCCTAAAAAATCTTGTGATTACACAGACTCCCTTCACGGAAGGGGTTTGTTTCTTGCAAGATGGTTGAAATTTGTGATCAGTAACAAAATCAACTCGCCATTCGTCCTATTCATTTAGCATGCTTCTGCGCTTCACTTTAAAAACCCTGCTTTTTCTAATTTACGTATAAATAAACTGCATATGCGATATTCTCTTTTTATCTCCGTTCAAATAAAACTGTGTGGTATGCCTTAAACGCTGCTGCGTCCATGCAGGCGTAACATTCTTCGATGGTGTTGTGTGTGGTACGTTAAGCTCAGTGCTGACAAAGTTAAAACCTGGGAATTTGAAGTTTCCCATATTACTTCAGGTGGTCCAAACTATTTAATTTTTGTACGTATTCCAACTGTCTAACAATACCTTGCTAGTAACTCAACTAAGCTCACCTTTTTTCCCATGCCTTTATTATTATTGTGATCTACAAATATGCAATCCCAGCTGGAGTATGCCTGCTGAATTTAGGGCCGAAACCATTCTTTTGTTATTGCTACGAAACATGCATTGGGTTTGTTTATTTATGTTTTGCTTTTACCGGCCGGCTCCGCTGGTGTGTGTTATCTGTGTGTCAATCGAATCGCGTGTTCCATTCTTTATTTCTATGCCGCACGTGTTACCTCTTTCTCTTTTGATAGGGAGAGCATTTCCAACTAACGTCAACAGCCTAGAATAATCGTTGACCTACAATGTTCTGGGTATAAATTGACGTTTGGAGAAACACTTGCGCCGAAAGATAAAAGCGTGCAGAGCAGACGCCGTGGTATTCGATTTACCGACGCTTGCCTGCGCACGTCACTTTGTTGAGTGTTACTTCGCTGCCTGTGTATTATTTGAGTTGTTAGGGGAGCAGAAGGTTGCTCCATTATTCAAGGGAAACAAGTTTATACTTGTTTTCCTTGAAGACAACTCCGTCGTCTTTGGCTTCGTGACATCTTGTAGTGGTGCGGAGTACGCACCCTTTATGCTCCCTACGACCTCTGGAAGCCGTCAGGCCAGTCCAACTAGAGCTAGCCGTCGGCTGCAAGCTTTGCCGCCCTAGTTCGGCCTCCTGCGATAAGACCCAATAGAACGACCCCTGCAACCACTACCATGGTGCAAGAAGCAACGTGGCCAATCGTGCTGCAGCAGCCGCGGGAACCGCCATCGTTTCGGGGAGGCCCCGCGGAAGACCCAGAGGAATGGTTGGAGAAGCTGGAGCGCGTCCGGCTCTTCAACAGGTGGGACGATGAAGAAACCTTCCGGCATGTTTTCTTTTTCAGTAAAATATGCTGTTCGGATAGTTGGTTCATTGCGTAAGGAAAAACGAGCGCTACAAACGAGCACAGAAAAAGCGAAGAACGACGAGACAGATGCGCATCTGTCTCGTCGTTCTTCGCTTTTTCGGTCCTCGTTTGTAGCGCTCATTTTTCCTTAAGAAATGTTTTCTTTTACTGAAAGATGCAGCTCAAACTTGGTTCGAAAACCACGAGACCTCCTTAATCAACTGGACTCATTTGAAAAGCGAGTTCCTTAAGACCTTCACGACCAGGATGAGAAAAGAACGAGCTGCGCTTTTGGTCGAAACTCGAACGCAACACCCCAACGAAGGAGTCGTTAGTTTCGTTGAGGAAATGAAGCGACTATTTCGTCGCGCGGACCCGGAAATGACGGAAGAAAAGATACTGAGGTTTCTGATACGAGAAGTAAAGCAAGAACTTTTTGCTGGCCTTGCCCGCAACCCCCCTAAAATGGTGGCCCAATTCGCGTCTGAGGCGGCTTTTAAGTTGAGGCCATTCATTTAATTAATGAAAGCTGCCGGTGGCTCATGTATTGTGTTTGCCTCCGTTTGTGGCTCATGTATTGTGTTTGCCTCCGTTTGTAGCTGCCATGCTGTATTCCTTTCATGCAGCCGCAGGGACTTGAAGTTGGGGGCCCCGAGTGCATGCTTTGTGTTATTTCCTTTTGTGTGGCAAAAGACCGGGGTGCTTAGCCCGAGCACCTTTATTGCGTTGGTGTGCGGTCAGCTCGACCGGGAGGTCTCAGCTAACCGCGGGTGGGTGCGCAGCAGATAAAACAGTTTCGGTGCGGGGCTTCCCCTCGGACAGCACGCACGGCGCAATTATGGCTTGCCGAAATTGTGAACTGTCTCGGTCGTCGTCAAGGCTGACGAGCTGAAGGGAAGCGAAAGGATGCCGTCTCTTAGTGTCGAAAAGGCGCGCGACGTGGTCGTTGCGGATTTGGGAAGCCGGCGTAGGTGCTGTTCGTTTATGGGTCATTCGCCTCGAGAATGCTCGCCTCTGTTTAGAGCAGCTCTTCCCGCGAGTAAAACGGCGGGTAGCGGCGTCCCTCAGTCTGGGGAGGAGATTAGTCACGACTCCCTCATTGTGCCAGCGAACGCGCGCGGGCAAATGCGAGGCGACAAGGCGATGACACTGTAAGTTGTTAGCTGCGCGACGATCGCTCTAAGCGTTCGGCTTTGGCTTGGCTCAGGCGCTGCCCGCTTAATGTAATGGTGTGACCACTCCACGTGGTCTGGGTAGCAGATGTCTTGTCTTTGCTTGTCAGTTGCAATAACGTACGCGGGAACGTACTAGGAGTTGCATGAGAGAGAGTGCTGGGTCATATGAACGCAGGTGGGTACATGTTTAGGATTGGTCGGTTCTTGTGGCCAATCTGTGCTCCATATGAATCATGTTGAAAAGGGTTTTCGCTCTTTTTTGAACGCCCCCTTTGGAGGCGTGGTTTCTTGAGTTCAAAACTAGAGTGGGGTTTTGTCCATGGTCGGTCGGTCGGTCGGTCGAGAGGGATCTAGTTCAGTATAGATCTTGGCCGAACAGGATGCTGCGGGCAGAGCGACAATGTAACCGCCTTTATGTCCTGATGTAAATATTTGGAATAATGTAAATAGTGTAAATAAACCTAATATCCAGCAAGAAAGGCAGTGCTCATCCCTCACCTGCTTCAAGCATCGGACGTTGGTCATCGGAGCGAGTCGAGATCGTCCTCTCGGCTCGAGCATCAAAAGAACCTCGGGATTTCGTCTTCACCATTCACCAAGAAGATGCAGCGGCGAAATCTAACTGCGGCCGCAATGAAGACTAGAAATTCGCACGAGGCAGTACGACCGTCCCATCAATGCGCTAGTTCCGGACACGATCGAAGTTGGGGCTATTGGCTCTAACACACTACGTGAGACAATTCGCGAAGTCGTCACGGAACAACTGCGGAAACTCTTCCCAACAACGCCGCAACCCACCTCTGTGAGCGACGTCAACCGGGAAGAAATACAACTTGCTTTGGGGACTTCTACGCTATACAAAGTACCCCGCGAACCACAAGCTATGACCTACTCCGTGGCTGTTCGTTGACCCCGCCCTGCTCCAACTCGTCGTCAAGAAGTACCGCCGTACCACCCTCCACTGCCGCCCGCTCGACCCCCTACAGCCCAAAACCAGACGCCGAGGAAGACGTACGTATGGCGTTCCACCAATAATCGTCCGCTGTGCTACCACTGCGGAGAGGCCGATCACATATGGCGTCGCTACCCCTACAAGAGGCTCGGTTTGCGGTCATTCTCCGTCAACGCACCACGCCCCCGACCCCGTCGGCGCCCATCTGAGATCGAAGAATACTTGTCAAACACTAGCCGTGGACCAGCCCCTTTCAACCGTTCCCCATCACCCTATCCATACCAGTCACCGAACCGCCTTAACAATGCGGGCTTCGCACGCGCAAGGTCCCCCACCCCACGCGGGGGAAACTAAAAGCAGCAACTTCTGGAGGTGAAGTTGCACAACGGTGGAGAGACGAAAACCCTCCAACGACGCTAGGACGCGCTGAATACCTTGATTCCCGACATACCCTTCTAGCGACGCCATCATCATCATCTGCACCACGTAACAATCATCATCAGCACTATCGGCCAGGTCGAGCCTAGAACATATTTAACACACCTCGGAAACGGCACCCTCGTTCTACGCGCCTCGTCCTGTACATGGCACAGCCAACGCAACCGCAATAAACATGGGCTCGGCCTAACCGCCTCGTCGGCCGCCTACACCCTCATCCCGATGACCCGGCCTAACCCTGACCACGAACACGACGACAGCTACCGAGACTCCGCTGACCGAGACCGAGACTGCCGCTGAGAAGACTAGGACAACAACGATGCATTGTGCCCGACCGTAAACACGCACAAGCCGAGATGCGACGCCCCGACGTACCCGGAACTCGAAGGGAGCGTCCGATGTTCAGCTGTACATAGACGGCTTTGAAGTAGTCGCCCTCATAGACACGGGAGCCGAATACTCAGTCATGAGCGGACCACTTGCGTCTAAGCTGAATAAAGTTATGACCAGATGGCACGGTCCGCACATTCGCACAGCAGGAGGCCACCTCGTGACGCCAAGTGGAACGTGCACATCGCGCGTCATTATAGACGGCACAACGTATCCTGCTGCGTTCGTCATTTTGCCGAACTGCTCCCGCGACATAATTGCCGGAATGGACTTTTTGACGGACAATGGTGCAATAATTGATTCACTCCATGACGCCCCAACCGAACACCGCGCTGCAGTAAGTATCGCCGATAATCATGTCACCCTGCCACCCCGCGGAAGCTTGATGATCCCGCTCTACTGTGAAAATGCTGCTCCTGATCGTAGAGAGTGATGAAAGGGTGCTTATCGACCGCTGTGTCTCCGTCGCAAGAGGCACTGCGCACTTCAAGCAACACCAATCCCACGTTTTGGTCACCAACGAATAAAGCAATAAATATTTCATTGGTCAAGTTTGAATGGGTAGGGTTCTCAACCCGTCGGAGGCGAACTTGCGGCTCCGCAAATTTATTTATTTGTTTATTTATTTATTTGTTCATTCATTTATAATTTATTTATTTATTTATTTATTTATTTATTTATTTATTTATTTATTTATTTATTTATTTATTTATTTATTTATTTATTTATTTGATACCGGCTTGCCCTTGCATGAATTACAGCAGGGAGATAGATACATAACACTAAGCATCAAATATGAGACCAAATAACAAAATAATTTTACAAAGCGCGGTTAAAATCGTCATTATAAACAGTGGATAAAATCGTACGTGGAAGATAATTACACTCTCATCTTGATCTAAAATAAAATAAATCGCGCAAGGCGTCACCTTAAAGGAAAGTTAATAATTTGCTTCAAGCTACCGATCCCACTTTGGGATATGTAGAATGGCGCTTGGATATACTTCTCCCCTTCTATTCCAGTTTTCGAATGATAGATATTATGAAAAAATTTCAACCTCAGGTTTCGTCTATGATCTTTCCCGTCTTACCATTTAGGTTTACTTTTACTTTCCCTTATCCTAAGTTGACAGTGCCAATACCTAATACGAATCGCACTGCCCTATTCTGTATATTTTCGAGCGTATCAACCAGCTCTTTGCTGTGGGGATCCCAGAAAACACATGCGTACTCCTACATTGAGCGCACACGAGTGAAATACGGTAGTTCTTTTAAAGGAGCCATGAAGAGAAAACAAAAGTTTGTTTTATTCGAAAGATTAGGTGTTTCATAGTACCCCAAGCGCTTTCCCGGAAGCAAATGATGCTTTATTCACTGAGCAATAAGGCAATTTAAGCCAAAATTTTAAATCTCCCACTAAAATTGCACATTTGGTGACGTGAGCAATGGCGTCACACGGGCCGGTCCATGAAACAGATACTTAGTATGTCGACTCCATATAGCACCGACACGCGGGAGTCGACCGAGACGGCGGCCATTTTAAAAATACTAGTAAAACCTAGTGCACCCGCAGCCCTAGTCATGGAATCGCCTGATCCGGAGAACAAAACTCTCGCCGAGGAGCTCGGGCTTGCATTTAACAACCTCACACCACTTGAACGCTCAATGCTTCTAAGTGCACGAGCGGCAAGAGTTGTGGGATACGCGGTGGACGGGAAAGCGACCATTCCGCGATAGCCACAACAGACGAACGCCCTGCCGTCCGCACCGCTGCCTCGTCAGCCCCGTCGCGACGGACGAATACAGACTGGTACGTATGTGCCGTATTTTTATTGCGGTTAATAATAGTTCAACTTCAGTAGCAGGATCGCTTATGCCAGTTGGCCGGTGTTGTGTATGGAAAGCTGTTCGCGCGAGCTCTCTGCTTCGACCAGAAAGATACGAGCGTCAAAACGCGGTGTTTACAGCGCCTCGAACCCGAAAATTCGTCTGCGCGACGGCGAGATGTCGAGCTCGGCCAGGCGGTAGTTTCGTACGCATTCGCGCACACGCTTGCGTGTTCGTTCGGAACTTCAACCGTTTACTCCACCGTTCTTTGTCATAAAAAGAATGTGCAGTATGTTTCACGGGCATTTAGCTCGCTATGCAAACTGTAAGCCCTGCCTAACATGCGTTTGTTTTTGCCGGCCTCCGCCAATCGCAGAGCATTCTCAAGTGACATCATAGGTTCTGTTGCGGAAAATGAGCTGGTGGGTCGCATGGCCATTTCCTTTTTTCCTAATTATGTAGCTTATTTGAGCGAAGTTTGCGTTATAAGTGGTGTCGTTATGGTTCTAACGAGGCAATCTTTCGAATGAACCAAACTTGTGTTTTCTCTTCATGGCTCCTTTAAGTTAGGTGGAGGTTCGCTGAAATTTTGTCTCGGAAAGCCAAAAACACGTGCAGCCGTAACTTTTATGTTGTGAACTTGCTTATTTCTCTAACAACTCGTTAAATAAACTCCTCGTTATTTATATTCCCCGGCCGTTCTTAAAGCAGTGTATTTTACTGCATACGCATTCAACCGGAATGAAGGTTTTCTTGTAAAGTTGACATTAACACACTTTTTAAGAGTCAACGTCTTTTCTTAATCAGCACACTAGGATGTTCTTAATTTGAATCATGCTGCAAGTATTCGGAATCACGTTCATTCGCTATAGACCTTTATATTACACAGTCATTCGCGAACATTTTTAACAAAGATTTGAGGCCACACAAACAAAAGAGGGCCCGCAACTGCGCCTTGGGGAATTCCTGAGGTCGCGGGAACATATCCAGACGAACAACCATTGAAAGCGACCAACTGCTGTCTTAGAGAGATATAGTCGGCTATCCATGCAATAACCGATTCATTCGGTTTATTGCCCACAATGTAGTAACAAGAAGGTGATATGAAACACCGTCGAAGGCTTTTTTGCCGCAGAAGAAAATAGTCAGCTACTTAAATTAAGCTTGTGTATTGCTAGAGCCAAATCGTGCGGGAACTCAATGAGCTGCGTTGAGCAAGATAAACCCGACGAAATACGTGTTTGCTAGGATGCTGGTGATTATGTTTAACCAAATGAGTCATATCCCAAGTGTAGCAAATCTCAATTTCAAGCACCGCAACTAAATTAACATCCAGGCTTCGTCATTCACAAGGCTCTGTTGTTATGGCAAATTCAAAATAACACTTGCTTCTAAATAGGCAGACATAAAATTCCATGAAGTAACATAGTTCAGGGCCCGAAGTTGAGCCTACCAATGCACAAGCTTAGCCTCTTCTACGTTTATCACAAACAATATAGTGCACATTGTTTTTCGCAGTATTATTGTGAGAAGAATAGCCGGAAACTTGCGCTTTTGCGCGTCCTTGCCTTTCTTTGGTGGGGAGTCCTTGACATGGCGTCGGTTGAGCTCTTGTGTGGTGGCCGCTTGCTCGACACCCCTTAAGGCCACTTATTTTGCTGAACCACCGCCATCTCGGGTCGGACAACGCTGCCGGGTCGATGTCTCAAATGGGCTCCATTTCTTGAGGGGGCGAATAGCCTCGAGCTGATGCGTCGACGAAGCCGACGGGCGAGGCGTTGTAGCGGCTATGACTGGCGAGGCTTAGCTCACCCGTCGGTGTGGCACAGTCTTCTTGTGGCAATAAATGGCATTTCGATGGCCTAAACGTTTCCATGGTAATGGCCAGTAAGTCCTTGCACCTTGTCAATTCACCTAGAACACTCATTACTGTTTGACAAACGTAGTTCGTTCACTTAAAACGCAGAAACACCGAGCGGATGAAAAACGTGCCTGCGCCATTCGACTCACCAACGGCTCTTTCTTCACCTAGGGAAAAACCGGTCCTACATCGGCGGGTCTTCTTCCAAGCACGTCTGTGCATGAATTCTCGGCGCCCAGACGCGCGCCGTTGTTCACATAATGACGTATAACCTGATACCTTACGAAGGCCAGTCTCCTCTTGAACACCGGTTGCCGAAAATTCTGCTGCCGTTCGCTTGCCGTAATTCGGCCGAGGACCGCTAACCAAATGAAAAACGTACATTCTGAGGCCGTAAGTCGGCCGGTCTCTTTGATAACACCGGCTGCCAGAAGAAAACGAATATTCTGCCGCCGGACGCGCGGTTCACGGTTGAAAGAGCGGATGCGCGGCAGCCGCGCTACGGCCGGTCTTCTTTCGAACACCAACTGCCACAAGAATACGGATATCCTGTGGCCGGTCACTTGCCGTGCTTCGGCTGAACACCGCTTCCCGAAGGAAAAACGGATGCCCTAAAGCCGTATTCCGGCCGATTTCTTTCTCAACATCGGCAGCCGAAAGGCAACTGAATATCTGGCAGCCGGGCAGCTGCTGTTGTGCGTCTGAACACGGGCGGCCGGAGAAATACCGAAGCGTTGGTTGCCGAATGTTGGCCGTTCATCGTATGATCAGTGGCTGCCAGAACCTGGATGCTGGCCGGACATGCCAGAAAGCGGCCATAGACGGGCTGCTCTTGGGACACACTTTCTGTGCCGCCTGGGATGCTGCCGATTGATACCAAAGCAGAAGTAGGTTCAGTAGAGTTATTTTATTGTTGGAGACATCCAGCTATGCCGTAATTGTGAACGAAATTATCAGACACTGCCAGACGATTAACTGGTGAGGGTGAAGGGCTATCCTATCTATCCTTTGCCACCTCTTTACACGCAGTTGAGCAGATCAGATCTTTTCGTTGAACTTGCTTGCTCGCAGTTCTACGTACCCTCTGCGGAAAATTTCAAGGTCGACAAAACATTCTTTCCTATGCATTCTATAATGGCTGCCTACAGATTGCTTAAAATTCCTAGCTCATTTTAAGTCTTGCCTCATGATAGCCCAATAGTGTTCGAAGCAATTAATTTGAAAAACGTGGATGAACAATAAGTGTCACTTGTTTGTTTATCTTACACACACCAAACTTGAAAGCTTATCTTACACACACCAAACTTGAAAGCACTATTTAACACAAGTGTCAAGCTTGGCACAAACGGCGATCTTATTGGCTTCACTTCTCTCACACATGCACAGCTGTAGCTTGAGCTTCCTTGCAAAGGAAGCGAGCCGCGGGTTTCAGCGATAGCTTGAGTAGATTCTGTTCATGGACGGGCAGCTGTTGGGGTCCACCCATTCACCGGGCCGCCCACGAAACTGAAGCTGCGCAGCCTGCACGGCTCCTGCAGCGCAGCGTGCACGGATCATTCCCGCGGAGTAGTCAGGCTGATAACGCTTCTCGGCGAAAGTGGTTCTGCCCTGCCGGATAAATTGCAGAACAAGCTACATACGAGGATGGATTGCGTTCGACGATGCCTTGCGCTACCTGACGATACTTGATTTGGGCACATCCTGACACTGCGTCGCTCGCCTAGTCGTGTCGTCTAAGTCAGCTACCTCATTGGCCACGGCGTACCGCGCAGGAAAATACTTATCCGCACATTTTATTATTGAGCCGCCAGAATCACAAAACAAGGCTTGGCATGCAAGTTGTGAGGCACAAATAGACAACGAATGCAGGAGCGTAAAGCCGAAGGCGCGTGAACTGTAAAACAATATGAAGCTAGAAACATATTTAAAAGCAAAAAAAACAGTTTAGGAGCATGAAAAAAGCAGGGCGAAGCAGTGTACGAAAAAAATGCTCTAGGCCTACCAAGCCCTGCAGCAGCAAGTTCACGGAAAATACCCAATCTAAATAATTTCAAACAATTCTCCATACAAAAAAAAGTGCAGTGAGGCAGCCGCTGTGCAATTTGCTGAGGACGTAACGATGTGTCAGCGATTTCGGCGCACGATAAAGATCCCCAGGTGGTCAAAATTAATCCGGAGCCCTCCACTACGGCGCGCCTCATCGCCTGCGTTGCGTCGGCGCGTTAAACCCTACAATCAATCAAATCAACGATGTGTCAGCTTTGCGGTTGGAACCACGGCGAGAATGCCACATGACACAGAAGGCGTCAATCAACGTCCTCGTTTGTGCGAAAAAGAAATCAAGGGAAGCGACATCAAATGACGTAAATATAGCACTTTTTTAGTGCCGTCACAGGCAGTCCGTCGCTAGTTTAGCTTGACGTCACCTCTGCGGCGCAGAAGCCACCGTGAGGGGGCTCTGTCTCGTTCCCCGCCCGGGGCACGAGGCTTACTCCCCACAAAACTGGGAGGAGGAGTGCTTCCCCAGCACCGCTGCCTCTAGGAGCACAATATAGAACCGAAAATAGAAACAGCAACATCGGCCTGATATATGAGTGGAAGCCGCTGTGTGCTGCTGTGTTTACCGTCCGACGCGTATGTGGAACGCCGCTCAGCTTGCGGAACGCCGCTTCCGCGTTCGACTAGCTGAGCTCGTTGCAACGCAAGCGTATGGCGTACACGCCACGGAGCAGCAGAACTAATGTGGTTGCACCTTTGCCGAAGCGACCCGCCAGCAGGACGTCGCTCGCCAAGCACACGTCCAATACTGCTGCCGACCTGCATATCATGCTCTTTCGCTATAGCGGACCGTGACTTCACCAAACGATTCGCTGAAAACTCGTTCAGTTTTGTTCGCACGGTTTGCGAGCTCCTGGGGTTTCAATCGGGTTTACGCAATGCTCGAGCACGTGTAATCTGCAGTGTCTAATGTAAATGCGCCTAATTGTGCCATACCAACGAACTATAAATAGCGATGTTCAAGTTCATATAGATGCATAATAAACATTCAAATGCGCCTGTGAAGGCACATTTCCCTTTCGTGTTGTACCGATTCATATGACAGAAGGATCAACCACATTTTTTTTTCATTTTTCCATGGTCACATTGGACGGTTACGGGCATGTCTTAACACCTCTGTCTCCTATTCCAGCTTGTCAACCGTCGCATACTGCGGATTATTGCACCAAAATTAGTCCCACAAAAATGCGCCGTAATGTACAGTTGTGGTAAAAAAAGCGAGAAGATTACATCTTGTACAGTCGGCCAAACGCTTGTCGACAACGGTCGAGCGGCGTGCTCCCCACTGCGCGAGAGACACCTAGTGATAACGCCTGGTTTGAAACTGTTAGAGTGTGCGCATGCGCGGCCCGTATCAGCGTGATGGCTGTGTCCCTCGTCGCTGCGATCGTCGCCTCCGTTTCTGCACCTTGTTTGACCGTGATAAGCGCTGCACGCCTGCACTGCCGGGCCTGGAAACAACAGCGAAGATTAGTTTTCCGTCTGCGTTAGCTTTGGCGTACGGCTGTTCATTGCGTCATCGTTCTGCCAATACGCTACGTGAGTACCGCGTGCACCGCAATCCTGTTTCTACGCTCGGCTCTGCACGTCAGTGCCGATGGTCTAACGCCACAAAACCTAATGCACTGTGTAAGCGATCATAGACCGACATCAAGTCATTCTAGAAGATCGGCAGCGATGCGTTTTCGGCGAATGTTGTTCGTTTTATTACATACAGAAATAAATACCCCCTATAAATTGCATGCCGTGAAAATTAACGGTGCACGTAGTTAAACTCACGCAACGCTGTACTAACACTCGCTAATCTCCAATTTTGTTTCCAGGCCCGGCAGCGAAGGTAGCGCTTCTCAAGGCAAAAGGAGGTGCGGAAGCCAAGGCGACATGGCACAGCGACAACGGAAACAGCCATCGCGCTGTTGCCGATCGCGCATGCTCACATTCTACCTGTCTCAAACCGGGCGTTATCACTAGATTTCTCACGCGCAGTCCGGAGCACGGCGCTCGAGCAATATAGACAAGCATTTTGCCGAATGTATGTACACGGCAACAAAGTTTACATTTACACAAAAAGCCTGCTCTTCATGGGGCGATTTTAGCTGGAAATTCGCTGCTGCTGCGCCACTCGTGCGGCGAAACGACTTTTTTGTAGCTGTAGCAATGGCAAATACGCACCACGTAGAAGGGCAATAAACACCGAAGTCTTTAGCGAACTGGCTTCCGACGGCTGCCCTGCTTGCATGGAGGTACTGCAGCAGCCAGGCCCGCGGTTTCGCCCCCGAATCTCGCCTACTTTGCTCTCTGTCGCGTCCAGGAGCGCGTGGACGAAGGCCTTGCAGAGGAGCCACGCATGCCGGGAGAGAAACGGGTTAACAAGGGAGGGCAGATGCGCTGTCCTTCCGTCCAGTGTTCCTGGGCTTCTTGACAAAATAAGGATGGTTTCCGGCCCAGACGGTTGCGTTGGTCACCGTGCATGAAAGCGCGACAAAATTTGGGTGGCTGGCAGCGAATATTTGTTATTGGTTCGCAAAGGGCGGAACTTCGTAGTCGCTATCCGACCCAGAAATATAACTACGTTGGAGTTCGTGGTCGTGCCTTTGTATTCTAAATGAAGCATGCGTGTGCGCCACCTATTTAAGTGAATGACAGGTGGCGGTCGAGCGGAGCCGGATCTTCTGAGCCGCTCTTTGGGAACAGCGGTTGGGAGACCGCAGCGGAGGCGGCGGTGAATGGCAGATCGGGAGGCCGCAATGGCAGCAGTTAACGAACTACGTCTGCATTTTGAAAGTAATAAGAAAATAAACTCCTGTGAACTGTATGATTCACCACAGTTACATTTGTGCGCTTAGCCGGAACCAGCCGGATCTTCTAAGCCGATCAGTTCAGCGACGGCTCTCGGCTCCCCTGTCGTTTGCCAGAGCGGCTCTCCCAACGAACTGCGCTCAACGGCTGCTCGCTCGATCAGAGAACCACTCTGAACCAGGTGGCTGTAGAAGGATCGCGTTAGCACGTTCTGGTAGAGTTAGTAGAGGCGTATCAGCCGACCAAGCCGGGTATTGTGTGTTGCTTTCGCGTCATCTATTATCGGTGCCAACAAGCGGACCATTCCCGCTTCGAATGAACTGAGCAAAGGGCTGTTCATAAACCACAATTTACAGTATACATTAAGATCAGATTCTTGTATCGTGTTTTCCAAAATGATTTTTTGTGGCGTCACAGCTCACTAGCAGAGAGCGTGTTTGTGAGCTAATAAAGATGACAAAAATTTACATTTGTTGAAATACCACAGAGAAATACAAACCTTTGTAATGATGATGAAACCAATTCTTTCTGTACAAGTACACCGGATGCTGTGACAAAAGAAGGTTTCCATAACAAGCATGCTCCTCTCCCTTAATTTTTGGGAGCAAGCCAAAGAGTCGAAAGCCACCATGAAATCGTACGCCACCGCCCTGCAGTTCAAGGGTGGGTCCTTCAGGGCTCACATCTTCCCCCGACCCCACCCGTCATGGCACGAGTGATGAGCCTATGCAACAGGAAGTAACTGTAGTCATCGCTGATTCTCCAAATCATGGTCAACCGCAGCAAGACTGCTCCTTGGAGCAAGAACTGCTCAGCGAACCTATGAGCGAACTACTTGCTGAAATACGGAGACTTAAGCATGAGGGAACCTTGCTTAATGAACAACTGTCAGCAACAAAGGGTCAGGTACACTAATTACGCAGACAGCAAAATAGCATCGTGCAGCTTATGGAAGATCAAAATGAAAAAACAGCGGCGTTCTGCCTTGAGCGATTTAAGGATTCTAACGAGACCTTTGCTGCCTAAACAGGCCTCCCGGACTACGAACACTTCCTGGCACTGAAGGAATTCCTTGACCCTGGAAAAAGGTGCTACAATGTGCGACGTACTCGCTGTGCAAGTTCATCGTCGTCGTCTTTGGGACGCAAAAGAAAGCTTTCAACGGGCAATGAACAGTTTTTGGTTCTCGTGCGCTTAGGTCTTTTTGAGCACGATCTTGCTCACAGGTTTGGCATTGCGCAGTCAACGGTCTCATGTATATGTGCAGGTGGAGACTTAATATTCTGGAAAAAGCCACCGATGCGCACTCTGGAGGCCTGGTGCCTGTTGTCGAGACCGGCGCGGCGCGTATGCGCGTCCTATACTCGCAGGCACCAAGGCAAATATAAATGGTAGGGAAGCTTCGGGAGAAAAGCGGTTCAGAACCTATTGCCAGCGACATCAACATGGGGGGTTATGGAAGTGGCGATTGAAGCGAGACTAGGTGAGGAGGGAACAAACACTAATAACAAAAAAAAAACAAGTTTTATTTAACAATAAAACAATATTCATATATTACGAACGATATTTATTTCTCAGTCACATTTATTTAGGCACAGTGTGCAAATAATTTATGAAAATGTTCATTCTCAAAAAATTTTTTGTGTCGCCCTCTGAAGAATGGCACATGTCATTGTTCTGGGATGCAGTCCTTGTAGTGTTCGGAAAGGAGCGCCTAAAGTTCGCCTGCTAGGAAACACCCTCACATGTTTTGGTGGTGCGCATTCGCATTCGGTTTTTCTTGTTAATTTGGTGCGCCATTAATTCTTGCTGTGCGTGGAGTTGCGAGGTGCGTTCTATCGTGGGTGGACACGTTTAATACCTTGCCCGGCGGCGCTATTACGTTTCGTCTACTTTCCAACGGGGGCGTGGCCTTCGGGGCCGCTGACATCTCTGACGTCGACGGCGCGCCGCCGTCACATCCGCTGCACGCTTTACAGTGGCAGTAGCAGCAACGGAGCTGCCCCAAATAAATTTGACGATTTACCTGTAGAACTCCTAAACTGTAAACGAGAACATATGCGCTTTTGAGATGATTACGTTAGGCGCACAAAAATTTTCGAATCCACGCCCGCATCCATTGCGAAGTCACGCTCTAGTCTAGCCGATCCGCTGAGCGAAGAAAAATGTCGTGCACTGTGTGCGATTAACAAGCTGTGCTATGCTGTAGCTGCTGCGCCGTAAAGTTTCGCTGAGCTGTGCTACCACATAACCCCTCGCTGGGTTGGGTGGGTGGTGGACTGTGATGAAAGTGTGCCGTGTGCTTCATAAGCCGTTGTATTGTGAGGTGCTGAGAAACCGTGCGAGATTCCCAGCCCAACTTTCCGAACCTGCGATCGTTCATTTCATCGTCAAAGGATTTACTGCGTGACTTGATGTGTTCGCTTCTTTTTTGCTTTTTATTTACGCATCACGGTGTGCTCGACGCCTCAGCGAGCATGTTTCGTATGCCCAAACGCATCGCCGCTTACCTTATGGTTTTCTTACCGACCAAGGCGGAGTGGCACTCTGCAGGCATCAAACAAAGCTTATCATCTCAGGCTAATCAAGCGTACAAGGTTCCCACTAATTGAATACGTTGAATAATGCCTTTAACAATGCCTTTAAGACGAAAATAGCGTGACGAAATTCCTAAATTAAAAGATAATGCCAACGCCGCCGCCGCTCTTTTTCGTATTGTAGCAAGCGCACTTGTTTAATTCAAATATATTGCACAATTGTCCAGTTTTGAATATGCTTTTGTTTCCTTTTTAAATTGCGTGAAGTTTCTAATAACAATGTATTAGTAGCTTTTTGCGAAACTGCGGCTTGCGTTAACGTGCGTGCTACGAGGCTTTCGGCTGCGGTCAGCTGCGGTGGCATGCCCGCGGTGGGAACCGCTGTGTCGTTCCAGTTTCTGGTGCTTCAGGCATGTAATTTGACTGCTGGTAAGCTGCCTGCTTTCTGTCCGGGAATTGGAATGTAGTGTGCCAGCTCTGTCAAGCAACTGTTGGTGGGTGAGCCTCTTACCGGCAGTTGTGGAAAGCCAGATATCGTGCTGGGCTTCGTAACTACTGAAAAAGTGGTGCGCAGCATTGTTATCTTTTGTGAACGCTTCTTCTTTTTTTGTGGGATAGAGGCATTCAGTGGGCAGGTGCCGTGCGTGACGTTGACTGTTCTAGATGACGAACAGCTGTATTGCTTTCATTGCCGATGTGCTTCAAGCTGTACCCAAAATGTCGACATGTCAACAGTGGACCTGTTATTGTCTAATATTAATCGGCGCTTCCTGTATCCAGGCCAACCCACTAAGTTTCTCTGTATTCGTCTCATACCAATTGAGCTATTTAAATCCAGCCCTGTAAAACCGGCTTCACTAAGCACAAACGCATTGCTAGAAAGACATCTAATAAGGGAAATATAAGCAGTGTGACAACAAAATGTGGGGTTCCAAAGCCTTTTTTAAATACCCAATTAGTGCATTGCGTCACGCTTTTTATTCCTATCGGGTCTGAAGGTACGAGTCTAAAATAATTGCGCATGTTAATTTGTCTGATTATGTGTTTACATAGCATGCATTACGTACTGCCCTTTTTTTCATTAAGGGCCGACTTGCCAAAGAATGCTGACACATTAACACTGTTACACTTCTCGTCATTGAATTTTTTAGCGAAAAGAACTGCTGAAATGACCCCTTAAATGCTGCTCATCCGATACCGTTTTCACAATTTTCACATCAGTTCTTACAGTGTCCACCATGTGCCCCTAGCATACAGCCAAAGACTTGTTGAGGCATGCACAAAAAATTTTGATGCATATCAAATAATTGGGTACCACTGCATAGTTACATGTTCTCTGAGCATGCCTAGACTGGAGCTCTCCATTGCAAAGTACTGGTTTGGTGCATAAGGGTGTGAATTTTGTGAAGCAACCAGTTTCGCAAAAACAACTTTATTTTATGTTAGCTGAAAGTGATTAGCTTTGTGCCTGATAGCCCTTGGACTGCAGTTCTCTGAATACTTAAAATCTATCCAATTGTACATCCACCCCATTTTTTACCAATAGCACCGGAGCGTCGACCGTTCGGTCGGTCAGCGCCTCGTGATGGAGTGATACGGCAAACTCGGCAAGGGTAGCCGCATGCGCACTAAGCAAAGGCCGCTGCTGCCGTTGTCTGCTAGGCTGTTCCGAGAGGAGACGGCCGCCCCCGAGTTTTGTTATTAGCTAATCACACTGCCTGCCATACTAAAAATTTTTCTTCAATACCGGGCACGTGGCGCCAACTGAAAACAGAGTAGTCAGCGTTGCCGAACGAACCTTGCGCTGAACAAACTTTGCGTTTGGCAACGCTGATTACTCTGGTTTCTGTTGGCACCACGTGCCCGGTCTTGAAAATTTCGAGTATGGCAGGCAGTGTGATAAGCGAATAACAAAAAATGGGGCGGCCGTCCGCTCTTGGAACAGTCTGCTTTTGGAAAAGTAGACAAACCGAAACGCGCTATTCTGTTTCGTCTACTTTCCAACGGGGGCGTGGCCTTCGGGGCCTCTGATGTCTCTGACGTCGAGGCCACACAGCCGTCACATCCGCTGCACGCTGTGCAGTGGCAGTAGCAGCAGCGGAGCTGTCCCAAATACATTTTGAAATTCGCCTGTAGAGCTTCTAAACTGTTCATCGGGAATATATGTGCTTTTGCGATGATTTTGTTAAGCACCGAAAAATTTTTAATCCACGCCAGCATCCATTGCGCAATCACGCTATAGCCGATTCAAAATGCTGTGTGCCAGCTGGTGACAGCTGCCATGGTGTATGCCAGCTGTGCAACAAATCCTCCCGGTTCTGTGCGTGCAACCCCAGAACTGCCTGCTGGGTTGGGTGGGTGGTGGTGACTTTAAAAAATTGCGCATTGTGCTTCAGAATACTTACCATTGTTTGATGCTGAAGGATGGTGCGAGATCCCCAGCCAAACTTTTTGAAGCCTGCGATTGCCCGTATCACTGCCAGGAAATTTTCTACGTGACGTGATGTGTCTTTTTTTTTATTATTATTATTATTTACGCATTAAGATGAGTGAACATGTTTCGTATGTCCAAACGCATCGCCGTTTATCTTGGGTTTTGTAGTGATCAAGGCGGAGGGGAACTGCATGTTCTTGTATGCGCGCTGAAAGAATGAAACCAGGATTTTCATCTCAGGCTAAGCAAGCGTACTAGATTTACACTGGTTGAACAATTCATGTCAAGATTAACAAACAGTCTGCAGTTTCGCCGTTATGTTAGTGTGAATTTGTTTATGCCTGCTGTACTCACTCAGCTTGCGCAATGCCAGCGATTATGGCGACACAATTGCACGGGCTCGACGGGTTAAATGGGTAACCGAAGTTCGTTAGCGCGAGTAATAAAAAAAATGCATTCAAGTGCTGCCCTCTGAAATCTTTCAAGTAGTAATAGAAAGGTGAGTACACCTTTGGACAAATTGGTACTGTTGCTTAGTTTCTAGCAAAAGTTTCTCTGTTCAGAAGAGAAGTTCTGTCATTGTTTTTTATGTTGCATGTAAAATTTTTAAACTCCACTGGTTTTACTAACCAGCACTGTTACATTGTTCTGTTTATATCCAAAGAATGTGCTTGAATACAAGCAATTTTTTGCGCATAATTCCCTTCATTTCTTTTCAATTTCGTAGCCAGTAGACCGTGGACAAGAGTGACTAGTAAACAATAATTGTGTGGCACTGCATTTCAGGCAGCAATACAATACTCCAGCTGTAGAGCTCTCCACAAAATTCATGGCTGCACTGGCTCCTGCTAGCACAAAAACTTATGTCCTCCAAACCTCCTCTCTGATGGGTTCCATATAGTTCTTTCTCGTAGCTTGTAGTTGTGCAACGCTTAGTGATCACGGAGCTGGTGCAGTGAGGTTATTTGGATGACCAAACATTTTTTTAGTGCATCTGTATATTTATGCAGTGAAAGTGCAGTGCTTTTCTTTTTTGATGCTCGGTGAAATGTAATGCCAATGGAGTTTGCAAACGTAAATGCATTTACAAACATAAATGCTGTGAACATCCTTCTCTCTGCAAATACAATTAAGGTTCTTTGAAGTACACAGTTTACAAGAATTTTTTAATGTCCCATAAATATGAAGCAGCGATATTCGAAACCAGTTGCAACAAAGTGTAACTTATTGCTCTCAATTTCATGTCCCATTTTCTGCCTAATGATGACAATCACCAGAGCCATTGTGTACAGCATTTCTTACCTGCTGGATACAGATGGTTTGCCTTTGCTCTATTTTCTCTGTTGAAGAACTTGCAGGGTGTGAAATGCTTGCGGTATATTCCGTGCCAAATATTACCACAATAAAAGACTAGTAATGCTTATAGCCATGCATCGGTGGAATAACTGATTGGAACGTACCATTTATGTGGAAGTGAAAGCCGACACATGCACTCACAACGGCTGTGTACAAGTGCCTTGACTTTATGGGTGCCCTAAATCATGACGACCAAGTATAGTACATGAAACATCTTTCGGTCAACTGTAGTGTACTACAACCAGCAAATAGGCAACTAAGTTAGGCATCAGCTTTGCCTTTAACTGTGATCGTTCACACAGTTTCTGTAAAAGGGGCCAAACCTGCTTAAGTTTTACCTAGAACTACGTGGCAGTTCATACACATTCTGCTGCATCATGCAAGATGGGAGGGAAATGAAGCAAGTGCTGCACGATTTTTTTAATTCCCTGCAAACAAAGCGTCATCGGTCACAAAGCAGAATTAAAACTTCAGTTCCAACAGTTCAAGTAAAATATTTAGCCTTTAATGTCCCTCTAAAGAAAGTTGACAGGCAAAATTCAGCCTTGTGGTAAATTTTTTATCGGTGACGTTGCTTTGTTTGCAAAAATGAAAATGAAAAGCTCTAAGCAAGATCAAACATTTGACACTTGCCAAGGCCAAGCAAACTTTTCAGAACTAAAACGAAAATTTAGGTGCAACAATAGGCACTAAAAACTGAAAGCCAGCCTTTAATAGGCACAACCAAGCCAATTTTACATGTAGTCTGTCGTGTCAAATTGAGCATCTGTCTAAAAGTAATGCCATTGAAAGAGTGCAGTGTAGGTTCATTTTCACTGTTCAAATGCATTGGTTGCAATTTTTTGCAGCATCAAATCTACCTTTTGCTTTGCGACGGGAAGGTTGCACATGACTCGATATTTTTACGTCATGTTTGGCTCTGAATTTGAGACTGTCGCCAGTTCTTGACGCTGCTTTTCTAGTACATCCCATCTGGAAAAACACGCAAGTGCACATATACTCAACATCAATCACCAATAGCCTATTTAGGTCCACGGCAGGGGGAAGGCCTCTCCCATTAACCTCCAACAGCTCCTGTCCTGAGCCACCCCAGTCCGTTCTTTGCTCCCAGATTTTTTTTACTTCACCTCTCCATCGAGCTACCTTGGTAATACTGGTTGTCATTTCATCTTATTACATGGCCAGCCCAAGTCGACTTTTTCTTAGGTAACTTTAACTTACTATCCTACACGCGAGTTTGTTTCCCCATCCAAAGCCGCTCTATTCCTGACCCTAAGCATTACTCCCAACGTTCTTCATTTCATGGCATATTGAGGCAACATTAGTTTTCTTTCTGGTTCTTAAAGCAAGCCGCCGTTTCTGCCCCATATCTCGTCACCGGCAGGACACATTAGTGGTACTATGCACATTGCTTATGTAAATATTCTTCCACATGGCCCACCGACACAAGTGAGCGCATACATTTTGATGTTCCTGCATGACATCTTTCAGTTTTTGTACATTCTTCCCATTATGCATTGGAGCGTGATAGCATGTCTTTGGAAGTGAGAGTCCTTTTCTTTTTTGTTATCTCCTTGACTTCCTTTCTTTATTAAAAAAAATTGGATAAACCACCTCTTTCAAATGCTTTAAGCCAAGCTCATGTACAAGAAGTGGTGCTGTCCTGCAGGCCTTGAGGATGTTGACAGACGCTGAAATTAACTATTAAATCATAGAAAAGTAGAAGTAAAAAAAAGCTGTCTTCAGCCTAGCTAAGAACTGAGTGTCACACAATTAGAATGCTAGCCTTGGTTTTTGATCATTGGCAATGCATCCTGTCAAGGCAAACCAGAATATTGCTGAATGACAGCTATATATTTTCCATGTATTTACCAACTCGATTAAATATGTAGACCCATGCCATGTTGAGAAACAGTGTGTTATGGCTAAAGTTACTTATAAATATACATGCGCTTTAGTTTGTCGGGCTTTTTTGTATGGCTGGTTTGTTTCAGAAGAAGCTGACTTTAAAACACATGCCGTGCAAAAAATGTAGCCGGATGTATTTGATGTAACCCAATATGAAAAGTTAAAATTATGTCCGATGTAACCTTATTCATATGCTTCAAGTTACGCCTGATGTAACCTGACATTTACGTTAAAGTGATGTCCGGTCTAATCCACAGTAAAGAATTACTCCCATCTGACAGAACCAGAAATTGAATCCATTCGTTCTCGTTCGTATGCACCACAAATTGATAAAAATTTTGTTTCTTGTACAATGGTGCATTGAAATTCTTTCTCCCAAAATGTTCACAAGATGCAAATCCTCTGAAAACTTTGAAGGACAGCTAGATTTGTTGTTTATGAGGACATTGTGTATTGTTCACCTTTTACCCCTGCTGAAACCTGCAAGGGCCAGCAGTGTTGTAAACAAATGTATAAATAAGTAAATGTAAATGGAAGTTACGTTCAATTAAAGGTCAAGTAAGAAAATTTACGTCTGACGGAACCAAACTACACTGATGCTTTATGTAATCTATGCAACTTTATTCGAAAACAACACTGTTGCCGCATACGACAAACCCACGCGACCTGATTATGGGGTTTAACGAGCCAACGCTACACAGGCGATGAGGCACACCGCAGTGGAAGGCTCTGGATTAATTTTGACCACCTGGGGATCTTTAAGGCACACTAAAATCTCGAACACAGGCATTTTTGCATTTTGCCTCCATTAGAAAAGAGGCCGCCGCAGCCAGGAATCGAACCCACGTCCTTGGGCTCAGCTGCACAACGCCTTAGCCACCCACTGCGATGTAGTGTTTGCTTAAAATGTCACAAGCACGCTTGTCATCATCGTAAAGTACGTGTGAAGAAACCTTTAGGGCTGCCAGACCACGCACGTGACACTGCACGTGGTCCAGCATTCGCTGGAGCCCGCCAACATTATTCGATGAAACCACTGGAGGGAGCGATCGAAGCTGTACCAGATGTTCCTGTACAATCCGGCGTGTCACCAAAGTGTCGCAATAGAATTTCCACGGCGTCTGGGTAACGTCGGTTGCAGTCTGGCAATGGATGCAGCAGCGACCAAAGGTAATGAAACTTCTGTCTACTGTTCAGGCTGGGATTTTTGTGGATGGCTGCCTTAAAGGAGCCATGAAGAGAAAACACAAGTTTGGTTCATTCAAACGATTGCCTCGTTCGAATCATACTGACACCACTTTACATAAACTTCGCTCAAAAAGCTATGTAATTAGGAAAAAAAGAGAATGGCCATGCGACTCACTAGCTCATTTTCCACAACAGAACCTATGATGTCATACCAGCCAGCTCTGGGATTGGTGGAGGCCGGCAAAAGCAAACGCAAATTAGGCAGAGCTTATAAGCTTGGTGAACGAGCTATTTGCACTTAATTTTAGTGCACATTCTTTTTAAAGTAGTAATAATGGGCGGACAAACAGCGGAAGTTATGAAAGCACACAGAAGTACCGATGCGTACTGCTGTTGGTACTGTGCGTACTATGCTTGGTGTAGCTGCACAGGACTGCGAGGCTTGACGACACTGGCCGATTGACACAAGCAACGGTGTCTTATGCGACCATATCTGTCAAGCGAGCACTATGTTTCACGAAACGATTCTTGTCTCCCTGAACAAAAACAAGCCCGGTTTAAATGCGGTCAAAAACAAACCAAAGTTAGAAAATGGCTTGCAACTGTATGATGGTGCCATCTAGGTTCAATAACCGGTAAACAAGGCTTCCCAATCGGCTGCAGAGAGGTCGGCTCCTGTGATGTCATTGCAGACCACGAAAACGCACAATTTAGCGGGAAAATAAAAATTTTAACTTAATTTATCAGTGAATAAAGCATGGTTCACATCCGGACAAGCGCTGGGGCACGATAAAACACGAAATCTTTCGAATAAAATAAACTTGTATTTGTCTTCATCACCAGCCTGTCTACGCCCACTGCAGGGCAAAGGCCTCTCTCATTATTCTTCAATTCCCCTGGTCCTGTGCCAACTGTGACCAATTCACCTCTGCAAACTTCTTGATCTCATCTGCCCATCTAACTTTGTCTTCGTATTTGTCTTCATGGCTCCTTAAACTGCGTCCAAAAGCTGAGCCACTGGCACAACTCCCCACTGAATGTTTGGAGCTGCAGCATTGGGAGCTTCATGGAGCTTCCATGGAGATGACACTCGTCACTCTGAGAATACTACAGAAGGTGCTGGGGCTGTCGATCCCGGCAGCCGTTGACCATTCCATAGCAATCTCTTGTTGTTGTAATATGTATTTATTAATCATTATCCTAATTACACTCCGTTCTCTTCTTAGCCTTTAGCTGGCCCAGCATGCCTTCGGTGGCGTCATCGTACCTCATAATTACAGTAGACTCTCGATAGACGGAACTTCAAGGGACCGAAAAAATTAGTTCCGTTTAACAGGAGTTCGGTTTACTGAGATAGATGTGTAAAAGTGCACATTTGTGTGCGTACGCACTCTTCATACCATTTCATGGAACTCTAAGCACTAGGAGGTGAACGTAGCTGATAGTTTTTTAGAAAGCAAGAAAACTAAAAAAAGGTTTAGGCACAGCATTCACAAAGTTGATTTGGCAACAATTAGTCACTGCGCACTACAAAATGCATCAATTATCTTTGTTTGAGTCCTTGAAACTGCGTCTTCACGGAGGTTAGAGGCCTCAACTTCGCGAGTATTACGAGCCACCGAATGTAGAATACGACAACGCGGTAATGAAGCGCGAATAGCACCACGATGGCACAAACAAGGCAGAAGGAGCTAAGCCCTGTAACCTGACCGCCTTGAATCGAGACCAAACGACTGGAACAAGAACTGCGATGTTGCATTCGTTGCGCTAACACGGCTGACCACTAATGAGACAAGGCTTACGAGACCAATGAGGTCAAAAAAACATGGAAGAAAAACTAAAACAAAAACAAAACAGCCGGAAGCGTAAAAAGCTGATTCTCATCCCAATGGGTTTCATAAGAAGTTCCATTTCTAGTTACGTTTACACGGTGGCGAGGAAATTTTAGTTCTGATTACCGAGAGTTTTTTTGCGTTATCTGAATACAAAACCAACCAACTTACAGGCGACTGTTCCGTTTAAGCGGCAATTCTGTTTAAACGATTTCCGTTTATCGAGATTCTACTGTATGTCGAACTCGTCGTCCGGTAAACATTTTTTACCTCGGCATTCAGCTTGCTCAACTCATTGTTGTTGGACTGCAGCCACTCTATGAGTGAGCCTGAACTTTCCACATCAGGAGTATCCAACACCGTCTTTGCTTCATTTAAAAGCCTTGTGTTTTGTTGCTGACGAGCTGTTCTTTACTTTCAGCTAAAGCATTCTTCTTTCCGGATTATAACAATGCCTTCTCCACATTGTGGTCACCAACGTTTGTCTTACCGACTGGACACGATAGGCCGGTTCAGTATCCCCCGGCTTCTTCCTTCTCGGCTTTCCAGGCACCATCCTCGACTTCCTTGTTCAGACTAAGGCTGCCCCCTTGGTCCGTCCTTCTCTTCATCTGGGTTATCTCTGTGTATCCGACAACTTAAAATGCCTGGGTTATCTCTGTGTATCCGACAACTTAAAATGCAACAAGCGGCATGCCTGAAAGAATCCTCAGTACCACATAGATTCATAACTTGGTCTGAGCTGACACCCCAGTATAACTAACATTTTTGCGGTAGGTTTGAAGGCAATAGCTTGGAATCATAGGTTCATAAGCTAAGAACAAGCTATGTGCAATATGGTGAGAATAATGTGCCCAGGAAATCTGTGTTTAATAGCCACATTTGCCGCCTTACACATCACATGCAGTGCAAACAAACATTAAAAATGGAAACTGAACGTCCTAAAATATTAGAAATAATTGGTGGCAGGACAAGTCCAGCTAAACAAAATCAATAAGTGACACAAAACAAACAGGTGCCTAAGATGTACCATCGGAGAGTAACACAAGACAAACAGCTGCTAACAATGTACACCCGTCCAATTTTTTACCAATATCACCGGAGCATCGACCGTTCGGTCGATCAGCGTCTCGTGAGGGAGTGATACGGCAAACTCGGCGAAAGTGACCGCATGCGCACTAAGCAAAGGCCGCTGCTGCCGTCATTTTTGCTAGGCTGTTCGAAGAGTGGACGGCCTCCCCATTTTTTGTTATTCGCTTATCACACTGCCTACCATACTCGAAATTTTCAAGACCGGGCACGTGGTGCCAACAGAAACCAGAGTAATCAGCGTTGCCAAACGCAAAGTTTGTTCAGCGCAAGGTTCGTTCGGCAACGCTGACTACTCTGTTTTCAGTTGGCGCCACGTGCCCGGTATTGAAGAAAAATTTTTAGTATGGCAGGCAGTGTGATTAGCTAATAACAAAACTCCGGGGCGGCCGTCTCCTCTCGGAACAGCCTAGCAGACAACGGCAGCAGCGGCCTTTGCTTAGTGCGCATGCGGCTACCCTTGCCGAGTTTGCCGTATCACTCCATCACGAGGCGCTGACCGACCGAACGGTCGACGCTCCGGTGCTATTGGTAAAAAATGGGGTGGATGTACAATTGGATAGATTTTAAGTATTCAGAGAACTGCAGTCCAAGGGCTATCAGGCACAAAGCTAATCACTTTCAGCTAACATAAAATAAAGTTGTTTTTGCGAAACTGGTTGCTTCACAAAATTCACACCCTTATGCACCAAACCAGTACTTTGCAATGGAGAGCTCCAGTCTAGGCATGCTCAGAGAACATGTAACTATGCAGTGGTACCCAATTATTTGATATGCATCAAAATTTTTTGTGCATGCCTCAACAAGTCTTTGGCTGTATGCTAGGGGCACATGGTGGACACTGTAAGAACTGATGTGAAAATTGTGAAAACGGTATCGGATGAGCAGCATTTAAGGGGTCATTTCAGCAGTTCTTTTCGCTAAAAAATTCAATGACGAGAAGTGTAACAGTGTTAATGTGTCAGCATTCTTTGGCAAGTCGGCCCTTAATGAAAAAAAGGGCAGTACGTAATGCATGCTATGTAAACACATAATCAGACAAATTAACATGCGCAATTATTTTAGACTCGTACCTTCAGACCCGATAGGAATAAAAAGCGTGACGCAATGCACTAATTGGGTATTTAAAAAAGGCTTTGGAACCCCACATTTTGTTGTCACACTGCTTATATTTCCCTTATTAGATGTCTTTCTAGCAATGCGTTTGTGCTTAGTGAAGCCGGTTTTACAGGGCTGGATTTAAATAGCTCAATTGGTATGAGACGAATACAGAGAAACTTAGTGGGTTGGCCTGGATACAGGAAGCGCCGATTAATATTAGACAATAACAGGTCCACTGTTGACATGTCGACATTTTGGGTACAGCTTGAAGCACATCGGCAATGAAAGCAATACAGCTGTTCGTCATCTAGAACAGTCAACGTCACGCACGGCACCTGCCCACTGAATGCCTCTATCCCACAAAAAAAGAAGCGTTCACAAAAGATAACAATGCTGCGCACCACTTTTTCAGTAGTTACGAAGCCCAGCACGATATCTGGCTTTCCACAACTGCCGGTAAGAGGCTCACCCACCAACAGTTGCTTGACAGAGCTGGCACACTACATTCCAATTCCCGGACAGAAAGCAGGCAGCTTACCAGCAGTCAAATTACATGCCTGAAGCACCAGAAACTGGAACGACACAGCGGTTCCCACCGCGGGCATGCCACCGCAGCTGACCGCAGCCGAAAGCCTCGTAGCACGCACGTTAACGCAAGCCGCAGTTTCGCAAAAAGCTACTAATACATTGTTATTAGAAACTTCACGCAATTTAAAAAGGAAACAAAAGCATATTCAAAACTGGACAATTGTGCAATATATTTGAATTAAACAAGTGCGCTTGCTACAATACGAAAAAGAGCGGCGGCGGCGTTGGCATTATCTTTTAATTTAGGAATTTCGTCACGCTATTTTCGTCTTAAAGGCATTGTTAAAGGCATTATTCAACGTATTCAATTAGTGGGAACCTTGTACGCTTGATTAGCCTGAGATGATAAGCTTTGTTTGATGCCTGCAGAGTGCCACTCCGCCTTGGTCGGTAAGAAAACCATAAGGTAAGCGGCGATGCGTTTGGGCATACGAAACATGCTCGCTGAGGCGTCGAGCACACCGTGATGCGTAAATAAAAAGCAAAAAAGAAGCGAACACATCAAGTCACGCAGTAAATCCTTTGACGATGAAATGAACGATCGCAGGTTCGGAAAGTTGGGCTGGGAATCTCGCACGGTTTCTCAGCACCTCACAATACAACGGCTTATGAAGCACACGGCACACTTTCATCACAGTCCACCACCCACCCAACCCAGCGAGGGGTTATGTGGTAGCACAGCTCAGCGAAACTTTACGGCGCAGCAGCTACAGCATAGCACAGCTTGTTAATCGCACACAGTGCACGACATTTTTCTTCGCTCAGCGGATCGGCTAGACTAGAGCGTGACTTCGCAATGGATGCGGGCGTGGATTCGAAAATTTTTGTGCGCCTAACGTAATCATCTCAAAAGCGCATATGTTCTCGTTTACAGTTTAGGAGTTCTACAGGTAAATCGTCAAATTTATTTGGGGCAGCTCCGTTGCTGCTACTGCCACTGTAAAGCGTGCAGCGGATGTGACGGCGGCGCGCCGTCGACGTCAGAGATGTCAGCGGCCCCGAAGGCCACGCCCCCGTTGGAAAGTAGACGAAACGTAATAGCGCTGCCCGGCGGGCACGGTGTCTTACGGGACGATGCTGCCAACGGTTGGAGCGGAGCGCTTTCCTCGGTGTCTACGGAAACGATGTGCTGTACAAGGTTACAACAGCAACTACCGTACGCCTGGCGTTTTACTGCTCCATTTTCCTCTCATTTCCACAGATAACGCGAAACTATAGCACTGTTAATACGTGCACGGGGTGTTTTGTAAGGGGACGCGGCGGTGCTTTGAAAAAAAAATGGGTCTAAAGCTTTGTTATATCACAGTTATCTCTTGATTTCACCTCAGGGTGGCTCGGAGCAAGTGGTGTCAATTACTCTCGGACTTCTCAGCGTATTCAAATAGCGGAAATATTGTGCGCCTCTCGAATTCACACGATTCGCTTTAATTGTCTATCTCAGTGCCTTCTCTATTGCATTACAACGCTTGTAGTGATCGCTGCTTCCCGCGCTTGTATGCCCAAGCAATATTTCCATCGCAGTACTGTGTTGTGCTGCTCCGTGCTGAGATCTTTCCTGCTATGTGTTTTAAGTGCGAATACACTTCTTAAGCGAGCCTGAATCGTCCGCCGCCGTCATCCGCATAGCAACAGCTGCGGGTGCGCGCGCTCCTCGTCTTCCCTAGCAACGGGGGGAGATGGGCGCGCGCTACTCTCCTCCTCCTCTCTCCGCTCAGTGACTGCGAGTGTTGGGCGCCTCCTCTCCACTTCGGGCGGGAGAGCTCTCGCTCGCGTAGCGGGCGCTCCGCATTCCGACGCGTGAGGGCGCTCGTGTAGCCCTCACCGTAACGGCGGGCGCTACTCTCCTCCTCCTCTCTCCGCTCAGTGACTGCGGGTGTTGGGCGCCTCCTCTCCACTTCGGGCGGGAGAGCTCTCGCTCGCGTAGCGGGCGCTCCGCATTCCGACGCGTGAGGGCGCTCGTGTAGCGGCCGCGTGGCGCGGGAGGGTATTAGTCGAGCGCGCGCCGTCGTCGAGAGCGGTCGCTGGTCCTGCATCTCGATAACGATGATGGCGGACCGGGCAACGGTACCAGCAATAACGAGTGAAATATCTTTCTTTGTAGTTGTGTGCGTGTGTGTAATCTCTCGACTACTCATTAAGATCACGATATCCACCGTAATCACGCAATCAACAACCGTGCATTCGCACTTACACACTCTCCCCCTCGGGGAAGTGCGAGGGAATTTTTTTACTTACTGCCGTCGCTTTCTTTTGCATTGATACATTTTTTCTCTGTTTACTTATCTGTTGCGACACTTGGCAAAACAATGCAACCATGAAATTGCAGGCGTGAGTATTTTGGGAAGTTCTGTAGAAACCCATGTCTAATTGATAAGACGCTGGGACAGCTGCGGTGTGCTCGCTGCACTTTCGTGAATCGGCATTCCTGCGGCCCGGTTTTCTGCGTCAAGATGCAGCGCGTAGTTCTTTTCTCTTGTTTGGAAGTAGGTCTGCTGTTGAGGATTTCATTGCTCATTGTGCTCTGTGTTACTTGTAAAGCCAATTTTTCGGCGCGTAAAGAAAATCATAATGCATGTAGTGCCCACGAACATTTTGTACATATTTGTATACTTGATTTTGTACAGTGTGGCAAACTTGTTTTAAGTTTATCCTGGAATAAAATTCAAACGTCTTGATTATAGCATGGCTATGCGTTATTCCTTCTCTTAGAACTGAAGCACACAAAGTGAGCAAGCATTATATAACCTTGATCTACTCTTAAGGCGCGCATGCAACCTGCGTATGGGCGACGCAGTAAACAACCCAGCAGTGGCGTTGGTAGAAATTTGTATCGCGTGACGAGGGGCACGTTTTTTATATGAAGGGGGTGGGGGGGCGTGCAGAGTGGTGGAGTGTCGTTTTGTGCTCTGTATCCTATAGCAGAAAAAAAGTCTCAGAGGAGGCGGAGGAGGGTACGTGCCTGGTTCCCGGTTTGCCACCCGCTGCAATCAAGGTAAACAACTGATTGCTTTTATACAGCAGTGGAAGTAATGAATACAGATTAAAGTTTCAGAGAAAATGCAAGCCGTTTTTATCAAAACCGAGGCGAATCATACGACAGTATGCTTAAGTACGTTTCTCTAGTCACGAGTCTGTTCTAGATAGTTAAGCTAGCGTTGACTTGAAGCACACACGCCATTGGCTCGCCAACTTGCGTCAGATGGCAATGACACGAACCCTCATAGAATGCAGGCCTGCTAAAACTATTTTGAAGTCAAATTTTAGCGCTAATGCTACCAAAATTACGTCACTTTTTGGCCAGATCTTGCGTTACGTCCGGTTTATTTTTTTGTTCCGCCGAAAGTGTTTTCTCCTCACAGAGATGGCGCTAAGCGCCATGACCAGCTTAAGAGCCGCCATTTTCTGAACGTATGGGCTTCTATGGAAGCTTCGCCACCAGTTACATTTCTCTTGCAGGCACGCTGATTTTCTCGCTTCCTGCGGCGGTACTGCGATGCTCACTGAAGCACCGAGTAGCAACGTCTTTGTAGCATTCTCTTCATCACTATGACACATTTGCGGCCTAATCTGACAAGTGCGCTGGCTCCGGCACAAATGCTCCTCGCATCCTGATAAGTGCATACGCGAAATGTTTTTTTTTGTTATTTTGTGCTTTCCCGTTTATACACGATGAGACTAGCGGCTTCCGAATGGCGTCGCCGAGTGAAGAGTGTATTAAGCACAATCGCAGGGTTCCGTGCTATCGACAACAAAATGCAGGTGAGATGATTCGCGAGCCTTTATTCATCGTCTTTACTTTGTATGCTACTTAACCAGGGAACTTGTCTTCCAGCACGCTTTCCGCTTACGATAAAGCAGGCATTTTGCAAGGTTTGTAAAAGAAATAATCTTTTTGTGTTGTACACTTCCGTACTTAAAACTGATTCAAAAAGACAGTCCTACATATTTTCTGTTCACTCGGCCCTTCGGTATTTGTCAGAATGGCACTTAGGGGTTTCTATCGAAGAACGCCGTCAGATTATTCCCTTAGCGCCTCCCGAATTCATTGGGCACTAAGGAACAGATCTTCAACCACTGCATCAACAATCAGCTTGTCCTGCTCTTCTGCTCTGGACCTTGTCCTTCCGCTGTGCTGGCCATCTGCAAGCCGGCCTTCTTAGTTCCTGCTGGCATGATCTGCTTGGCTAACAGCATCCCTCGGCCTATTAGTAAGCCCGCAAATTTCCCTTTGAGGTATGCGTTCTAAAAGTAGCGAATAATCTTAGAATGTTCTGCAATGGATGACGAATGCTGACGTGCAGAGTGAACAGACAATTAAATGAGTATGCCTTTAGATCATTTGGATCATGCCTGTGGCGACGTATAAAAATTGCCATATATGGCCTCGTCAGGAATTGGGCATATGTGGCCATATATGGGTGTGCCATATATGGGTGTGCCATATATGGCCATATATGCCCAATTCCTGACATGGCCATAAATGGGTGATGCCATATATGGATGTGGGCCGTATATGGCCTTATATGCCCAATTCTGATGTGGCCATATATGAATGAGGCCGTAAATGGGTAGGTCATATATGGCGCCCTAATATATATGGCTATATATGGATTGAGCTTATGACCACGTGTCATATACAGAGTGTTTCACCTAACTTTAGCCAGAGTTTACAAATATTTTGATGCACTCTAGGACGATGCAACCAAATGCATGCTGGTACCTTTTCTATGCATTTTCTCACGCTGTTTTTTGTATGTTGCCTAATTAAGTAATTAATTTAAATTAGACCACTTTTAAACCAACGAAGATAGGCAAAAAATCCCAATTAGGAAGTTGCAGAGCGGTATTCAAAACCTTATAATGAACACTTCCTGTCATTATATCCAGTACGTATTAGTGTTTTTCAGCGTATTGAAGATGCCCGCGAAATACAAAAATTTCCACGCGACGTGCGGGCTCGCGCGTCTTGGTAACAGCGCTTCCAAACGTTGCGCCCACAAACTACCATCGGCGCGCCGCCGCTTAAAAAGTGACAGTGCAGAGGATTCTGGCAAAACAAGTGATAACCGCTGGGTGTGCTTATCGCTATTGGCGATCTGTCGCGAGAGAAGCACATTGCTGGCGCAAATGGCCCAGCCAACGCCTACGTTGCTGCCCTGTCGCCTTTTAAGCGACGTTTTGCCTATAGTAGTTTGTGAGCACAACGTTTGGAAGTAGTGTTATCAAGACGCGCGAGCGGGCACGTCACCTGGTATTTCTTTTTGTATTTCGCGGGCACCTTCAATACGCTGAAAAACACTAATATCTATTGGATATAATGACAAAAAGTGTTTATTCCGAGGTTTTGAATACCGCTTTGCAACTTCCTAATTGGGATTTTTCACCTAGCTTCGTTGGTTCGAAAGTTGGCTAATTAAACTTGACTAATTACCTAATTAAGGGACATACAAAAAATAGTGTGAGAAACTACATAGAAAAGGTAGCAACATTCATTTGGTTGCACGGTCTTAGAGTGCATGGAAATGTTTTTAAACTCTGGCTAAAGTTAGGTGAAACACCCTGTATGATGAACTTCCGTTAACAGCAGCAGTTATTGCTGCACCCCAAATTCTGACAAACACTTCATCGCATACCTTCCACATTTAATTACAAAAACTGCTGCGCGTGCAGGTGAATTAAGGTGGCCGCAAGTTGCTTTGTTGTGGCGACAGGTCAGTGGCTGCATTCTTCTTGGCCAGCTTGGCCCCCTTTGATGGAAGCACAATTTTCTCAATGCATTTATTTAAATTTACCGCTTGTATTTAGCTGTGGCTTTCCTAAATCCTGCAAAAGAAATGAAACAAATAGAATTATCAGTAGCCAATGTCTACGCTCTTTTTTCATTAATCCTGAAAATAAATTCCGTAAGAATGGCTGTCACCACCTCAAATAAACAGAGGCTTTCAATCAATTTCTTCCCCTTGGAAATACTTTTATTCTGCCTTACACTCTTCACAACAGGATACAGAGCAAAATTGTTATTGATGATGCTGAAAGGTAATTCCTTGCAATTTTGTCACGATAGTCCATGTTAAAATCCATGCAACTTTTATAAAATCAATTTTCTGTGTTTATAACAAGAACTCCTAATTTGGACTATTCAGCATGAGGTTTAAACAAATGCACTTCAGCTGATCACTTCGTAAAATGTAATTGCAATTTGCATCACACAAGCATGCTTTCTGCTTATGTAGATAAGATGAAAAAAGCGGCCCAAAATGACATCAATTCCTGCATGAAGAGGTGCCTGCTGGATGGCTGAAATATGCAAACATTTCGCTTTTTAACCCTTTCTGCAGAATGTAACCAGGGAAAAAAAGCACCTCATTATTCCAACCCACTGTAGTGGCAACACTGAAAACAACAAATAGAAATGACCAAAAATTCATTTACAAAATTCAGCAGGAGAGCATGCTCATGCAAGGGGCACATTTCTCGGGCAGATTTGACATGGTGGTAGTGCTTCTAAGATTTCATTAGCATGCATTTATATTCACCAACTTTTCTTTAAAGTATAACTGAAAGCCCCGTGGATGTTATTTTGTTAAGATGTGTAAGCTATAGCGAATTATCAGCTACAGCGAACTTAAGACGAACTTTGGTTGGTCACGCTTCAATTCAGTGGCACATTCTTTTTAAAACAAAACTAAAACATTAAGCCATGTGCTCTATCGACTGTTATGAAGCAATATTTGACTAGCACGGGGGCTCAAAACTCGGAGGCTAGCACATGAAGCAAAACAAAAAATTTTAAGATAACACATTATTTTGAAGAAATTTGAAAAAATTCCGACGTCCAAACAGCACAAGTAGAAAACGTCCTCTCGTGTGTGGACACTGTGAAAAACTTTATCCTAATTTGAGCTGTGAAAAGCCACCAGATAAAGACCGTATACTTCAAATAAATTAGAATGCAAACCTGTTTCGCCAAACACGCGATGCTGTTGTTCTTTCACGTTCTCATGTTCCGGGCAATTCCGTGTTTCAGCTGGCATGCTCCTGCGGTAAAAATGTAGGTTAAACAACTGTAACAAAAGTACCAACTTGCGAGATATAATAAAAGAACACAAAATTTTTTTGTATACAAAGAAAACCGAATTTTTCAACTGAAGATTACCCTTCCTGGCGTGATAAAAAACAAGCCAAAGGTTTATTGAGACAAACAAATGTGAAATTGGGGGTGCGACAAAAGAGCTCATGAGACAAAGAAAAAAATCTGTTGCATGAACTTGCTCAGCATCAGCCTTGTCACCTGTCTGCAAAGACAGGCAAAATCCTAAAGTTTGCTTTCCTACCTGCACATGTGCATTGGTGTGAAGCTGCTTCAGACAATGCTTCACAGCAGTGAAGCAGTTGCAAGTTAAACAATCTGAGTGCCGCTGAAATTGCGTTGAAGGGTGACCATATTGAGTAGCAAAGTTTTTTTTCCTCTCATCTTCAGATCAGATTGTGTTTAAACAGATAAAGTACGATACCCTAACGTTATTCAAGCAAATGAAGCAAAACTGCTAGATGAAAAGACTATTATGTTACCTTAGCAGAGCAACACTCAAAGTTGCATGGGTGCATGCAGCTGGCATGCTATGCATCTACACCGGCAGCTCCGTTCCCTGCTTAATTAACAAAAAAGTATTTCTGTAAGCTGTGAGCAACCGGCGCGCCATATATTTACATTACGCCGATGTTTTTCTAGGGCATTTTTACTTGAATATGCTGTTGCAACAACACACTTTCAAGAATGGATTACAAAGTACAACTTAGCCAACTCCAAATGTAGAAGACAACTGGGAAGTTGAAAAAACAGTATGAAAACCTGATAAGCTCAAAAGCCAAATTTTTGCTAAGCACGGTGTTCACACCCTCTACATGGCTCACAGCTTACATGTCCCTACTTGTCAAGTAGGGAAGAGCAACAGCAAGAAAAAAGTGTCCAGTATCTCCTTAACTCTGGCCGATTCCTCTTGGTCAAAGCGAATTCGCTCCACTACCACCGACTTCTGTGTGAACACAACAAAGTCTGCCCACTGGCACCCAATGAGAGCCATCTGTCCCAGCACCTGGAAAAAGTACGTCTCATCTCTGTTTAGGTGAAGAACGCCATCTTCTGGTGTTAAACATAATGTTTCCTCAGCTGCAGTGCTGGGGTCGCTGTCCTTCAACTTATAAAGGAACCTAATTTCCACCACAGCATAGCTGCCCTCCACGGGGTCAAAGACTAGTCTGTCAGGGCTAGAACCTAACCATGGGCAGCTTGGGTTCACAACAAGTCCACAGTGCCTCAAGGAAACGTGGTGTGGCATACTGTGCATTACAGCAGGGTAACGGCCCGCTGCACACGATTTGTTCTTAACACCATGCTGCACAGGCTGATTACGCGAGAGGTGCTTGGGTTCGAAAAGGTTCCTTAAACTTTTTTCCGCGCAGTTATGTCTCTGCAAAATGCCACCGAAAGTTGATGACGTCAGACGGTGCTTTCGAGCAGCATGCCACGCCTGACTCTTGGACTGGTCTTGTGCGTGCCTCCAGCTGCCTTGCCTCATCTGCAGTGAGACAGAGGTCCTATAAAAAGGAAAAACAACACAACTAAAACATACTGGTTCAACCTGCCACTATTTTACAACATGCACAGACTGTAAAAAACAATAGTTCCCTTCCACTCTGTGAAGAAGGATGACCTGCAAAGGAATGCACGAAACAAAACACGTTTGTTGTAATTTGCGGTGGAGCATACTTCCTAGCCATATCTGGATGAACCTCTGAAGGATTCAAGCTTTGTTCTCGCAGACAAACATGGAGCTGCCTGTGTGCCTACCGGGACGTAAGCATCTTACTGCTCTGCTTGTGCAACACACAAACCCAATCCGTGGTACCACTAAGTACACTGGACAGGTCCCATCGGGCCGTTTAACATCCGCGTTTAAACCTCGCCCCAGCACAACGGACGTGTCATCCATCATTACGGGCATGAAACCTATTGGCGGTGAGCGCGAACACTGGCAGCGCTGGGAATGGCGCGAATGTGACATCAGCTTAGGGATTCCATCGCTTTTCGTCTGCTCCGCTCTGGGCAAATGCACCGGCAGTACTCCCCGTATTGTTGCATCGTCGACGCCAGCATGCGTTAAACGTGCCGCTTTCAGTATTTTTGGGAGTTTTACTTCTGTTGAATGGCAGGTTCGGCTGAGCGGAAGTACTGAAGATTTTTGTTGGGCCCGTGAAAGCCGCAATGGTGCATTATTATTCAGTCCCGCAGTGCGCTTCAACTTGCAAGGAGAAAGGGGCAGTTTTCACATGTATCCGAACGATGTAAAACTAAAGAAAGTATGGATGATCCGGTTAAGGATGGGGAAGCCAGCCGTGCCGAACTCTGCTGTGTGCAGCAAGGATTTTGCCGACAAGGACTTCTACTACCCAGCTTGCGCCAAGCTTCTAGGTAAGTGGAGATGATGGTTTCGGATGTCGTTGTTGGCGCGTTCTGTCGCGCGCCCCAACAAGGTCAGTGACAATAAGCTTATATACTGAACGCTCGACTTCCAGGTTACCGGTGCAGACGCCTGCAGGCAGGCGTCGTGCCGTCGCGAAATCTGCCAGTTCGTACGGGGGATAGGCCAAAGCCGTGCCGCCCAGTGAACCACCTAGCAAGTATTCGCCGCGCATGCTCGTAGCACACACGCTATCGATTTTAATGCATGCCTGACGCTGCGATCAAAACATTGTTCATTACTGCATACACGTGCTTGTAATGTACTCCTGTGTATGTATTTAAATGTTTTGTGTGTAAACATAACGGAACAATGCTTGGAGCTGATGGACTGGTCATTCGTGTGCTAGATTATGTAAATGGGGGTGTTCCAAGGATGCATGGGCGTTTGAAGGATTTTGTCTTGAGGGGGGGGGGGGCAAACCCATTTTACCGTGCGAGGACAGGGCGAGGGGAAATGGTAATTGTTCAGGTTTTTTGCAAGTGCCCCTTTTACACCCCTCTGCCGACACCCATGTATGCCTGACGCTGAGTTTCGATAGGTCTTGTAGAAGAACGTGTTTACTTTCATTTGCCATTTATGATTGTTTTAAAATTGACTTACCCACACACGGCTATAGGGAGAAATTAGCATGCTCAGTCTACCCGCAGACCATTAATTATGTGCAACCAAAAAAGCCTGGTGCGTCCTCCTCCTTCCAGGAAAGTACATCTGCCGTGCCACGGAGCAGAGCTGTGCGTGCTTTGAGTGCGAAAACCTTCCTAGTGGGACCGATGGGGACCGAAACGCTCCCATAAAAAATACAAAAAGGTCCTAGGGCCTTCATATTTTGCTATAAGGTAGTTTAAATTGCTCCTGGAAAAATGTCTTCCCCGCATTGCGTTTGTGTTTTGAGGTGAAGCCGACTTTCAAGGTATCGATGTAAGCTTGGTTTCTGTAAGCTGGCTTTACCACCTTGCCGGTTCTGCAGTGAAGCATGACCACCTACGGGGACTACCATTAGAGAAAACGGCTTTAACTCTTGCGTTACCAAAGGTATCCCGACAAAAATTACATTACAATTTTCAGCTAAGAGGACTCTAAATGCGTGAAACCGGGCTTCTATTGTGTTAAAGCGGTCAGTTAAAAATCGCGAGAAAGGGACGGTTCTGCATAAGAGAATACATGTACCCATCATGAAGGAGGGCAATACACCTTTATCTCATAAATCACGCATTGGTATGCATTGAGATAGTTTGTAGATGAGTTTACTTAGTGCGGGAAAAATCGTCGCTTTCGCGCTTTCCTCATCTTTCTTTAGAAGGGGACGGTACAGTTTTCATTAGTCATTAGGGGATTGGGATTCGTGCAATATTACAACTGATACAGACTGCATGCAGAAAACGGGTAACAGGTACCTCCAAGCTCATTCATATTGAGTGCATCTTATTACTCATAACCCACATCAATTGCATAGACTTCTGAAGGGTACATCTTGAGCATTGCATAATAATTTTGCGTTATAACCCCTAACTCTAATATGCATAAAATGCCTGCTCTCCCCCAAACAGACTCAACGACAAATGATTTTCACAGTCTTTCTATGAGTGGTGTCGTCAGTGATATGGAGGACGAACAAGCTTCAACACATGGTAAGCTACTGTTATTGTGCGACCTGTCATGCAAGCTGGCAGGACTAATTTTTCTATTTGCTTTAGGTCCACTGGAAAGTCAAACCTCTGTCAAGGATGCAGCACTACAGGCCAACACCCTAGACCTGTTTCCCACTGGCAAAAGTCAGACCATCAGCAATAGCAAAATTCAAAACCAAAAAGAGCTCACCATAATTTCGGGAATAAGTTGCTTTAATTGTTCTACAACATTACAGAGTTGTACATACACCCACATGCGGCTAGCAAAAACCAAAAGAAGTTTTTGCATTAACAATAACGATGCAGTGCTTCTTTGCTTTGTGAAGTTGTACCACAACATATCGTTCTGCCTTCTCGGTGTGCTATTTGGTGTGCACAGAACCACCGCATCGAAGATCTTTAAAGAATCCATTGTGGTACTTTCTGGCATCCTTAAACATGCCGTGTTCTCACCAACGAAAGGTGCAATTACAGCCAACATGATTGTGTATTTCAAGGACCATGCTGAAAATCGAGTTGTGCTCGACTGCACCGAGATAAACATTGAAAGACCAAAGACTTAAAGTCTAGGCTTCTGAAATACAGCCAACACAAGAAGACATATACGGCAAAAGTGCTGGTAGGGGAGACCCCCGGGGGCCTCATAAGTTATGTCAGACCCGCCTATAATGTAAAAGCGAGTGACTCGTACACTGTGAAATACACTGGAATGCTCGACCTGTGTGAGCCACACAAGGACGCAGTAATCGTCGATAAAGGTTTTCTGATTCAAAACTATGCCATGAGAAGCACCTTAAACTGATTAAGCTTCCATTCCTCTGCATAAGCACTGCAGATGCTGCAGTAAACCAATTAATCGCCACAGCCAGGGTGCACGTTGAACGCGCAATCCAGAGAATGAAGGCCTTTAGCATTCTGCAGAGCCGCTTCGACTTGGATAAGCTGCTGTATATCAACTCAATAATTACCGTTATTGTGGGTGTGATCAACCTCTCCAAGCCACTGTTTAGCGATAAGCGCTTCTTGTTCAGCAACCGTGATGCTGAGTAGCTTGCCATGTTCTCTACCGCAATGTTCATGCATTTTGAAGCACTTCTGTTTGGTTCATGCTGCAACGAAAATGGAATAAATTATCGGGTTAAAAATTTCATGTTTTATTGTTCTTTTTCCAGCATTACATTCGTGATTGACTAAATGTATTGAAGCATGTTACATGCTCAGGAAAAAAAGGCAACAATATGTGATAGGCAATTGGCCACAAAAAGCACCAAGAGAACAGGTAATAGTGTGACGACATTACACTCTTGAATGACTAAATATAGGCATATCACATCTTCAGAGAAAAAAACGGTATATCGGGCAATGAGTCAGAAAAGGCACTAGAAGAACAGGTGTTGCTGTGACCCATAAATCATGAACCCCATTCTTGTAGGCCACATTTTTAAACCACTGGTGATTGTTTCTCTCCCCAGTTTTGTCAAACCTTTCGTGAAATAAAAATACGTTAGGACCGGAAAAGCTTGACAAGAGAATGCTGGGCTTTTACATACAATATAGCAGTTCTTTTTATAAAAATGCAACATTAAAAACACTGACATAAGTGTAATGCAAGGTAAGTAATTTTTCTTTGGTTCCTTGCTAACTGTGCCTTACAGAATTGCAATGTAGCCAAATGCGGCAAAACATGAAACTGTCTGAAGTGAAGCAGAAGTATGTTTTTTGTACTTGGCATAATTTTTATATACCTCGTGACCAAGAAAATAGAAAAATAAAGGTATTAAGGCCCTAGCTTAAACGGCCAGCAGGTGACAGAATATAGCATGGCTTGCACATCTGCACATATGCGGCAGGCATGAATCAGCACACTATTGTTAATACCCATTCTACCTTTGGGCAGTCTTTGGCCACAAACTGGCATTTAAGTTACATAAGTAAGGCCACAAAATTAAATTCCACCAATATTCTTTGAATACATGAATACGATAACAAATTTCAAAGAACACTTTAGCTTGTTTTTAAAACAAACATTGTTTCAAGTACACAGACCTATCAGAAAGGCTTGAATGCAAATACAGCTCGACATTACAGGTAGATAAAAATTTCTGCTTGGGTTGCACAATCATGCACATAGCACACTTATGCAGCACTTTGAACAATGTGTGGCAAAACATAATGCAGAAAGTAGAACGCCGCCCTTTCAACGACACTATCAAAGTACTCCTTAGAAAACGAGACGTTTAGGGTAATGGTTTGCGTGTCATTAACATAAACAAAGGCATCAGCTGTGGCCAGCCCTGTGATCCCCATTTGCACTTGTACTTGGGAGAAGTAACGACTTTTTTCCTTGAGCTGCATGGGATCAATGCCATGGCAGACCTCTGACCGCACGAACTGCTCCAAGCTTTTTAGGCATTTCACTTAAGACTTGCAGGGCAGCCTGCAAGCTGACAACACCATCAGGACTAGCACCAAGAAATGGCCTGTGCTGCAGAACACACAGGCCACGGCCATGAATCTGGAGGTTGTTGTGCTGTTTGTTTTGTGAAATATATGGCTATTTAGCAGCTGCTTCTAGCTTCACACCTCTTTGCTTATCAGCCGTTGACCTTGCTTTCTTTCATCACAAGCTTGAGGAGCGCTCGAACGTCATGTGGCCCCATTTTTGTTTGGATTGTATGAACCCTTGCGTAGACGTTATGTACAACTGATGCTGTAATGATGCCGATGCGGTGCTCGAACCAGGATTTGTTTTGGCTTTGTCCTGTAGTGATGAGCTCAATTGCTTGAATATCGTCAGTGCTGTACTGCTCCCAAAGACTTTCAAATACTTGTTGTGGTGACAACTGTTTGCCAGCTTGTTCTGCCAATTTCAAGATGTCACAGATGGCACCTTTGAGCGTTTTCGGTGGTCTCATCTCAGTTATCCGCTCCTGTGCTGGTGAGCTGGGCACACCTGCATCAGTGAAGGAGAAAAGTAATCATGACTATAAAGAAGGAAGCTCATTTTTTAAACCTAATTTTGATTTGCAAATGTAAATAACTTATTAATATGAAGGTGAACATGCAGGTTCGTGCAGGTCAATATTTGGTTAGCTAGGAGAATGACTGATGAGGAAAACAGCTATAGAGCACTGTCGGAGCATGCTTTTTTATTGATTAACTTACGCTTTTCCTATAAATTTACAGTTGACTTCTGACATTGCAAAAATGTAGAGAACAGGATACACTTCAGAAAATTTGGCAGCTTTGGACACCATACAAATTTAACAATTAGAATTAAAGCCGCAAAGAATTTTTGAAGAGAAGGACATTTGAAGAATAAAATCCCTCGTGATAGAAAAGAGAAGGATAGCGTACATGGAGTATAGCTCCAGATTTGAAATGTTTGGTTTAATGCCTATTTAAAAAATTTTGGACAGAACTCCTTGTTAGGGACTTTCACGTAGTGTGTAGCAATCGTAGTTTATTCGTCTTCCTTGCGTTTCTTGCAATTGTGCATGTCTATATCCTCAACACAAAACGGACAGGACCGAGGAAAAAGAAAACATGGGACAAGCTCTGAATGTCAACTAAAATAAACTTATTGTAGTTGCGCAAAAATGTATCCTCGGTATTCAATTGCGTGGAATGCATGCAGGCAACCAAGTGTCCGCCGCCATATCTGTGGCCAAGCGTCTGTGGCTAGGCGACGTCTTGAGCAGGGCCCGCAGATGAGGCACCCCTCTTCTCCTCCATGCAACCGTGTGAGTGCGCCCGTGGCCTCCGCGATCGGGTACCGGCGGCGCGCCGCCGGCAGCAAATCGCGGAAGCCACGGTGCGCCGTCACTCGTTGCGTCGGGCTCCGCGGGATGGCGGCACTTGTCCAGCTAAGCATGACTGTGAAACACATGACTGTGTTTCACGTTACGAACTATTCGCCGAACACAAAGTATTGCGCCGAGTTCACTGTGAGTGCGATTAATAACATCTCTGTTGGCGCCACAGTTTAGAATCGGATTTTAACGGAGCAGATGACGCACGCCGGTGTATTTTTTTAGATGCGGAGCATTTCAGTAACTCACGATGTCACCCGCGTTGGCGTCCGTAGTCCGCGTCCGCATCGCTCCCCCTACACTATATAAAAAAATAATACTTGCCGGCGCCAGGTTTCGATCCTACGACTCTGCGGGCGGAACGCAAGGTGCACGGTACTCTACCAACTGAGCCACAAAGCCGACACAGAACGGAAGGTTACGAACGTGCCTTACATCCTTGACTCATTCAACCGTCGGCCAGAGGTGCGCCCTCTCCCCCGCGTCCTCCTCGCCTTCTCTCCGCTCGCAACGCCCTCTCTCGCCGCGTTCGGTTCGGGCGCACAACAGGTGGGGACGTGTGCAACACCCTCTCTCGCCGCGTTAGGTTCGCGCGCAAGAACAGGTGGGGCGCTCGCATCGCGCTCTCTCGCCGCGGTCGGTTCGCGCTTAAACCACATATGTCGTTCGCGCGCGCTGCGGTCGCTAACATCTGTGGCGTGATCGTGACGTCAGCATCACGCGTTCGCGTGGTGGCGATTTCGGCGCTATAACACTCTCTCGCGAGGGGCATTGGATTGGATTCGATTGGATTGGCTTGGATTGGCTTGGATTTGGATTGGATTGGGTTAAAGTGGATTGTGTTGGATTGTGTTGCGTCATAGCCGCGCCACGTTGCGTCATAGCCGCTCCACGTTGCGTCATAGCCGCGGCAGGGGGTTCACGGCACGTTTCACCATCGACTTCATCGACAATGTCTACGCTGGAAGACAATTACAACAACAACAACCAATACGTAATCCATACGACTGGCAGGCGCCCCCCCCCCCCGCAGAAATGCTCTGCATTTGATCGTGCCCCTCGCGAGGGGGATGTTTTTTTGTTTTTTTTTCTTCGGCGTGCGGCCGCAGTGGCCCAGGCTGCGCCGTGTCCGAGGCGCATCGGCCATGTCTGTGGCCGTTTCCAGTGTTGCCAAGCGAAGAAATTGACCGCTAAACTTTTCAAGGAATACCGTCTATACCCAGCATGCATACAAAAAAACGAGAGAAACTTAACCCAATAATGCCCGAGGCTTTCATCGGTTAAATGTCGTTCTTGTGCATCTATTGGCGGCATAATTTTGTGTAACTTCAGAGCCTTCCTTTGTTTTCTTGTCCCTTTGTGCTGTATGTTTTGCACTGTGGAGCTGTTTATTTACCAACATTAATACAGTTGTACATTTGAGTTTGTTGGCGCTGCTCATGACAAAATAGTTCACCCCATTGCTTATTTTCGCTCTGCTTTGGCTCACGTCTCCCCACACGGACAGCATCCTTTCTGTTTTATTTTTGTTGTATTTGGCACCCTTTACGGCAGCACAAGGCAGGTCTTTTTCTGTGCCGCTTATTCTCTCCTCCTTGCAACACTTTTTTAACTTGCATAATTTTTTTCGTTAAAACGAACCGAACATATTTAAGGAAGCTCTGTAACTTTTCTTTGTACATTTGTGTTTTTCCTTATGTCTGCCCAAGGCCGCCTTGCCAGCATACTAAGCAGTGTTGACATGCACCACGCAACCAATGGTAGTAGGTTGCCAGAGTTTTGCTTATATGTATTTCGTCTTCGGGCTAACTATTATGGCATGGCATTAGTTGTTTTTTGCAGTTGAAAAACCTGCTGTGGTAAAAAAACATGAACGAAAATTTGCTCGAAGCCGTACAACAATACATGTTGCTAGCCATAGAATACTATGCGTTCAAAATAGCTGACATCTGAGCATAAATTGTCCATCAATTACGGCAACTTGGTTCCTGCACATCGTTCATAACAGGGTTTTTTTTATGTGGATAGTATTTTGGATTTTTTTTTCGTCTATCAAAGAAATAAGCGGGGGATCCAGATGTTCGCCCACTTAAGTGGGGGATCAAACCTTCCTTCGCACGTCTCAGCAATGAATGAATTCGAAAGCTAAAATACTTCGAGGCATTGAAAAGGCATTGCAACATAGCTGATGGTAATGGATAGAGAGCAGACATCGAAGCTGCATAATAGCTGCTTACAATAAAGTAATAATCAGTACTTTTTACAGTTTTTATTTTATTTTATTTATCAATACTGTAGGTCTTCTGCAGACCCATACAGGAAGCGGGCATAAAACATCCCAGGTATCTGATTAGATACAAAGTCAAGGAAATACAATATTTCGAGGGACGATACGCAGAACAGCGGAACACTTACAATAGCGAGTACATCGATAGTACTTTGGTGTTCTTCCCATACACGAGAAGAAGAAACAAAAATACTAGGAACCGCGTTCTACGCATGACAAACAAAGTATGTACAAAAAGTGCAATACACCACTGCGAAACACATTTTTTGCTATCACAACAACAAGAACAACAACAAAAATAACTATTCAGGCTCTGTTACCTGCTCCACAAATGAACAAAATTGGTCAATATTTGTAATATTAACAGCTTCACTTGGTAGCGCGTTCCAAGCGTTCACAGCGCGAGGGAAAAAGGAATATTTCAATACATTGCTATGCGCACTGAAGGGACGTATGCATTTATCGTGGTTCGTCCTACTAGAACGGCGGCCAGGCGGATGAATATAGTCGTCTTTACAGATTTTAAGGTGACCGTGAAAAAGGAGATAAAAAAACTTCATGGAAGCAACGTGACGCCGGCAAGACAGAGTTGCTATGTGCGCTTGATTGCGCATGTCCGTTGCACTGTCGCGCCATGAGTATTTTGAATAGATAAACCTCAGGGCCCTGTTCTGCAGTCTTTCAAGTTTGTCGCGAAGGTAGTTTTGATGAGGGTCCCACACTATACTTCCGTATTCTAGAATGGGCCTGACTAGGGTTTTGTAGGCGGTTAGTTTAACTGCTGAAGGTGCTTTGCCCAATTTTCTACGCAGAAATCCTAATTGTTTATATGCCTTGGCGCATGTATTGGTAATGTGCTGTTCCCACTTTAAGTCTTGCGAAAATGTGACTCCCAGATATTTTACCTTGTCAACTTTACTAATATTAAAACCATTAAGGCTGTACACGAAAGACAAAGGTCGTTTTTTCTTGGTTAGGCTTATGAACGCGGTTTTAGACACATTTATTTCCATTCCCCACATCTCGCACCATTGGGAAATGTTTCGTAAAGAAGAGTTTAGCTTTAATTGGTCATCAATACTGCGTATTGTACTGTAAATGACGCAGTCATCTGCGAAAAGTCGCAATGTTACACCCGGTTCCGCACAAGAAGAGATGTCGTTAACGTAGATAAGAAATAATGTTGGCCCCAAAACAGACCCCTGAGGTACACCGGACAAAACACTGAGGCAGTCAGAATCGATGTTGTTTAAAGTTACATACTGGGAGCGATTGGTTAAGTAAGCCGAGATCCATGCAATTACTTTACTATTGATTCCAAATGATTCAAGCTTGGATATTAATTTGGAATGAGGCACACGATCGAAAGCTTTCGCAAAGTCTATGAATATTGCGTCAGCCTGAAGTTTGGAGTCAATTATGCCAGCGAAGTCATGCGTTATTTCTGCAAGTTGCGTTACCGTGGACAGACCCCTACGGAATCCGTGTTGCTTCGGGTACAGCATATTGTTAGACTCTAAGTAGTTTATAATGGCTTTGTTGAGGATATGCTCCATTAATTTACAACAGTAGGTCGTTAGCGATATGGGTCGGTACGTGTCCACCAGAAATCTGTTACCACTTTTATGGATCGGAATTATTCTTGCGCGTAGCCAGTCTCTCGGAAGTGCACCAGTTTTCAGTGAAAGTATAAATATTTTAAGCAAAAAAGGAGCAAGTTGTTCTGCATAACGCCTAAGAAACGCATTTGGGATTTTATCTGGACCCGGCGATTTCTTAGCATCAAGTTGTAAAAGCAGGTTCAAGATACCTTGTTCGGTTATCTCGATTTCCGGCATGGCAGAGTCACGTTCAACAAGCGGCCCTCCCTCGTACAGCAGTGAGCCTCCCTCGTGAGCCTCCCTCGTACAGCAGTGGTCCTGTGGACATCTATATTGCTTCAAACATATTGTTGGGCTTCTCATGTGTGCCAGCTACTTACAACTGCACAAGACATAACAACGGACATATGCAGAGAATGAGAATGACAACCGCATAGGTGTCCTGCGTATCCAGGCACACAAGCTATTCAGGTGTCGAAACATTATTCATAAGTGAACCCTAGTCATTTGTGCTTTTATTGCATAGCTTTTGTTGGCTATGTACCTGTCATTGTTGGGATTCAGATGAAACTTTTTTAGCCTTCAGTCATTTTTGCTGGTGCTGAACCTCTTGTGACATGAGGTGGCTTTTTATACTGAGGGAAGGTCATGTGAGCAAAAGCTTTTGAATTACTACCACTGCTGGTACGGTTCATGTAAAAATAATTTAGCAAACATGCAGCCTTAAAATTCAAGCAATGACGCAAGTATTCAAATGAGAATTAGTGTATTCTTGCTAAGAATTTATCATCAAATAAGCATTTAAGGAAATTAAAAATGGGCTAAATATCAGCATCACAGAGTGTCAAAGGAAAAACATTACTTTAGCAAAAAAAAGGGCATTTTTTAAAAACCGTTACTTTTGATATGTTGTATTCTGATATCACCTTGCTTTTTCCTTCTTTTCACCCTGTACATGTGCCACGTTTGCTGTGCCACAGCAGCTAATCAAGGCGACCCCCTTGTCCGTAGTGTCACGGGAAATCAAGGCTGTCAGTCAGTCAGCCGCATAGTTCTGTCTCAAAATTAAATCGATCGTCAGTCGCTGAGTTTTATCTCTGCTTATATATTTCAGCAGCTTTGACTGGCAGGCCTTTCAGCTAGCTTTCGCTGTTTGACTAAATTTATGCGTGACTATTACTGCTGCCGATTTACATATTGTGACGCTGCCAGAAATGCCCCTATTTTGCCCAATAACACTTACTTGCAGCAAAGCGTAAAATGTTTAATTGTGTATCAATTTGTTGGCCTAAAATATTCACATAGTTCAAGAAACGCATTACAAAAATGACAAGAACACGTCAGGAAGTACGCACAAATAAATGAAGAAGCTCCGTAAGTATACGTCATGAAGTATACATGTCACCATAAAAGCCATAGAAGTGCTTCAAGAAGTACACATAAATCTACTTAAAAAGGCTGCAAAAATACATCAGAAGTTCTACAGAAAATCATTCGTCAAACTCTCTACAGAAACTCCATGACAAGTGCATCAAGAAGTACGCATAAATCTACTTAAAAAGGCTGCAAAAATACATCATAAGTTGTACAGAAAATCACTCGTCAAACCCTCTACAGAAACTCCGTGGCCAGATACATGTTGAAACACGTCAAGAGCTCGTCAAAAAAATTCTTCACAAACTCTACAAAATCGCTATACAAGAGGAAGACAAAACTCTAGAGAAATACATCAAAAACACAACAGGATTTTTTGTGAGGGGTGCGCCAAAGCATTGCCAAAAAGTTCCAGTAAAGACACAGCAGTTGTTTCTCCGCGACCAAGAAATATTGTCTCGGACAGCAGTGTTTCAAAGAGATGTGGCTTGAACGCTTGCTGGTAGCTCATAGGTGATCCTTCAGGTGCCATGCCAGTCCTTGTTTTTGTCACTGTGGAGGGTGAGGCCAGCAAAACCTAGGCGAAAAACGCAGTCCCAAGGCTACCAGGTTTTCTCCCAAGTACCTCCACGGCACTTTGTTGCTGCTGGCACTGCTCCTGCACTCGACGTGCGTCGAACACACGCATTGGCAAGGGCAAGGAGGGACCGCTTTTCGTGGGCTTCTCCAGTCAAGGTCTTGAACACTCGCTGCCTTGATGCCCTGCTGTCTTGGACGTCGCCACTGTTGTGGCAGCTCAGTGCATGCAAGCTCCAGCGGCGCATCTTTAAAGCCCTGGGCTTGCATGAGGACGAGTAAATGCACAGCCGCCAGGATGTGACTGCATGTTCCACTACAGTCCCCCGGGAACTCGCACGCTGCCTCCGTAATCGCCCCACTGTCCGTCTCAAACATGAGGCACACAAAATAGGGCCGTCCACTTTTCTTCTGGGAGCGAAGCAGCTGCTGAGCACATGGATGATGCCCAACCTGCAAGGGCAGAGAGAGTAACACGAAACAGCACTCAGGGAAGAACAGGACTAGTAGGCTACAGTTTATGGTAAAGGGACAAAGCAGATAACAGTGGCCGCAAAGAACGGACTCAAAATGACCAGATTTTGTGTGTCGCTTGACACTGTTGCAAGGCAATAACCCACACCTGAAACAGCAGTGATGTAAACATTCTCTCTCAAGTTCGAGCATGCAAGTATCGCTGCCTGCTTTGTTAATATACCTTCAAGAGAAGGAACTTTAATATTTATAAACCTCACCGTGGGTAAGGATACCAGTACCCCGCATAATGGTGTTCGTCATAACTTCAGCAAGCAATATTATTCAGGATTATCTGGAACACACTTCCAAAACCTTTCGAGATAAACAGGTAAACATTCGAGCTATACCGATGACCCATCGAATTTTTTTTTTGTTTAGTGAGTTCGATCTAACGAGCTTTTACTGTATTGTCTGTTTGGGCACCCTGAAAATATGCGCTTTAGAAACAAAGACAACCACACCACTACAAAAAGGAGAAACCAGACACACACAGATTTTTGCGGCAGAACATGCGCAATAAATAATGGAAAGACACAAAGAAAATTCAAGGCGTATGTGCGCTTTGTAGTTTACTTCGCCGCAAAGCGCGATTGGTTTGCGGCAAACGCGCGAGAGGAAGACCGTCACGGAGAACGGCCGCAACCTGTCCGTAAACAGCTTCGCAAAAAATCATCCAGTAAATTCGATGCACAGCAGTTTAAAACAACAAATCCAGTCATTGGCGGCACCGTCTGGTGATTGTTGCCTTCGTCTTTCACAGTTACTGCAACAGGGTCTCCGCTACGCAATTGCGTTGTAAACAACGGTGAACAGAGCCCTACACGAACGCTCATACCGGTTAACTCGCGTCAAAGGAAAAACAAACAAGGATTTACTTACTGCCAGTCGCACGTGTTTGTCCGCACCGATGAAGGCGAGCAATACGCTTCGGTGGTTAGGCGGCAAGCCCTGCTCCGCCGCCGCATGGATGGGTCTTTGGCGCGGTACCGCGAGTGGTACGAGTCCTCAGACACAGTCAGCAGCGCAGACGTCTCCTTCAAGGTAAATATAACTGGTAGCGAAGGTTCCATAGAAGCCCATACGTTCAGAAAATGGCGGCTCTGACTGCTCATGGGGCTTAGCGCCATCTGTGTGAGGAGGGAACACGTCCGGCGGAACAAAAAATAAACAGGATGTGACGCAAGATCTGGTCAGAAAGTGACGTCATTTTGGTGGCATTAGCGGGAAAATTTGACTTCGAAATAGCGTTAGCAGGCCTCTGATCGCTGAGGGTTCTTGTCATTGCCATCTGATGCAAATTGGCGAGCCCTTGCCGTGTGTGCTTCAAGTCAACGCCAGCTTATACTCGTGACTAAAGAAACGAACTTTAGCATGCTGTCGTATGACTAGCCTTGGTGTTTATAAAAAACATCTTGCATCTTCTCTGAACCTTTATTCTGTATTCATGCCTTCCACTGCTGTATAAAAGCAATGATTGATTGATTATAGGGCTTAACGCGCCGACGCAACGCAGGCGATGAGGCGCGCCGTAGTGGAGGGCTCCGGATTAATTTTGACCACCTGGGGATCTTTAACGTGCGCCGAAATCTCGTACACACGGACGTTTTTGCTTTTCGCCTCCATCAGAAAAGCGGCCGCCGCGGCCGGGAAACGAACCCGCGACCTCGTGCTCAGCAGCGCAACGCCTCAGCCACGTATAAAAGCAATCAGTTGTTTATATTGATTACAGTGGGTGGCAAACGTGATCCCCCCCCCCGACCGGAATTTTTTTCTGCCTTGGTATACAGAGCACAAAATGACATTTGACCACTCTCCCTGGCCCCCCTTTCATATAAAAAGCGTGCTCATTCCTTGCCCCGATACCAATTTCTACCAACGCCACTGCTGGGTTTAATTGCGTCGCACATACGCAGGGTGCGTGCGTGCCTTAAGTATAGATCAAGATTATATAATGCTTGCTCAGTTTGTGTACTTCTGTTCTAGGAGAAGAAATAACGCATAGTCATTCTATAATCTAGACATTTGAATTTTATTCTAGGATAAACATAAAACAAATCTACCACACTGCACAAAATGAGCACGTATAAAAATAAGCACAAAATGTTCGTGGGCACTACATGTATTATGATTTTCTTTACGCACCGAAAAATTGACTTTACCCGTAACACATAGCACTATGAGCAATTAAAGCGTCAACAGCAGAACTACTTCGAAACAAGAGAAAAGAACTAGGCACTGCATCTTGACGCAGAAAACCGAGCCGCAGGAATGCCGATTCACGAAAGTGCAGCGAGCACACCGCAGCTGTCCCGGCGCCTTATCAAGTAGACAAGGGTTTCTACAGAAGTTCACTCAGCATTCACGCCTGCAATTTCGTGGTTGCATTATTAGGCAAGTGTCGCAACAGATAAGTAAAAAGAGGAAAGATGGATCAATGCAAACGAAAACGACGGCAGTATGTAAAAGCACATAGAAGGAAAGATCTGGCAGCAGCGCAGCACGGAGCAGCAAAACACAGTACTGCGATGGGAATTATGCTTGCACATACAAGTGCGCAAAGCAGCGAGCACTACAAGCGTTGTAATGCACTAAAGAAGACACTGAGATAGACAACTAAAGCGACTCGTTTAAATTCGAGTGGCAATACGCTGAGAAGTCCTAGAATAATTGACACCACTTGCTCCGAGCCAGCGTGAGCTGAAATCAAGAGATAACTGTGACATAACAAAGCTTCAGAGACATTTTTTAAGTGCGAAGCACTTCTTAGTCGGGCCTACTCCTGCTTCCAACGCCGTCCTCCGTCCGCAGCCTAGCAACGGAGCTAGCTACCGTGCCTAGCAACGGCGCCGGATTTCCGACGCGTGAGGGCGCTCGCATAGCGCCTCCTCTCCCCCTCGCCTGCTCTCCTAAAGCCCCTTTACTACTCTCCAGCTCGCAACACCCTCTCTCGGCGCGCCAGCCAGGCCACTACACTATATAAAAAAAAAATTCCCCCGCATTTCCCCGAAGGGGAGTATGAGGAAGTGCGAAGCACCGGGTGATGCTATGAGGGGGAGTTTGTTGAAGTTTGGTGGCATTTTGCCCGTTAGTTACATTAACACCCCCTCGTGATCACGTTCGGCTTAACACGCCTCGTTTGTCCCTCTGCGGAAATCTTGGTGAATTAACGTGTATGTTCGAGAGGAGGAGCGCACCGCACCGCAGCGCACCGCAGCTGCGAAGCGCCGACCGGAGTGAAGGGAGAGGAGGCGCAGTCACGTGAGAGAATGCAGAACTAGCGGGTTTGTAGTATCACGTGTACACCACGCAGTTATCAAGCCGCTATAACGCCGCTGAGTCGCCAACGCACGCCGCTGACGACGTAGTTTGAATGCGTTAAAGATATAAGGCGCGTTACTAACACTGGTATCAGCGTCGCGTCCGTGGCTTAGTTGGTAGGGCGTCGCGCTGCGGCAGCAAAGTCCTCGGATGGAAACCTGGCGCCGGATGCTGTTTTTTTTTTCTTTTATATAGTGTAGTGGCCTGGCTGGCGCGCCGAGAGAGGGTGTTGCGAGCTGGAGAGTAGTAAAGGGGCTTTAGGAGAGTAGGCGAGGGGGGAGAGGAGGCGCTATGCGAGCGCCCTCACGCGTCGGAAATCCGGCGCCGTTGCTAGGCACGGTAGCTAGCTCCGTTGCTAGGCTGCGGAAGGAGGACGGCGTTGGAAGCGGTGTCGTACACGTTCCTCCAAAATAGGAACGAAAGCTCGTTCCTCGTTCCTTGCCAATTTTGAAACGAGTTCCCGTTACAAGTTCCTTTATTGCGAAAGGAACGCGTTCCAGTTCCATTTCTAAAATTGGAACGTGTCGTTACATTAACGTTACAATTAGGTTTTTAAATTAAAATATCATGTCGGATAATCCTGGGTAGAAATTAAGTGAGACATTTAAAACTCACATCGAACTGCGTATATTATAAAAATATTAACACCACCGGCAGCAGATTATCTGGAGATAAAGATAATCAAAAGAAACGCTCCTAGGCGAATTTTTTCAGGGAGCACCGGACAAACTCCAGACGGCTCGAGGACATTTCGGTGCAGGATATTTCGGTGCGGAAATTTCGGTGTCCAAATTTCGGCGACCAAATTATCCGGTGCTTGCCTGTTTGCGACAGCCGTTATATTTTTATTTCCGCTTAACGTGGGTTATGGACAATAATCTGGAGCAGTGAATTTATTTTTTTGATTGATGCCATGTTCGATCTTTGCCAGGTATTTTTAGAAATTCTACATTTATAGATTTTTGTTTAATACCTATTCCTGGGGACACCTGTTATGCAGCCGATTGAATTCTTCAGCACACGTTTTTTTTTTTTTCATTTATGAGAGGTTGTTAATTTATATTCGCTCTTTTTTAGCTAAGACAAATACCCGTGTTTACGATGGTCTACCGCCTCTTTTGTATTTTTTTAAATCACGCCCTCAAATTACATAAATTACATGCACACTCTCAATATCCAAAAAGTAACAAACATTAGCTAGCCCATCAGAATGAAGAAAACCTTATGAAGAGTATTACGTAGGCTGGGCTGCCTTGCTAAAATGAATTCGTGAACACTGGTCTAGGATATTGTCGGGGAGGAAAAACGGGCCTTTTGGAAAACAGCCACAGGTTCTAATGTCGTAAATGCTGATTAAGCGCGTACCGGTTGTGCATATAAAATCCAGCCATTGTGTTCGGGACAACCAACCTTCGTTGAATGTTTACAAGACTACATTTACCACATTTTAATTTTTTGTTCTAGCGCCCCCCCCCCCCCTCCCCCACCTCCCACCTCCCGCCTGTACGCTCGAATCTCGACCAGATATCTTTTTCAGCCATATTCTTTTCGGTTTCCCCAGAAAATCCTACTGGCGTGGTGGACTTCATGGTCTCCGAAGCGTCACCGCAGTGATTTTTTTTTATTTTTTATTTAGAACATACTGCTAGCCTCTTAGTGGAGGCTTTTGCAGGAATTGGGTGATACATTAAGAAAAATTACATAGCACACTTCGCGTTTTAAACAGAGAGAAAGCTTTACATTCACCATGGGCGCACGAAACCTCTATAATGTGACACAAAAAGCCACCCAAAAAGCCGCTGAGAACACAATGGCCACTATCGTTTGCTGGCTGCGCCCTTCCGCGCGTCGCGGTGATATCGACGGCGCCCCCACTCCAGGAATCGCTCTTTCTGCGCCTTCAGTCGCCCCCTTGTGAATCAACTCATCAAGTCGCGCATATCATGGACACCCCAGGTATACATCGCTTACTCCCATTATAAGGAGCAAAAAAAAATTAATAGGCTATAATGTGACGAGAGCGGCAACAGTCGCCTTCAAGTTTTCGAAGTCCAGTCGACGCAATGGTGAAGCACAAGTGACACCCCTCTCTCTCTACTTAGGGGGATGATTGCCGGCGGGGCTCAGCTTTTCCCTCCCCTAAGTAACGCCACCGTAAGTGCTATGGTTGGTTTGTTAGTTTCAAGTAGAACTGACACCGAATGCAACGAAGGCGAGATTGATTGAGAGATTAATTAAAACGAAATGCACACGCGCCGAATCAACCTCGTTTTTCTGTTGTTGTTTTTTCGCGGAAGTTTTCCTGGGGGGGGGTGAGGGGGGCAGGCGAGGAATAGACTTAAAGCAGCAGCGTCTTGCACCGTTGGGTGAAGTGAAAGGAAAGCGCTTTGGTAACACTTAAAGTAGTAGGGTTGTTCAGATGAATGTTAAAATAACAAAAAAATGGTTGAACGGATCCAAATTAACAACGTTAATTTTTACCAGCTGCTACAGAAATTGGGTTTCATGTGGCAATGCTCCGCCAAGGTTTAGCGTTCGCTTCCACGAACGGCGGCGCAAGCACAAGTCTCGAACGTAAAATCATATCAAGTCACGAAATTACAATATTAAAGCTAAAATGTTCTAAGAATGCCTGGGACATCCCCTCACTTAAAATGTCTGGGCCAAGACGTCGTGCACCAAAATGTCCGTGCACAGAAATGTCCACACCGAAACGTGCTGGACCGAAATGTCCGACACCGAAATGTCCGGATCCCGTTTAGCAGTCCGTCCGTTTCGTTGGGTACGTTGTTACCGGGTGTCCGGGACCGGTCTGCTCCTGAGCGCGCTGAAGGGAGAGTAGGAAGGGTGCGGAGCACGGACATGGCGAAAGCAGGCCGCCGGAACTAATCCCCCTACCGCGACGAATGCCCACGGACGGACTGCTAAAACTCTCTATTCTTTCCCCGCCAGGGAACAATTCTATCGGCCAGACGCGCATTCTGGCCTCCCCAGACAAACGATGAAGGGTGAAAAGCATTCTCGCGGCTACGCTATTCACCCGTCGAACGCCGCGCAAGCAACCAGCATGAAAGCAAACAAAAGCTGCGGCCTGCTGCGTGGTTATTATTCTGCCTTTGACCTTCGAGGAAGCACGTACGGCTGAAGGGCGGGCAAATTGACCATCTTATAGGAAGAGAAACGCAGTAGCGCTTTGTGGATTTTTGTACTCCAGCCTTGGCATCAAAAACCGCCAAATCCTAGCGATGTAACGGCAGGAACGCCGTTCCTGCCGTTCCTTCAAAAACGTAACGAGTTACCGTTACAGTTCCACCGACCCTTCATGGAACGGTGGCGTTCCTCCGTTCCTCCAAAAAGGAACTAGTTCCAGGAACGCCGTTCCTTGTAACGCCGTTCCGTACAACACTGGTTGGAAGCAGGAGTAGGCCCGACTAAGAAGTGCTTCGCACTTAAAAAAAAAAAAACAGCATCCGGCGCCAGGTTTCGATCCGAGGACTTTGCGGCCGCAGCGCGACGCTCTACCGACTAAGCCACGGACGCGACTTTTTTTTTTTTTTATTGCCGTTTTGGCACAACACAACAAGTACTACACAATCAGCCCTGAGGGCTGAGAAAGGAAAGGAACATACATCACATCCGCCGCGCTTTTAGCTGGCAGTTACGTTTTTGTGAACTTTTAGTACATCTAGTTCGTTCATAACAGATATCACTTCGTCTTCGTATTCCAGCTTCAAAAACACTTCGCGGAGCTTACACACGTGTTCAACAAAGTGGCTTCCAACAGACTTTGCATTGACATCTGCATTCCGTACCTCCATTCTACTCTTCCATATACTGTGCAAACCCAATACAAAAAACAGGTCGTATGGTAGAACATCTGGTTTGACATCCAGGAAACGAATTCCACGTGGGGTAAGGGGGAGATCTTTTTTCACGGTACGTTGCAGGACATCCCAAAAAAAAACAGCGTCCCAACAATCTATAAAGACATGTTCGACACTTTCCGGTTTTTTACATAGTGTACAGTCGGCACCCCATGGCAAAAATAAACCTTTTTCTAACATCCACGTTTTTACTGGTAGCGTATTAGTGTGCAATTTGAAGAAGAACGTTTTAACAGGACCTGGCACAAGCATTCTTTTCACTCTCCGTAGAACATCATGTCCGGATCCGCCACTATACAAGGACCGGTACATCGGTTCAGGGAATAGACAATCGATGAGGTCACGCGACAAATTTTTACGGTTTACAGTAGACAAAAATTCTCTAGAGAAACGCGCCATTAGAAAACGACAGGAGAAAACTTCTCTCAAAAAGAGACTGACCGAAAAACGTGTAGCGTCCGCTGACGTCACTAGAAGGTCGGGCAAAGCACTCGCTACCGTGACCTGTAAAAAGGTGCGGATAAACGGGTCGGCCTGATCACGGAAAAACAAAAAGCGGGAAACAAGTTGTCTCACAAAAAGATGCGAGAGTGACAGGCCTCCGCTTCTAACTTTTCTGAATAAATTGTTCCTGCTCGTCCTTTCATAAGTCGACTGCCAAACAAAGACCGCAAATATGCGGTGAAACTTCTGCACATTCAGTCGAGAACAAGAAAGGGCCTGCATGACATACCAGATTTTAGAGACAAGGAAAACATTACAAACTGTTGCTCGGGAAAAGATGGACAGGCCACGCCCCTCCCACTTGGCCGTTTGCGCGCGCATTTCCTGTGCTCTTTCGTTCCAGTATTTCGTGCTGTCTCGATACTGGTCAAAGGGTACCCCCAGATACTTAGTTGGCTGCGTTGACCAGGTGACGTTTTCAAAAACATTCGGGGCATTTAACCATTCTCCGTGCCACAGTCCAGTACATTTGCCTACGTTAATGGAACTACAAGTCATACTACAAAACTCTTGGGTGATACTTAGGGCAGTACGGACACTCTCCTCATTCACACAAAAATAAACCACATCATCAGCATATGCCATCACCTTAACTTCACAGGATTGTAAAGTGTAGCCCTGTATCTGATTGTCTTGATTAATTCTTGCACACAGGGGTTCAAGATAGAGGACGAACAGATGGGACGACAGGGCACACCCTTGACGCACTGATGCCTGCACTTTAATTGGACTCGTTAATTGGCCATTAATCAAAATTCTTGTTGTACAATCCTTATATGCCATTTTCACTCCTTGTAAAATTAATTTTCCGATTCGGACATGTTCAAGTATTTTAAAAAGCACCTCATGACAGACCCTGTCAAATGCCTTTTGAAAATCTATCTGTAACATAGCCACCTTCCTGTATTCTACACACTAAACTTTTTTACACCCTTTTTGGCCGAAAAGGGTGTAAAAACCTTGTCCCATGGCTAACACCTTTAAAAGGTGTTTTCGCCAAAAAAGGGTGTACGGACGAAAAAAGGGTGTAAGAACAAAAAAAAGGTGTTGAGGATGCTCAACACCCTTAAAGGGTGGTGAGGACGCTCAACACCCTAAATAAAGGGTGTTGAGCATCCTCACACCGTTTTTTAAAGGTGATGGCATGCGCAGTACCATGGTGTTGCGCATGTCATCACCATAGCCTTGGAGGCTTGCGACCTATCACCATGGTGTCCTAATGCAATTCATGGCGACAGGTGTATGTCTGGAGGCTCTGTAAGTAAATGAAATGCAACAATTTATGACTAATGGCACAATTTTAAGTTATACAGTGATCCCTCGTGGCATCAAACTCGGATATCTTGAAATATCGGTTAACTTGACATGACACACAAAAAAAACGTAGTAGTCTGAACCAAAAAAGAAGAAATAATAGAACTTCCCAATTTCATGCACGTGACGATCACAAGATTGGTGCACTAGAGGGACCACTGAAAACCGTTATCAGTGTGCTCACTACACAATAGCATTCAAGTGATACAACTAGACAGAACTGGACCCCCACTACAATTGCAATCATGTTTTCTGGTGGTAGCTTCCAAAAACAATATCCCATGTGATGTGCACCCGTAAAGAACTTGTATTGGTATTTGTCGTCACAACTTTTTTAAAAGGCAGACAACCACATTTATAAGTTCTATTGACCATAAATTGCACAATTTCTTTTGTGTCAAAAATCTTGAGACTCAAGCCGAATGAAACCACGTTTTCCGAACAAACTTTTACAATCGACAGTAAATGTTGCAACACAAAAAAAGAAACAAGAATGTTTGCAAAATTCTGTGCATGAATCCTGAGACTAAAACTAATTCACAACCATAAACTATGATTGAGGTGTCTATTAATAAACATTTTGGCAACTTCTCTTAAAACTTTACAGCCAAGCACATACCAAATATTAAGATACAAGCAATTATGAACTTCCTTCCCTCCGAATGCAATGAGGTGGACACAGCAGTCTGAACTATAAAGAACATTTACCTTAGACCCATCCTATAGCCGGTATTCATTGAAAAGTTTAGCTGTCAATTTCTTCGTTTGGCAACACTGAAATAGCCACGAACATGGCTGATCGCACGGCTCGTGCCACTGCGGCCGCACGCCGAAGAAAAATATAACACCGACGTGCGTCGCCTGCTCCGTTTCAACCGATTCTCAACAGTGGTGTCATCAAAGTTGTTATTAAAAGCACTCGCGTTGGAGTCAAGGCATTACTTTGCATTCGGCGGGCTAGAGCTTGGAATGTCCAAACCATACCATGCGCTTAGCACGGACAAATACCGCCAGAATCCAAGCACACCCTTTAGGGTGCTTGGATTCTTTCGCCGCAGGAGCACCCTTTTCTGCCCAAAATATCATAGGTAGGAGCTTTTCCTGCAAAAGCACCCACCTAAAGGGGTACAAAAAGGGTGCATCATCCTCGGTTCACAAATGGCGCTGCAGGTGTGCAGCCACATATGGCACAGTATGACACACAATTACGGTATGAAACATTCCTGCTTTCCAAGCTCCGTTCTATGAGACATTCCATTAAAGCTCAATGTCAGCTGATAATTTACTTGAACTTTCTGACCCACCGATTTTTGAAACATCCATTTATAAAGTCTAATATTACAGCCAAATCGCAGTACAGAAGTTGTATCATTAGAGGATGTTGATTATTCGAAACGGTGTTAAAAATTCAATTTTATGTTCATTTTGCTATACTGCAGCGCACATTCTTCGAGCTTCACTGCACAGCATAAACGTGTTATGCAGTGAAAGCAAGAAGGCGTGCAACAAATCAACTGCACAAAAGTTCTTCGAACCTTAAAACCCTTGGCTTCTCAGCATTTCATCAAACTTCCAGTCACAGTAGCTACTCGCAATGTTTAGTGCCTTATTCTTGAGCTGAGCAGAAAAGCTCAATATTAAGGCAGACCAAATAGAATATGTATACTTCCCTACGTACTGTGGCTTTATTCTACCCATAAAAGTTGGGTCCCCACTGCCACTTATTTTATTTTACATTATTCTTTTTGCTTCATGAAAAATGACCCCACATAGCAATACCAAGAACTGTAAACATCACAGAACAATGCATATGGGTTCCCTGGTTGAAATGTGATGACATTGTTGTTATAGCAGTATTTTATCATGAGTCTAGCTTGTGCATGGTGCCTTGCATTATGTCCCTGCTGGTGGATGTGGGGTCATTTTTCGATGTTGCAAATGAAAAGCCAACAGCCAGTGCCCATTAGTTTCGTCTAGTATTACGAGGTGCGTCATGGGAACCATCAAACCCGTCTATAGCCCTTTTAAGAGTTGACTAGAAGTAAAATCAGCAATATTATCAATAAAACGTTTAGCATCTTTTTTATTAGCAGCTTTACTGTTGCTACTTGCCATATTTAGGTTTTTTTCTGCTTTTCTTAATGACATTTTTGTTTCGCTGAGAAGGTGCATAACCAATGAAAGCTTTTCTGCAAACCTTTGGTAGCTATGCAATTGTTAGAAAATATTTTACTAAATAAGGCAGCTTAAACTTAGAATACTTGAATTTAGAAACATTAAAATCAATTTAAATTGATCATACATTTCTGGCTGTTTTTACACAAAGCTGCACATGGGATATTAAGTGCACCGCGAGGAGGGCTCTGGATTAGCTTTGGCAACTTTGGGATATTTATTGTGGACTTAAATCTCCACACGTGGGTATTTTCACTTTCTGCCTCCACCAGGAAAATGGCCACCAATTTAGAGAGCTATTCTTACTAGTATTTGATGTACATTTTAAAATAATCTCAAGTATTATAGCCACAAAATTATTCTCTACAACAGCACCCAGCGGGTGCTGTTATAGAGAGATTGTGCACTACACCAGACAATGTACTACACTGTCGAGAGCTTTGACATCTACAAAGCAAGCTAATACTGGTAAAATGTTTCATACCATAATTACTGTGTGTTCAAAGCTCACGTGTGAAGTACAGATACTGGTGCTTCAGCAAGAACCGAGGATGAGCACCCTTCCTGGTTCTGAAAAAAAATAAACATGGAAAAATGCTTTAAGCAGGATTAAGAAACAGGGTTGAAAGAAAGTGAGCAAGCAATTCTTTCAAAATATGCAAAGCAATGCAAACAAATATTTATTTCAACTTCATGTCTACAAAAGACAATCTCATTAAGGCTGGTAATGGGGTCTTGGGTAAAAAAAGAGCAGAGAGCACTTATATAAATGCTACAGGGAACCTTCAAGCCAAAAATTGCTTGAGCACTTAAACTAATCACTGTTGAACAAATTCATGAAAATTGAATGGATGAAAAACCAGCGGTAAACACAGGACACAGTTAAAAGAGAACAACAGGACAAGCTTATCCCGTCGTTCTCTTCCGTACCCTGTGTTTTCCACTGGTTTTTCATCCATTCAAACATGTACCAACTAGCACAGTTCGATGCCTTGGTATCATAAAAAGACGAATTGTCACTCCTTACAGACAGTTGAAAAAAAAGAAAGTATAAAGCAGGTGACAAAATTAAAATGACAGCAGATTGGTTAACTTTTAATTTTAAGTGATAATATAAAAAATAATGGCATGAATGAAAGTGAGCAGCAACCACAGGACCATGATCCTAGGCCAACATTCCACTTTGAAGCAAAATATCCGCTTTCAACGCTACATAGGCCAAACATGCAATGCGGCAACCCTTTAGGCCCACAAAACCTTCCATAATCTTTAAAAAAGCTACAATTTAGTTGAGAAAAACTGACCACAACAAATTGGAATTGACAACTAGATACAGTTGTGACACCAAAGCAAGCCCGCGAAAGATGAACAGATATCTAGCTGTTCTACCCCCTATTTGTGCCCTAGCCTCTGATCCGCTGCAGCAAACAAAAGAATTGTTTATATGTAGAACTATGGCTCTTGGTCAAACATAGACAGTTCTAATGAAGGAGCCAAGTAGGTTCCGAAACGTTGGGAACGCTTGGGATAAAGTCCTTGGTTAGAGTATTATATTTGTTTCCATCAAACACAAAAAAAATGCATGGTAAAGCGCTAACATTAACTTTGTCTACTGCGGTTCCTTCATGGTGACATCACTACAGGAACCAAAAATACAATACAGTGCATTAAAGGGGCCATTCGGACAACATAAAAGTTTGCTTCGTTCGAAATATTTCCTGTTTTATAGTGCCCCACCGCTTCAGCAAATGATGCTGCATTCACTGAGAAATTAATTTAGGTTAAAAGTCTGATTCTCCCACCATATCGTGTGTTTTTGGGATGTCAGCAATGAAGCCATAAGTGCATGTAATCAAACAAACTACTGCGTCACTCGGGTCTGCAGCCTTGCTAGCCATCAGTCCTCCCAGGTGGAGCTACCATACTCATCCCCAAACCGTTGTTTGCCATTGCTTTGTTTTTGACCGCGTCTGCACCTGGCTTGTTTTCGTTACTGTAGAAAGTAATGGTTTTGTGAAACATGAGGTATCCTCGACAAACAGGGTCACGTAAGACAACATCGCCTATGCCAATCGGCCAGGGCCGTGCAAGCCAACTCCAAAGCGGCGGAGTGCTGTGCAGCTAAAACAAGCATAGTGCACGCCGTACCAACAGCAGTGCGCATCGGTACTTGTATGTGTACGCGTATTTTCGTAACTTTCATTGTTTACTGCCCCATTTTTACTGCTGTAAAATGAATATGCATTACATTTAAGCGCAAATAGCTCATTCGGCATGCTTATAAGGCCTGCCCAATTTGCGTTTGCTTTTGCCGGCCTCAGCCAATCGCACAGCTGGGGACATATGACATCATAGGTACTGCTGTGGGAAATGAGCTAGTGGGTCGCATGGCCATTCCCTTTTTCCTAATTATATAGCTTATTCGAGTGAAGTGCAGCTAAAAATGGTGTCAGTATGATTCTAACGAGGCAATCTGTCGAATGAATCAAACTTGTGTGTTGTCTGCATGGCCCCTCTAAGCAAAGACAAGGCAGCCAATTTTTTTATTTAGGCTGCCTTCATGCACACAGTACGGGACTCCTGACATATTTACAGTTGCAATAAAAATCAGAAATAGAACGAATATACATTGGACACTCCACAATGTCCAAAAACAAAGGAATAATGTGCGAGTGAGCTACCTAAAACACTGCGACAGAAGATCATATACATCAAGGCAACTAATAAAAACCATGGCTAGTGCATAGCCACTACGCAGCTCATTTGTTAATAGCTTATGTGCGTCCCCACAAGTTGGCTGTGTAAACCCACTGACACCTAACAGAGTCCAAGGCTCGACGAAAACTCGTCAGGGGAGGGTGATTCATTGATGAAATACAAGCAGGCACTCGCCTGGTCAAAAACAAATAAATAAAGACGCCTTGGGGCCCCTACTGGCCCCTTGTTCACAATGAAGAGGGGGTGAAAGGTCGCGACTATCTATAGGTTCGGTGGAGCAGATTGCGCATGTATATCTCGGGGAGATTACCCCGCTACCGGTTAATCGTGTTTTTAGTTGGTTGAATATGCTCTGATCCTAAAAGTAGTCGTGTTGACAGGCGCTTCTCTGATGCGATTATGCTTGCGGAATCCTAATCGATGGAGTGGTCAGTAGCCAGGTGATGATCCGCCGAGGCAATTCAACTTGCATCGCCTTTTTTGACATCGTTCTGGTGCTACTGAATTCTTTTAAAAATTTCCAGTTTCACCTATGTAGGATTAGGAACGAAAAAGAGACGCCGACCAGTCCAAACAAAACGTACTGACGTTTGGGCTTCCAGCACGGAAGCCTTGTTCACAATAAATGCATCACCAGAAGTGGGTCGTTTAAGTGGGCTTAAATAATCGCTGCAAAGAGCGTGCGTAGATCGGGTTTAGATTTCCGTCGTTACGATTGACTGTGTTAGATGTGGTCTGAATGATTAGTGATTCCAGATGTAGCCGTGATGCTGTCACTTTTTCTGTAGCGACGATTCTTGCATTGTCCCAATCAATCTTGTGGTCATTCACGACGGCGTGTTCGGCTAAAGCATTGTTGCGGACGCTTTTATTCTTTACATCACGTGCGTACTGCTGCAGACGATTCTTATAATTTCCTGATTCCCCGATATACACGCCACTGCAGTCTGCACAAGGTATCTCGTATACCACACCGGGGAAGCGCTCCTTGGGCAAGCGGTCCTTGACTCTCACGAGCTCATGGCGCATCTTTTTGGCTGGAACGTGGGCCACCTGCACGTCATATTCCCGTAGGATACGTGCCAAACATTCACTTGTTCCTGGAAGGTAGGGCACAGGAGCTCACTTCATCGGGGCAGTTGGCGTTCCGTTGCGTTTTTAAAGTGCCTAGGGTAACCGCAGCTAGCCAGGTCGTCCCGTACCTTTGCCGTGTCCACCGCCGCATCCTCGGGCTTCGAGCACAATCTTTTCGCACGCTGCAGTAGCGTTCTAACAACAGCCGTCTTGCGGGAAGCGGGGTGCACGGAGTTGAAGTTCAGGTAGCGGCCTGTGTGCGTTTCCTTGCGGTACACGCTGAAACGTAGCCTCTGGCCCTGCCGAGACACGAGGACGTCCAGGAAGGGAAGTTTGCCATTGGCCCCCTCTTCTGACGTGAACTGAATGGCACGTTCCATACTGTTGAGGTGGGCCAGCAAGCTGTTCGCCGCGTCTTTCTGAACGACGCCGAAACAATCGTCGACATAACGCAAGAACACTTTTGGTTGAGGGGCAAAGGAGGCTAGCGCGCGTGCTTCCAGCGCTTCCAGAGTCAGGTTCGCCGCCGTGACCGAAATAGCGGCACCCATTGGAGTCTCCTGCCTTTGCTTGTAAAAATGGCCTATAAAGACGAAGTACGTATTGTTGAGGCAAAAATCTAGAAGCCTACGTAGTTCTGGCACATCCATCGGTGATCTCTTGGGCAACGTCTGATCAGCCTTGAGAGCAGCGGTGCATAGGTTGACAGCCAGGTCAATCGGAATGCTCGTGAAAAGGGACTTCACGTCGAAGGACACCATCAAGTCGTCTTTCTCGATCACGGTGTTGCGAGTCTTCTCGACAAAATCGAAAGAATTACGAATGTGAGTGGTCCCTTTACCGACGAGCGGCGCCAGAACTTGGTGCAGGAACTTCGACAGGTGGCCCTGCACCAAGTTCTGGCTCCGCTCGTCGGTAAAGGGACCACTCACATTCGTAATTCTTTCGATTTTGTCGAGAGGACTCGCAACACCGTGATCGAGAAAGACGACTTGATGGTGTCTTTCGACGTGAAGTCCCTTTTCACGAGCATTCCGATTGACCTGGCTGTCAACCTATGCACCGCTGCTCTCGAGGCTGATCAAACGCCCAAGAGATCACCGATGGATGAGCCAGAACTACGCAGGCTTCTAGATTTTTGCCTGAACAATACGTACTTCGTCTTTATAGGCCATTTTTACAAGCAAAGGCAGGAGACTCCAATGGGTGCCGCTATTTCGGTCACGGCGGCGAACCCGACTCTGGAAGCGCTGGAAGCACGCGCGCTAGCCTCCTTTGCCCCTCAACCAAAAGTGTTCTTGCGTTATGTCGACGATTGTTTCGGCGTCGTTCAGAAAGACGCGGCGAACAGCTTGCTGGCCCACCTCAACAGTATGGAACGTGCCATTCAGTTCACGTCAGAAGAGGGGGCCGATGGCAAACTTCCCTTCCTGGACGTCCTCGAGTCTCGGCAGGGCCAGAGGCTACGTTTCAGCGTGTACCGCAAGGAAACGCACACAGACCGCTACCTGAACTTCAACTCCGTGCACCCCTCTTCCCGCAAGACGGCTGTTGTTAGCACGCTACTGCAGCGTGCGAAAAGATCGTGCTCGAAGCCCGAGGATGCGGCGGTGGACACGGCAAAGGTACGGGACGACCTGGCTAGCTGCGGTTACCCGAGGCACATTATAAACACAACAGAACGCCAACTGACACGACGGGGACAACTGGACGTGCCTCCTGCCCCGATGAAGCGAGCTCCTGTGCATTACCTTCCAGGAACAAGTAAATGTTTGGCACGTATCCTACGGGAATATGACGTGCAGGTGGCCCACGTTCCAGCCAAAAAGATGCGCCATGAGCTCGTGAGAGTCAAGGACCGCTTGCACAAGGAGCGCTTCCCAGGTGTGGTATACGAGATACCTTGTGCAGACTGCAGCGGCGTGTATATCGGGGAATCAGGAAATTATAAGAATCATCGGCAGCAGCACGCACGTGAAGTAAAGAATAAAAGCGTCCGCAACAATGCTTTAGCCAAACACGCCATCGTGAATGACCACAAGATTGATTGGGACAATGCAAGAATCGTCGCTACAGAAAAAGTGACCATCACGGCTACATCTGGAATCACTAATCATTCAGACCACATCTAACACAGTCAATCGTAACGACGGAAATCTAAACCCGATCTACTCACGCTCTTTGCAGCGATTATAGAAGCCCACTTAAACGACCCACTTCTGGTGATGCATTTATTGTGAACAAGGCTTCGGTACTGGAAGCCCAAACGTCAGTACGTTTTTTTTGGACTGGTCGGCGTCTCTTTTTCGTTCCTAATGTACCCTCCCGGCCAGACGGGATTCCATCATGCTCTCGATTTCACCTATGTAGGATGCGTCGCAATCCTTGCATGGAATTTTGTAGGCAACACCGGGGAATCTTGTTTTTTCTAAAGGGTCCTTCACGCGTACCAGCTTCTGATTAAGCCTGTTCGTTGGCACGTGTGCAATTTTAACGCCATATGTGCCAGACACCCTTGCAAGAGCTTCACTGATGCCTTGCGTGTAGAGGACGGCAGCGCGGTTTTGCCTGTATTTTTCAGGAACCCTTTCGGGGGAGGCAACTGAAGCCCGCAATTGTTGCGTCCTCACAAGCTTTGAAGGGTAGCCATTGCTGCGAAGGTCCTTCCTTACCACGGCTAGCTCTTGCTTGCGCAGACCAGGCTCAGAGCAGATTCATGATGCGCGTGAGAAGAGTGCAGCGGCGACGGAGCGTTTTTGGCCTATAGGATGCACAGTGTCGAACCCCAGGTATCTACTCGTGTGGGTCGGCTTTCGATACACACTGGTTGTAAATCCTTTGGCCGACCGTCTCACAAGTACGTCGAAGAAGGTGATCTGTCCATTATTTTCCTGTTCCATGGTAAACTGGATGCTTGGAACACAAGAGTTTAGATGCTCAAATAAAGGCATTACGTTTAGGCGGTGGATCACACAAAAACAGTCGTCTACGTAGCAGACAAACATCTTGGGGCCGTCTTGTACGAGTATAGCGCAGAATTTTCTAGAGCCTCTAAGGCAATATTCGCACAGACTGCTGAAACGGAAGCTCCCATCCCTGTTCGAAACCGCTGGTCCGTTGAAAACAAAATATATGTGTTCTGCAGGCCAAATTCCAGGAGACAATATAAGTCTTGCGTCTCAATTGGCGAACGTGAAGGCAGAGATGCATCGTTCTCGAGTAGATCCTTGCAACTCCGGACCGCGTAATTTTGCCTGGAATTTGGCCTGCAGAACACGTTTTGTTTTCAACGTATAATGTTACAAGCAGCAGTTTGGAACAGCGATGGGAGATTCCATTTCAGCAGTCTGTGCGAATATTGCCTTAGAGGCTCTAGAAAATTCTGCGCTATGCTCGTACAAGACGGCCCCAAGATCTTTGTCTGCTAAGTAGACGACTGTTTTTGTGTGATCCACCGCCGAGACGTAATGCCTTTAATTGAGCATCTAAACTCTTGTGTTCCAAGCAACCAGTTCACCATGGAACAGGAAAATAATGGACAGATCGCCTTCCTCGACGTACTTGTGAGACGGTCGGCCAAAGGATTTACAACCACTGTGTATCGAAAGCCGACCCACACGGGTAGATACCTGGGGTTCGACTCTGCGCATCCTATAGGCCAAAAACGCTCCGTCGCCGCTGCACTCTTCTCACGCGCATCACGAATCTGCTCTGAGCCTGGTCTGCGCAAGCAAGAGCTAGCCGTGGTAAGGAAGGACCTTCGCAGTAACGGCTACCCTTCAAAGCTTGTGAGGACGCAACAATTGCGGGCTTCAGTTGCCTCCTCCGAAAGGGTTCCTGAAGAAGACAGGCAAAAACGCGCTGCCGTCCCCTACACGCAAGGCATCAGTGAAGCTCTTGCAAGGGTGTTTGGCACATATGGCGTTAAAACTGCACACGTGCCAACGAACAGGCTTAAGCAGAAGCTGGTACGCGTGAAGGACCCTTTAGAAAAATCAAGATTCCCCGGAGTTGCCTACAAAATTCCATGCAAGGATAGCGATGCATCCTACATAGTTCACTGGAAATTTTTAAAAGAAGAATTCAATAGCACCAGAACGATGTCAAAAAGGGCAATGTAAGCTGAAATGCCTTGGCAGATCATCACCTGGCTACTGACCACGTCATCAATTGGGATTCCGCAAGCATAATCGCATCAGAGAAGCGCCTGTCGACACTACTTTTAGAATCAGTGCATATTCAACCAACTAAAAACACGATTAACCGGTCGCGGGGTAATCTCCCCGAGATACACATGCGCACTCTGCGCCACCGAACCTATAAATAATCGAGACCTTTCACCCCCCCTTTCATTGTGATCAAGGGACCAGTAGGGGCCCCAAAATGTCTTTATTTGTTTATTTGTTTTTGACCAGGCGAGTGCCTGCTTGTATTTCATCAACACCGAACTAACCCGCCTGAATCACCACTTTATAGACATTGAGCAATTCTTTGAATTGGTTTATTGTAGCAAGCAACCACTTTATGGACATTGAGCAATTCTTTGAATTGGTTTATTGTAGCAAGCTGTCTTGTTTATTTCCTTATTTTTTTGTCATTTCCTGTCTCATTTGAAATTGGGAGACCAGATAGCTTTTACTACGGGTCATGCACTGGTGACAACAAATATTTGATTTCACTTTAAACAATTTTGAGTTCTGTTTTATTGCTCACCAGCCAATGACCTGAAATATAAGAGGCTCTTAAAACATGTGCTGGCATTTCTTTCCTGCACTGTAGTACAACTAATCATGACTTTTATCATACTTTGTTCACAAATTGTAATATTTAGAAAGTATTCAGCTGAATGAAAACGTTATTTCAGAAGCATGCGCAATCAACAAGGCCTCAATGACTCTCCCCACGTGGTTCACTTGTTTCTGTCACAAATAACCTGATTGCAGCCACATTCCACCCAAGACGAAGGTAACATACCCTCTGGGATGATGAATATTTAAAATGCCTTACGAGTAAGTGCTCGGCACATGAAATTGTGGCATTAAAACAGAAGATCCGTCTGCGGCATCCTTCACTTGGGGCACCGCTTGATCACAAACTTCGAGAAGCTGAAAAATGCTCCATGCGCCGCTCCAGCCAGCAGAAACAATGGAGGACGCAAGTTGGTAGGTGGACCGTTGGCATCCTGCGATTGTGAAGATTTTTATTTAGTAGATGCTCTTCTTTTTGTACCATTGTTCATTTTTCCTTTAACAAGCAGCTGAACTCCTGCAGGTTCTACGAATCATACAAGCATAATAAAATGCAGCAATGCAGAACAATTGGCAGGTTACCTCAATTTTTCTTTTCTAGGAATGAAAACAATGTAGGTAATCTATACACAACTACAATCAAACCTTTCAATTTTTACCTACTTCACTCCTAACAAGCCCGCATACACGTTAGACATGTGAGAAAGCTGCTACATTTATGCCCACAAACTTAATCAGGCATCAGAAATCGGCAGGGAACGACGTGTTACCTTTAAATGGCACTTTTTTTGTTCAAAACACGTAAATGGGCGAGAAAGGCCCATAACTATGATTTCGTACCCTTATCTGGAATGGTTTTCAGGCAATGCTTACATCTCACTTCAGTACCTTCAGGTGGTGGAGATCTTTGAAAACTCATTGCGGGCAAGTGGGTTGTGTTCAAGCTCTCGTATCTTGCCAGCATATGCTGGATTCCAGCATTCCCAAATCAACGTGACGACTCGAATGTGGTGGATGCAGAAAGAATAAGCACACGCCAAGGGCGTAGCCGGGGGAGGAGGGGGTTCCAGGTGCTCCCCACCCCCCTTCTTCATAATGTTTTATGCCAAGGCTGGGGTGCGGTTTAGGCAGCCTGAAAAACCGCCTGAAGTTACCTGCAGTTTTAAGGACATTCTTGCTCACATAAAGCTGAAAACAAGGGCTATGTCAACGTCTGATCCCTGCGCCCGCTCCAGATGCTGTACCTGTCAATATATACAGCCCGGCTGCATTTCGCGCCGGATACACCGACAAGCACCGGGAACCTGCCGCGAGCCGATCAAAACAGCCCCACTGTTTCAATGGCGGAACAGCACGGCCGGGGAATGGCAGAACAGCAGGAAAAGCCGCATATAGGCTTACATGTGGTCGGGAGCGTGTCATTCCTTGTCTTTACACTGGTACAAAGTATAATCACATGACAGAGCATGTCGCTGTATTTTGTTCAGTCAACTATCAATCCTTGATATGTTTATTTTTCTACTGACATCGCATTTCATTGACTATTGCAGATCCATAATTTCTGCTGCATAAAAAGCATTGCTCTGCCCATGTTGTATTTCCTCCACATCAACAAAACTACACAATTCTCCTTATTGCGGAGCTTTGTTTTTTTGGCACTATTCCACTGTTTCCTTGACCTCCCTCTTGGTTAGAATCAGCATTCTGTATTTGCTTAACCGGAATTTTACTGAAGCCATGTCTGTTTCGATTTAACAGATAGAAATATAATGAAATTTAAGAAACGTGCAACAAGCTCAACATTCAACAGCAGTGCAATAAGGTGTTCTGCTTAGCGCAAGTTTACTACTCACGTTACTAGCACAAAAAATAACAAAAGGCGATTACTTAAGGACGAAGACGCACGTTTGCTAGCTTCACCGCCATAATATACGAATGCGCCGCATGTACAGTCCACTGCGATTCGATGGTTGTCGCGGGAAAGCTACTCTTTCAAACGAAGCAGAAAGAACACCAGCTTTAGCAAATATTCCATGCAAGTTTCGTTATCGTCGGCGTAATAAAGGGCAACCAAGTCCAAGTCTGTGCTTGATAACAACGAATGTACAGCTTGAAACCCAAAGGGTGGCAAGTCAGTCGTGCGGGCCATTGTTGTATCATGGAACAGCCAACAAGGGAGCGAAGAGTGCGAAATCTCGATTTTCATGGTTCCGAAACGAAACCGTGGGCTGGTGGCACGCTTGGCCGCTCGATGCTGGCGCGATAACCTTCAAATCGTGCTCGACTGTACTTCATAGCTGACAAGAAAACTTAATAGTCCCTTTTCTAAAGGAAAATCTAAAACACGAGAATCTTGACAGCAAACATTCAGTGTTGGCCTCCACTTCCTCCCGACGAACTTCGGGGACCGCGCGCCACTCACGAGTGCACTCATGATCACGCTCACGAGCGCGGGTCCGCCTAACCACCTGCTCTGCGGACGAATGATTCGCCCGTGGTCTGCCCATAGACCAGCGAACGGGAATTTAGGTGATCCTAATTATCATCACCATCTAAGCTCCTTAAAGGAGCCATGAAGAGAAAACACAAGTTTGGTTCATTCAAAAGATTGTCTCGTTAGAATCATACTGACACCACTTTTAACGTAAACTTCGCTCAAATAAGCTACCTAATTAGGAAAAACGGGAATGGTCATGCGACCCACCAGCTCATTTCCCGCAACAGAACCTATAATGTCACATGAGCTAAGCTCTGCGATTGGCGGAGGCTGGCAGAAGCAGACGCCAATTAGGTAGAGCTTACAAACTAGACGAATGAGCGATTTGCGCTTAAATTTAGGGCACATTCTTTACAAAGCAATAAGAATGATGGGACAAACAGTGGAAGTTACGAAAGCACATGTAAACATAGAAGTACTGATGCGTTCTGCTGTTCGTACTGCGCACAGCATGCTTGGTTTAGCTGTGCACAGCACTGCGGGGCTTGGGGTTGTCTCAGACGACACTGGCCGATTGACGCAAGCAACGGTGTCTTACGTGACCCCATTTGTCGAGCGAGCACTGTTTCAGGGAACGAATATTTTCTCCCAGAACAAAAACAAGCCAGATTTAAATGCGGGCAAAAACAAACCAAACGCTTGCCACGGTATGGTGGCGCCATCTAGGTTACAGAACGTAAAAAAAACGCGGGAACAAACCAACACCGCTGTACAGGGTGGAGACAACCTTTGAACGGTCCCGTGCCGCCGCAATTGGGCCAACAGGCTCAACGCGTTATTCTTTTCGTTTCCCACGAGACCTAGCAACGCGAAACAGACAATATGATTCAAACTTCTTCAGTAAACCACGTTGCGGCGATAATTTTAGCGCGGTTTTGACACAATGACTTGCTTCGGCGGCGAGCGAGCAACCGAAAATGGCGGCGCCAGCGTATACGTGTCTCTGCCCTGTACGGCGGATGCGTGAATGAAGGTACTCTAGGCTGCAGAGCGGTCGGTTCCTGTGATGTCATTTGGGACCACGAAAACGCACGATTGAGCGGGAAAATCAAAATTTTAACCTAAATTGTTTAATTTCTCAGTGAATAAAGCACCCTTTGTATCCAGACAAGCGCTGGGGGCACTATAAAACACGAAATCTTTCGAATAAAACCAACTTGCATTTTCTCTTCATGGCTCCTTTAAGGTGGGCTTTACAGTTAGCGTTGAGCATACACAAATCGCATGTTAAAGTCAGTTATTTCAAGCATCGTTTGCAAAACAACGCGCAAGATGCCTTGCCTACATATTTCCCCGTCCCATCTTTTGGTCGACCACGGTTCCCCCCCCCCCCCCCCCCCCCCCGAAAAAAAATTCCTTGCGCCTGGCAAACGCCCAATCAGGAGTACGTTCAGCATGCACGTCGGTTGTTTAAAAAAAAGGGTGTAATGTATTGCTCAGAAGACTCAATGCTTGCACGCATCTTGGAGCAGCAACGGCCTTGGCAGATGTGTTTGAGTGGTTTTCCTCTCTCATAACATCCACAGTGCTTTCAGGAAAAGCCCCAGGCCTAACAATTAGCATGTTCCAGTTAAGAATAATGCTGCGGATACTTTACATTTTTCAAATCTTTTTCTTTCTGGAAGGATGTTTGTTTATTGGCGGTACAGCACTAGCGTGCGTAAATCGCAGCCTTCAGAACCCCAATCAGGCATGTTTAAATGGTACAGGCAGTTACATAACTATTTGAAAAAGTGGACTGCAAGGACTGTCAATTCACATGATAAACATCCAAAAAATAGCTGAAAACAGAACTGGTAAGGCTTTATCGAAGACTAAACTACAAAGGTAATAACATTTTTGTGTCACCACCTAAGAAATATGGCTTCACCGTAAACATGACTAACACCAGGAAGTTCGTATACATGGTGATTAACTGCTACGCCCACATTATGATTTTGGGTGAAACTTTGAGTTTTCCGAAATTAACAATAAAGGTTGCCATTGAGCGCCTACATGTTAGGTTATGCATGAAACACCAATAATTGTTACGGGGGAGAGAACTTGTACAGTGCGCGTCAGGCTTGTCTAGGGCAAGCGAGCGCGCGGCTTGGGAGCGTGCGGGCGACGTCTGCTGATAGCGGCTGGGTTAGAGATAGCTTGCCATTGCGCGTGCGCCGAACTCGGACAGGGTCAGGCCGGTCTTCGTTTCGCATGTGCCGCTCGAATTTGCAGACGCCACCACCCTCGAGGGGCGATTGTCTTTCACAGTGGCAGTCGGGAGCGTTGACAGGCCAGATAGACGCGTCGTTCGACGCGGTGCAATAACCCATCAGGCGGTTACGCAATGCTAGAAAACGACCTCCGCTAATCTTCTGAATCTTATGTTTAGCAAACGAAAAGCACGCAGCAAGAACGCACAGTAGCGCTTTCCGTCAAAACTTTTGTGCGATTAATAATGCATTGATAATGCATGGCGTCAAATTACGCGCTTACCCCGTGTCACCGCCTACGATTGGCACTTCAGAATAAAAGCGCCCCTTGCGGGGCGGGGCGTCGCTAAGTTTTAGAGGCCCATGCTATTGGCGGTGAGATCTTTGAGTGGTGCCCCCTGGCTCTGACGTCGGCTTAGGGATTCGCGCCGCTGTCGTCTGCTACACTCCGCTTGTGAGGGGCAACAGTGCCTGGGCTAGAAATCGCCCGCTTCGTTGCTGTAGTGCGTTAAAAAGCGTATTTCTAGCGACTCAGTTATTTTGCCAGCTTCTGACGCATCTGAATGATTTGAAGCTGTATCCCCCACAAGTTTGCAACACACGAAGAGATAGAGAACAACTTTCTTCTGAGTATCGGTCAGAAGATCGTGTGTAACTCGTCCTTTCTTGCTTATTCGCGAGGATCAGCGATCAGAGCTTCACGATAAGTATTCAAAATGCGTAGGCTTCCCTGCAGTATTTTTGAGATGCTCCTATGAAGACTCAACAGTCTAATACTACGTACCAAGCAGCAGCCTCTACACGCTCATCGCACAGCAGGAAATAAAGCGGCTTTCTTCTGTTTCTTTCGTTGTTGTGTTGTATCGGATTAATGTTTCTTGCTTTTTTTTTCTGCCCAATGCATTAATTTTTCTGCGGCGTCACATACTTATTATAAGGAGGTTTCGGGATGTTCGGGCACCTCACAAAGGTCGTGTGGATATTTCCTTCATTTTGTATGGCATACATTCCCTTCTTCACAAATTGGCTTTCATTACGGCTGCGTGCAAGAAGGTGCATATCCGCAGCGTGCTTTGCTTATTCACGTGCAAATACAATGAGAAGGTTTGTGCTACGCCACCGCGATCGCGCCCTAAACAACGTGGTCCACAGTACTCGAAGGCGGCTTTTGTGCTCCGAATTTCTATCGTAATTATATCGTTATCATAACGAACTGACTCTCAACTCGAACAATGATGACATGATTACGTTGTTGAAGGCATGATATACTCGCTAACTAACGTAATAAATAGTATACCTGCATATATTACAAGACTCGGAACCGAAGAAGAATTCCAAGTAGCTCTTTATTGCTTTTCAACCCTTCCAGGTGCGAAGAACAAATCCTATTCTACTCGGGATGGCGTTCTATGATTTGAAGAAAATTACTTTTACTCTCTTGTCCTGAACTGAGGACCCGGCCCACTAACCAGATCGATTTAATTGTGAAACAAAGTTTTCCCCTCCTCCCCTTACTCCTCCTCCTCCTCTTGAGTGCAGTTTTCCTATAACGCATATCCGAATATCGGGAAGATATGTCTGTGCAAAATGTTCTGAAATATCCCTCCAGGTCTTAACAAACATATATGTGTTACTATAAATTTAACGAAGACGTGACTCGTTTTGCTCAATAAACCTCCATACTGGTTAGATGCCTGGTATATAATCAGCACGCGCGTATATACACACTGGGTTATTTGGAACTCAACCTACAGTTTTTGCAGTCTATAGTGCATGTTGGCAAACTTTCATGCCTTGACAACGTAAAGTGATGTTACAAAACGCGTTCGAGCGTTCGGCAAGGTTGCAAAAACTGTTTTACCTTACATATGATTACCGGGAATCGTGATGCCTTCTGCCAAAGCCGACAGCCCTGAAGGCCTAGAATTTATTTTGGTCTTTAGCAGCTGACTGTTCCTTTTGTTCGAATGCTTACATGAGAAGCTGACGCCTAGCTCCGACTCTTCGCGCTCCGCACAGGACCTGCTTCGCAAGGAATGGCGTGGCGCCGGCAATGTTTCTCCCGTAGCAGTATCCAAAACTATACTTTAATTGACACCATGAGCTAGTGTATGCGATTTTAAGCCTATTATTATGATAAAAAGTTACCCGCACGCCAATTCTGGTGCGGACAAGCATCAGACGTTGACCGAGCGCAAAGAAACAGCAGGGAGAGTGATCCTGACCGAAGCAGACGACAAATGCGAGAATCCCTAAGCTGACGTCACGGAGGCGCGCTTCGCAGCGCCGCCTGTGTTCGCGCTCACCGCCAATAAGACGACCGACCTGAGCCTGTCCGAGATTCACGCACGCGCAATGTCAAGCTATCTCCAACCCAGCCACTATCAGCAGGTGTCGCCAGCATGCTCGGAAGCCGCGCGCTCGCTTGCCCTAGACAAGCCTGACGCGCACTGTACATACAAGTGATCGAACAATATTCAAGTATGATAGCCCACTGTGCTACCAAAACTGTGTTTGAAAACTTACGTTCTGGCGGCCAAACACTGTTGACAATGCTTGTGGCTCTTGTCCGGTTGAATGGAGGGACGTGATGCGCTCAGACCGTCCAGAGGTCTAAAACGGGATGACACATGATTACCACACATGCAAGAATGGAAATGATTAGGTGCACGAATGTGACGTCTCGGGCAACACAACATTCAGCCAAAATCACTGCCCGCGTACCGCGGCACCGTACACATGGTGAGGTGGCTCGCCGCAAACGCAACGAAGCTTGCGAGGCGCGCACATTCGCTCGCAAACGATTCTCCCTCGCAATTCCCAACACGGCACAAACGACTGCGGTGATCAACGAAGCCGAAAACGCTGCGCAGCACAGTTTAGAGGAGTAGCCGCCCGTGTTCTGATAAACTACGCGTAAGACGTGGTTCGCAGTGGTGAACTCTGAAGCTGTTCAATATAGTGCTGCGGAATGGGAAACGTTACTGAGTTACTGAGCGCCACGGCGTTACTGAGCGCCAGTGCGTTTAGCGCTCAATGCAAGCACCACAATCTTTCGCACATCGCCTTTCTAGAGACGAGCCCTCTAGGTTCAACCTCGCCAGTTCAGTTAAACAATTCACACACGCGTGCTCCTGTTAACGAATCCTTAAAGCGGCGATGACAGCTACAAACGACATCCAGTGACAAGAAAGGCGGCAAATGTGACGAGACAGCTTACCGAGAGGAGCCGACGCAGAAGAGCGAGCGACGTTCAGAGGCAAGCGCCAACGAAATTAGCCGTCTTCAGGTGGCAAAGTTGTTCTCAAATACTCCATCGCGAAGTCGAACACGACAGACACAACCGAAGACGACGAGGTGCCCAATTAATCATAATAACTGCGCTTGTTTAACCGCACACCACTGTAAACACATAAGACGGGTCACGGGGTATCTGTTCCGGAATCCGGCCACGCCGCCGCGCGCCGTATTCAGGGAATCGGCCGTTGGCAGGGAGTTGCGTAAACAAATTAAAACGACAACAATAAATAATTGCCTCTTTTACTGAATATAACATAAACTTTAGGTTTATTATTTATTGTGTGTATTATAATAAAGAAGCTTAGATATTTAAAGTTTACAAACACAAAACGCGAACTGAAGCTTTTGGCGCTCGATTTGAACGTTAAAAAAAGCAGCAGATAGTAAGATAACACTGCGCAATGAAATTTGGCAGTGTTCTAGTGTAAGTAATCGTATTATTATTTGGCGTCTGTTTATTTAGCGCCCGATTTCATGCCCCTACCTCCCCAACTTTTGTTTTCTTTTGATATCTGCCTTGTTCTCCAACGTTGTTTCTGCAGGAGAAACTATGTGGTCTGTTTATTGCATTTGTACACAATATTTACGGTCGCTAACAATAAGAATGGAATAAAATTGTGATTGCTAGTACGTTATAACTCCACTGAGAGACGAGAATGACTGTTGTCAGAGAGGGCTATGATTGTGCTGGTGGGGCAGGAGAGGAACAGGGAACGACGGAATGATGATACAGATGTCACAGTTCAAGGCTGTGCTGTGCTCCGTGCAAGGCTGTAGAAAACAAAAAGTGGGAGGGGGAGTGTTATTCTGTCGAAGTCGTAACAAGCAAGGGCTGATATTTTTTCCTGTTTCAACGTCGGTGCTGCCGATGCTTTTTATTGAATTTGGCAGCTTTTTTTTTCTTTTGAACATTTCTGACGAGGTTGGGAGGATGGTGCAATGGGATGTCTTTTTGAAATTATATTGCATGCATGGCCTCAATCAATGAAGAGCTGAACACCTTTCCCACACCTTTTCAACACCCTTCCTAAAAACAGGGTGTTGAGGTTGGTCAACACCCTTTTTTTCACGCAAAAAGGGTGGAGAGCTACGAAAAAGGGTGTGGAGATTCAAGAAAAAGGGTGTGAGGGCCTCCCAACACCCTTTTTTCAATTATTTTACACCTTTTTTGGCCAAAAGGGCGTAAAAAAGTTTAGTGTGTATGTCACAAGATTCCAGGATACTTCTTGCTACATGAATGTTAGTAGTTATGCTTCGGCCCTTGATTCCGCATGTTTGGTGGGGCCCAACTAAGGTTGTAATTACTGCTTGCATACGTTTTGTGATCACCTTCATGAAGATCTTATAGTCCGTGTTAGTTAATGTTATCGGCCTGTATCCCGTGATTTTCACTAGCTGTTCTGGATCATTGCTTTTCGGTATTAAAATGGTGTGGGCTTGAGAAAACGATGGGGGCAGGGAACCCCTATTAAAGGACTCTTCAAGAACAGTACCTAAAATAGGTGCCAGTTGGATTTTAAATGCCTTATAAAAGGCAGCGCCTAGCCCATCAGGGCCAGGCGACTCACCGTTATTTAAACTATCGATTGAATCTTCTATTTCCTTTGCAGTAATCGGACTTTGCAGTTCATCTGTTATATGCGGGTCCAGTTGGGACATCAGAGTTAAAAAGGACTGCTCAAACTCCTGGTTCGGTGTTTTGCACGAGAAAAGGTGTTCGTAATGTTTTGTAAAAGCCTTGCTCGGCTTGCTCTGTCAAAAATATTCCTTCGTGCTCAATATTATGAATTTCGTTCCTTCGCGCATGACTCCTTTCGTCAACCAACGACCGTTTCGTTGGCATTTCACCGCCTATTAGTCTTTCCGTGCGAGCCCTTATCGCCGCGCCCTTGTATTTTTCTACCTCGATGCGTTCTATCTTTGCCTTTGTTGTGCGCAAATCCTCAGTAAACAGTCCCGGCGCTTTGGCTTCTTCAATTGTTATAAGCTGCAACAAGCCACGGAGTTCTTTTTCTATCATTAAATTTTATCTCTGTCGAACGTTCAATGGCGGCTATCTTGATTTCCTGCTTAAAGGATTCCCATTCTTCCACGATGTTTTTGTTGCCGAAATTTACCAGTTCTGTTTTTCTTGCAACAACTGTGGCTTGGAACTTATCATCTTTTAACAGTTTATCATTCATTTTCCAAAGGTCCCAGTTAAACCTTGCTTCCCTCTGTTTTTTTTCGCCAACGCAGACGGAAACAAAGCAATGATCCGAGAAAGAAACCGCGTCGACTGCGTAGTCCATGCAAGAAGGAGCTAGTTCCGCCGACACGTAGATCCTATCTAAACGGGCGTGGCTTGCGCCTTGATAATGTGTGTATCTGGCGGTTCGTGTCGCGTTAGCTAGATGTGTAGCGTCTTCAAGACAGGAGTCGTTCATACACTGCTCTAAAAAAAGGGCGCTGGAATCTGATGGTGCATTTTGACTGGCTCGGTCCGCAGGCGTGTAGACACAATTGAAATCTCCGAAGAAAAGGACACGCTTTTCACAGTCCACTAATCTAACCACTTCTTCAAAAAAGACACGGCGCTGATTGGTTTTCGTTGGAGCATAAACACAAACTGCCCGAAAAGGGTGCTCAGCGTAATTAAAATCACAGCAGACAAAGCGACCTTCTGGAGAGCTTTGAACCTTGTCTACCACAGAGATAAGCGCTTTTTTCAAAAACATACAACATCCCCCTGCCGTTCCCTGGGCGTGACTGACAGCAACATGATATGAATCTAGAAAGGGTTCGACCATGGTGTCTGTGTGCGATTCACTCTCAACTTTAGTTTCTTGGACGCCTAAGATATCAATTTGCTGTGCCTCCAGTAGCGTCTTAAGTTGAAACCTTCGCTTCTTAGAACCAAGTCCTCTGACGTTTAAAGTTGCTAATTTGAAAGGGCCACTATTCAGCATTGGAAAAAAAGGGGAGGCACTCACACAGACACCGAGGCGTTTACGTTCGAGGTTCTATCTACATTTTGGCACTTTGCCCGTTAGTTACATTAACACCCCCTCGTGATCACGTTCGGCTTAACACGCCTCGTTTGTCCCTCTGCAGAAATCTTGGTGAATTAACGTGTATGTTCGAGAGGAGGAGCGCACCGCACCGCAGCGCACCGCAGCTGCGAAGCGCCGACCGGAGTGAAGGGAGAGGAGGCGCAGTCGCGTGAGAGAATGCAGAACTAGCGGGTTTGTAGTATCACGTGTACACCACGCAGTTATCAAGCCGCTATAACGCCGCTGAGTCGCCAACGCACGCCGCTGACGACGTAGTTTGAATGCGTTAAAGATATAAGGCGCGTTACTAACACTGATATCAGCGTCGCGTCCGTGGCTTAGGGTGCAGACGCAGAATGTCGTGCTCCGTTCAAGGAGCGGTTTTGGCGGCCCAGGTGGGCCGCGGTAACAGGAATCAGGCTTTTGCATCCCAGGAATATCAAGTCATTCTGCCCCAATTGCCAACAGGTACTACAGTTTTAAATACGGTCTTTCTGCACGCCGACCCGAGCGCAAGGCCATACCGCGTCGATGACTTCCGAGACGTGCTCCTTTGTTTGGGCCTGCTTCCCGATGTAATCGCTCTGGGAGCGTACCAAATGAATCACTGCTGGGCTGTGACCTTCAAGAACGGAGACGGTGTGAAGAAGCTGGTGGCCGCCGCAAGCATCACTGTGAAGGAGAGACGGTGCCTCGTGATAGATCCAGGTAATCAAGACGTTCGTTTGAAGTTGCACTGGGTGTTATACAACGTTCCAGACGACGCAGTGCGGGCAGCGTTTGCTCCTTACGGGAGAGTGACCGATGTGGAGAAGGAAAAGTGGCGAGTACAGGGCTGCGCCGAAAAAAACTCGACGACACGCACCGTGTCGTTGAAGCTGAAAGCTGGCGTCTCCATCGATGACCTTCCCCACCAACTTCGCGTCGCCAGTGACCTTGCGCTCGTCGTAGTCCCAGGTAGGCCGCCTGTCTGTCTGAGGTGCCAGAACGCCGGCCATGTTCGTCGAGAGTGCCGGGTGCCGCGCTGTTCCCGGTGCCGTCGCTTCGGGCACGATGAGAGTGCGTGTGTGAAAACATACGCCAGTGTCGCCGGTCCCGTAGGCGGCAACGATATTTCGGAACATCTCATGGACGAAGTGGATGCCGAAGAAGCCGCTAACGCTGGAGGCGTGGAGGTGGTAACCGTGGCGGCTGATGCGACGGGCAATACTGCAAATGGCGATTCCGATGGAAAAGCCTCTAGTGCGGTGCACGGGCAGGAGACTGTACCAACAGCTGAGGAGTCTGGGCACAACAGCGTTCTGAAGGGAAAACCTGCCGTCCAATCCGAGGAGAAGGCAATGCCCGCAGGTGCTTGTGAGGGTATAAAAGTGCCACCTGTGTCCCCGGTCCCTCCTGAGGAAGAGATAGCGGAAGACATGGACAGCACCAGCACGCTACCGAAGCGGCAGCGTGAGGACAGCGACGACCAGACCAGTACTGGACTTTCTGCTAACCCGGATGAGCCGCCTCCTAAAGCGGCTTCCAGCCGTCGCTCGCCGTACCGCAAAAAGCCCATTACGGCGGCAAGCAAGAACCCGGCGGCCACAGAACCCACGTGAACGTTGACTCAGGGACGGAAGCAGTTGCGGCGACACGAAAGACGGTTCGACCCACGTTGAGAAGGAGAATGTGCTGTGTGTGTGATTCATGCCCCTTCCTCCTCTCCACCCCCTCCTTTCTTTCCCAGCATTGCATTGGCACTCCTTTGTACTCAATCACTGGCCGGAAATTTTGTATGTACTGTGAAGTTCATTTGTTCTTGCTTGTAAATGACAACTGCGACAGAAACAGTATTACGCATTGGTACCCTTAATGTACGAGGGCTGTCTGCAAAACGGAGACAGTATCAACTTAGTCGCCTGTTCATGGAACACGAACTTGATGTTACAGCTGTACAAGAGACTAAGATTGATTGAGAGTCAAGAACAAACTGACCGGATGGTACAACCCTTTGCATCAAGCTACAATGTATGTGTGTCTCATGCCAATGGCCATTCGGGGGGATGTGCAATTTTCCTTCGTAAAACGGTGGGAATCGTAGAGGAGACAGTTGTTGTTTGCGAAACGGGCCGGTTTGTTGTTTGCGATTTTTCATATCTAAATGAGCAGTGGCGTGTAATGTGCGTGTATGCACCGAACGACGAAAATGAGCGAAGGTGTTTTTTCGAACGCATTGACCCATACCTGAAGTGTGAAAGATTTATCGTGTTGCTGGGTGACTTTAACTGTGTTTGCTATGCTGAGGACGGATTTAAAAACAAACCAATTCGTGATCCTAGCGCACGTTATCTCAATGAGCTGATTCAGTAACATGGATTAGAAGATGTTGGTGCCATTATGTCCTGCGGTAAATCACCGCGGTACACGCACCATCAGCAGGCTAGTCACGCTAGGCTAGATAGAGCGTACGTATCAGCAGAATTGGTACCAATGTGTGGTGAATATGAAGTCATGCCTGTCTCATTCAGTGATCATTGTCTGGTATATTTTACCTTAGGAAGTAAAACGAAACACTCTCGCTTTAACTGGGAGTTGTGGAAGTTTAATGATAAGCTACTTGAGGATGATTGCTTTCTAATCGGTGTCAACGGCCTTTTAGAAAAACTTTTCAAGACAAAGGCGAATACCTTCATAGAGCCATGGGAAGAGTTTAAAAGCGGAGTTAAAATGCTTGCTATTGAAAGAGGGTGCATCTTGCGGCAACAAGAAAGGAAAAAAGAAAGCGAGCTTAAACGTGAATTAGAGTTTCTAATAAGTAGTGATGGCTACAACCCCGGGATGTTCTACAAACAAATAAGGGAAGTAAAAGGGAAGCTCGAGATTATAGATCAAAATAGATACGCAGCTGCAGTTGTTCGAGCTCGATCGGAGCGTTTGTGGATGGGTGAAGCCCCTACTAAGCGCTCCCTTAGTGACGAAAAGAGCTATGCTGTCAAGAATGAATTAGAGTTTCTAATAAGTAGTGATGGCTACAACCCCGGGATGTTCTACAAACAAATAAGGGAAGTAAAAGGGAAGCTCGAGATTATAGATCAAAATAGATACGCAGCTGCAGTTGTTCGAGCTCGATCGGAGCGTTTGTGGATGGGTGAAGCCCCCACTAAGCGCTCCCTTAGTGACGAAAAGAGCTATGCTGTCAAGAAAGAAATCAAGCAGATTTGTCATCAAAATAAGCTGACTACAGACCCAGCCCAAATAGCAGGTGCATTTGTCGACTACTATAATAATCTGTTTGGTAGAAAACTGCACGTTGAAGAGGGTTTTAAAACTAAATTCTTGCCTCTTATGACCAAACTTGATGATGACGTCAAGGCGGAGCTCGAGGCTCCGATCAGTAAAAGTGAAATTGAACAGGCAATAGATGAGCTAACCGGAGGAAAATCGCCCGGGCCTGATGGCTTGGGGGTTGCCTTTTACAAAATGTTCAAAAGCGAAATCGCCACGGCGTTACATCGATTGTTGGTCGACGCATACAAAGTAAACCGGATGCCCCCCTCCTTTTTCAGGACACACATTGTTTTGGTACCAAAAACTGAGGATTCTGTTCAATTACTCTCTGTAGCTTCTTACCGTCCAATTAGTCTCACAAATGTTGATTATAAAATATACATGAAGGTGTTGGCTAAACGATTGCAAACAGTAATGAATATCATTGTTGGCCCGCACCAAACCTGCGGGATTAAAGGAAGGACAATTTTCACTAATATACATACAATGAGAAACATCCTAGAGTGTTGCGATGCGGGTAATGGACATGTGGCAATACTTCAACTCGATCTTGAAAAAGCGTTTGACCGTGTTGCACATGAAATTTTGTTTTGTATTCTGGAGTACGTGAATGTGGGTGCTGTGATACTGGATGGGGTGAAAATGTGTTATCGGGATTGCTTCGCTAGTCTTATTGTCAATAAGCAAGTTACGCCAGGTATTCAGCTTCTATCGTCGGTTAAGCAAGGCTGCCCTTTGAGTGCTGTGTTGTTTGCCATCTACGTGGAACTGTTTTGTTTAAAGATTAAGAACAGTGGAAAAATAGGTGGTTATAAGTTCTTTGAGAGCGAAGTAAAAGTATTGGCATATGCGGATGATATAGCCATAGTCTGCAGCGACAAAGAAAGTGTTCGAGAGGCAGTAAAAGAAGCTGGAAAGTTTTGTGAACATACGGGTAGTGCTATAAGCTGGAAAAAGTCACTAGGTTTCTGGCACGGGGAGTGGGAAGACACGCCTGAGGTTTTTGAAAATATGCAGTGGACGTTAACTCCGGCCAAATACTTGGGCGTACCACTCAATAACTACAGGCAGCCTACCGAATTTTGGACGCTGGAAACAGAACGCGCAAGAGTTCAGACAACCCGGTGGGGTGGGAAGGATTTGTCGATGTTTGCACGAGCTACTGTGTGCAACTTATTTCTTGTAGCCAAAGTGTTCTACGTCCTTCAGGTGCTGTCCATGATGAGAGTTTCTGTTCAGAAGCTACACAGAGTGTTTGCGGTTTTTATTTGGGGATCCACTTGGGAGCGGACCAGCCGCTCGAACCTGTTCCGCGCGGTTCGAAAAGGAGGCTTGGGGCTCTGCCACTTGTTTCTGAAGCAGATTGTGTCCAGGTTTTGTTTCTTAAGGGATCAGAATAATCCCTTTCTACGTACTGTCATTCAAGTGCGACTTTGTGATCACATACTTGAATTTGCTGTGTCCTCTTTTGGGGGTAGACGAACGAGTCTATGTGGTTTCCTGCGCGAAGTTGTATGGGCGTTCAAATTATTGAAAGTGAGATTTTCGATTGAGTACTTGAGCAACGTACCACGCAAAAAGTTATATAAGGACCTCATTGGTGTTATGTTACCCATTCCCCTATACAGGTCTATGTATGCTGTGGGAAGGGAAGGCGATGTGCTCCAGAGGGTAAAGAGAATGCCCGTGCGCGCCTCCGTTAAAAGTTTCTTTTTTCAGCTCCACAGTGGCACGCTTCCTGTAAAGCCATGGCTCCACGAGAAAGGATTAGACATACATTGGAACATTAACTGTCGCATATGCTTAAAGCCGGAAACTATTGACCACATTTTTCTAGACTGCTCAGACGCGAGATTTCACTGGGACATCCTACAGCGCACTGTTAAAAAGGACCTGCCCATAAACCTTTTCGGGATCCGTTTTCTGTCTGTGTGCGATACAGGGGGCGTGCCATGTGACATGTTTATGTTGATCAGTATGCACAGCTTGTGGCGCACAAGGATGGCTGACAGGCATGCCGATCCCAATGCGCGGCCCGCTAGAGAGTATTTCATTGAGAGTATGGTCAACATACGTGAGGTATACAAAGCGCTAAGCGAACCACCTGAATGGTTACCAATGCTTGATGACCTTGTTCAACTGAAGAGATTTTAAACTTGTGTTTATCGCAAAGGTGGCGAATGTTATAAAATTACTGTAACCTAGTTTTTCGTTTAAGACAAACGGTAATAAATAAAAAAAAAGCGTCCGTGGCTTAGTCGGTAGGGCGTCGAGCTGCGGCCGCGAAGTCCTCGGATCGAAACCTGGCGCCGGATGCTGTTTTTTTTTTTATATAGTGTAGTGGCCTGGCTGGCGCGCCGAGAGAGGGTGTTGCGAGCTGGAGAGTAGTAAAGGGGCTTTAGGAGAGTAGGCGAGGGGGGAGAGGAGGCGCTATGCGAGCGCCCTCACGCGTCGGAAATCCGGCGCCGTTGCTAGGCACGGTAGCTAGCTCCGTTGCTAGGCTGCGGACGGAGGACGGCGTTGGAAGCAGGAGTAGGCCCGACTAAGAAGTGCTTCGCACTTAAAAAAAAACAGCATCCGGCGCCAGGTTTCGATCCGAGGAGTTTGCGGCCGCAGCGCGACGCTCTACCGACTACGCCACGGACGCGACGCTGATATCAGTGTTAGTAACGCGCCTTATATCTTTAACGCATTCAAACTACGTCGTCAGCGGCGTGCGTTGGCGACTCAGCGGCGTTATAGCGGCTGCAACAACCCTTAACGGTCCACTTTAGCGACCACAAGGCGGTCGTAATGACCGTCGCATACAACGACAACACAAACAAGTGCTGAAATAAATACTGTAGTTTCACTTTACTTTGCGTGTGTGTGTGTGTGCGTGATTACATTCCCTCTCGAACATCTCTCGAACATACACGTTAATTCACCAAGATTTCCGCAGAGGGACAAACCAGGCGTGTTAAGCCGAACGTGATCACGAGGGGGTGTTAATGTAACTAACGGGCAAAATGCCACCAAACTTCAACAAACTCCCCCTCATAGCATCACCCCGTGCTTCGCACTTCCTCATACTCCCCTTCGGGGAAATGCGAGGGAATTTTTTGGAAGCACCACCCCGTCTTCTTACACAACCCCCGTGCACGTATTAACAGTACTTTAGTTTCGCGTTACCTGTGGAAATGAGAGGAAAATGGTGCAGTAAAACGCCAGGCATACGGGAGTCGCTGTTGCAACCTTGTACAGCACATCGTGTCCCGTAGGTACCGAGGAAAGCGCTCCGCTCCAACCGTTGGCAGCATCGTCCCGTAGTTCACCGTGCCCGCCGGGCACAGTACTAAACGAGTTCGGTACTAAACGGTACTAAACTCGTTGGCACGGTACTAAACGAGTTCACCGACGATACAACGCACCTCGCAATTCCACGTACAGCAAGAATTAAGTGCACACCAGATTAACAAGGAGAAATGAATGCGAATGCGCACCACCAAAACACGCGAGGGGCGTTTCCTAGCAGACGAACTTTAGGAGCGCCTTTCCGAACACTACAAGGACTGCATCACAGAGCAATGACATGTGCCATTCTTCAGAGGGCGCTACAAAAAAGGTTTTTAAGAATGAACAGCATTTTCATAAATTATTTACACACCGTGCCTAAATAAATGTGATTCAAAAATAAATATCGTTCATAAAATATAAATGTTGCTTTTTTGTTCAACAGAACTGGGTTTTTTGTTACTAGTGTTTGTTCCCTCCTCACCTAGTCGCGCTTCAATCACCACTCCCATAAGCCCGCATGCTGATGTCGCTGGCAATAGGTTCTGAACGGCTTTTTGCCCGAAGCTTCGCTACCATTTATATTTAGCTTGTCTCCTTCGTCCACAATCCGCGGTCGGGACCCGGAAAACGCCGTCTAATTTGGGCCATACTGGGTTACTGTCACCTACTCTCCCACCGTGAACAATACGAGACTTTCACATCGTCACCCGTACCAATATGGCGGACAGTCTCGTTTACATCAGTGTTTACCGATGACCAAGATATTTCGCATAAGGTGTTGCCTCGCATCAGCTCGCGTCGCCACGAATGTCACCGAAAGACGACAGTCTTCTGCGCCCCTACCACGTATTTGCCCCTCCTCTCACACTGCTCCCCGCCTGCCTCAGTGCACCTGCTGGAGGTTTGCGGAGTTCAGTGTTGCAGTGAACCAGTTCACTGTATTGGTGTTTGCGCGGTCGCACTGCTGCGCAATCTGTTGCTACTGTTGGGCCTTAGCGCTTGAGCCACGTGCGCGAGACTGAAACACGAGCCGGTGGTGCTTCGTGGGCAAAACATTGTTTTTAAAGCGTCAACTTACTGCCGCGAAAATCGTGAACACGTCTGCTTTTAATTAAAGGAACACTGCAAACGCCAGTTACGTGTTGACTTTCTTTTTCGAAAAATCCGAATGTTGTCTTTTTGCTAAAAAATGTTGACTAATATGCCGCATATTTCTAGATTGATTAGATTGGAATTATCTTGCCCATAAAAATGTCTCGCTCAAGAATTGGTTTTAGCTTTTGGTAGGACGACTAGGGATATTGAAATTTTGGCCGGTAGGCTAAATCGAGGGACAGACGGACTCGGCACAGCCCCTGGCTCTGTCGGTGCCCGTCGTTTCAGCGTTCGTTCATCGAGTTCATCTTCGGGCGTCCGGCACCAACATGGCGCCCCAGCCGCCTCCGAAGACGGAGATCTTCGATGGGAAATTTGCCCACAGAACAAGTCCGGAATCCGTTGCTGACGCAACAGCATCCACCGGCTCGTCATCCGAAGTGTACTGCGTGCAGCATGGGTAGAGTGTCCAAATCAGCGTAAAAAGTCGTGCGGCAATGTCGTCGGCGCCACTGACCTAACCGTCAATGGAGAGCGCGCCCCCATCGTTCCCTTCGGCCCGCAAGTCACACAGGCAACGTGCCTATTCCTGGCTTCACACGTGCCAAGTTAAGCGCTGGATCAAGTTTCATTTTCATTTTATTTTATTTCCTTGAAGACCCGCGAGAGGGTATTACATAAGGGGTGGGTAATTATAGTGACTAACATAGAAGCCGAAGATTTAACAAAGGAAATGCTTATTGATGTTTTCATTAAGGATGATGGGCGCGTAAGGGTTGCGATTTCTCTGGAAAGGCCGTTCCAGTCTGGTGTGGTACGCGGAAAAAACGAGGCAGAAAAAGTAGAGGTGGCCGGGCAACATGAAGCGAATGGCGCGTGCGGTTGCGGGAACGACATAAGGTGGGGCATGCAAGGTACTATGAAAAATTTCGTGGAACAAAGACGGGCTGGCAATACGACGGCGAAGTTCTAGATCCGGTAAACCAGATTCTGCTTTCAATCCAGGAACGCTGACAGTGAGAGTATGGACAGTGGATAAATCAAGCGGCCCGGTTTTGAAGTGATTCGATGGCATGTGTAAGATAAGATTGTCGCGGGTCCCAAATGGGCGATGCGTATTCTAGTTTCGGTCGAACAATGGATTTGATGCTTGTAATTTTACGTGTTGTGCATCGAGGCGTAAATGTCATTTGAGGAAACCCACTGTGTTTTATTTGCAGATGAAATGATGTTAGCAACGTGTACGTTCCATGAAAGATCGCTACAAAGAGTGACGCCCAAATACTTGTATGACTGAACATTTTCTAAGGCGATGGCATTAACTGTGTACGGATACACGAGCGGCATGAGGCGGCGGTGGAATGAAACGACTTTACATTTACTGGGGTTGAGTTCCATGAGCCAGCGCTCGCACCATTCCTGGAGGCAGTTTAGGTTGGCTTGTAGGGATGACTGTTGGAAAGCCAATATGGGAAGGTCCCACAGATCAGCACAGGCGGGCTTTCTTCGCGACCAACAGTGTACTCGGGAAGACGCTTTGTCGAGGCGGAAATGGGAGAAAGCAACTTCATCAAAGTCTCGGGCCATGGCGTCACATGCGACTGCCCTGGCATGCAGCGGCCGGTAAGGCTCCGGCGGCCACTTGCGCGCCCACTGTAAAGCCCGTTTTCTACGTGGCGCGTTTTTCGTCTGCGAATTTGTTGGAACGAACATTCGCCCTTGCGAAGTTCGCAATGCCTGGTAATGTCGTCTGCATGGCCTGCGAACGTCCAAACCTTCGCATATCAGAGGCAGATTGTTGGCAAACTGAATTACGTCTGCCGCGAGCAAAGCTTGTTGCGATTTAAAAAAAAAACGTTTTATTTTACTTTCTGGGCAAGTTGTTTCACACCTTTGCAACAAATATGAGTTTATCTGCGGTTTCATAGAACAATCGCCAATTATTTGTCAGTATACGCACACACAGCAGACAAGACAAACACAGCAAGCAACACTGGTTTCGTTTGGTGTGCGCGCCTAGCACACATCGGTTTATCTCGGCCGGTTCTTCTCAAGTTCCTCTCTACTTGTTCCCTGCTAGCGCGGATGCCGATTAAACATTCGATGAAAACGGCGCGCGACATCGTGTTGTGAACGCGCGTGCGTGTTTCGGGGCACCCGCGCTTCCGCCGAGCGTATACAAGCAACGCCATCTGGTTTTTAAGCGTGCAGATGGGATGCCGTAACGTTCACCTAGCTGTGTTTCTGTTGGCCGCAGGCCCGGCCACTCTACGCCGCACGAGCCGCACGAGCCGCGTTCGCGGGGGATGCTCGGGGAGCGGCTAGAAAGAGAAAAAAAATCCTTAGGTCGCGTGCGCAAAACGTGACGTCACTTAAAGCGCCTAGGGACAACTACGAAATAGGCTTAGTGGCTCTAACATTTGCGCAACTTTAGACGGAGACAAGGTTACAGCCATGAATTCAGAATACCAACTAGCCCGCCTAACCGTGTTAGTTGCACTGTTGTACACGTTCCTCTAAAACAGGAACGAAAGCTCGTTCCTCGTTCCTTCCCAATTTTGAAACGAGTTTGCGTTACAAGTTCCTTTATTGGGAAAGGAATGCGTTCCAGTTCCACTTCGAACATTGGAACGTGTCGTTACATTAACGTTGCATTTCATTTTTTTAATTAAAATATGGTGTAGGATTCCTGAGGCGAAATAAAGTGAGAGAGTTAAAACTCACATAGAACTACGTATATTATATATAGGAATATGAGCACCGTTGGAAGAAGTTTATTTGGAGATAAAAAGAATCCAAAGAAACTGTCAGTCTGTCTGAAAAACTTTATCTGATATATACGGGGAAGATGTTTGAGGTGGCCCGGTGGGCGCCAACTCTCACAATCACTAGGTGGGCTTCTCATTACAGAAGCCCATTGACGATCGCCGCGGCTCGGGCTCGGTCGACCAGGGCCTTCTGTCTCACCAAGTCGGAGCAGCCGAGCAGTGTCGCCTCCCAGTCCTCCTGGGTGGGGTTGGGCTTTGGGGCAAGGTTCGGAGTTGATTGGAATGCCCACACCATGTGGAAGATGTCCGATGACTTCTCCGCACAGTACGGGCATTGTCCTGTACAGGCAGGATCAAAGTGTTTTAAAATTGCCCGGCACAGCAGTGTTTTGGTGTAAAGACGGAGGAGGGTGCGTTCCTCTGCCTTTGTAAGGCCCTTAGAGGGCTTAGGATAAATTGCGTGGCCGAATAGGTATAATTCAGTAATCTCTCGAAAAGTGAGGGTCGGTTTGGGTTCGGGAACCATTTCGGAAGGGTCTGAAGACGTTGCCCGGAGAGTGAGCGTGCGGGCAGCGGCATCTGCCGTTTCGTTGCCTTCGAGGCCCATGTGAACAGGAGACCATACGATCATTCGAGACGCGGGGGCCCCGACATAGTCGCTATTTTGAAGGATGCAATACGCTAAGTGAGGAAGGTACCCCTGTTCAATGTTTCTGCAGGCCGCTCTCGAGTCGGTGATGATGGCTCGCGACTCCTGGCCTGCGGCTGCCAGCGCGATGGCGACTTCCTCCGCAAGTGTTATGTGTTGAGCTCTGAATGTTAGGCCATTCACCGCGACGTTTTGGTGGACGCCTGCGGCCGTGTACCACCCCCCATGGTGAGTGCCAGGGGCGTCCACGTTAAAGATTCCGTGTTTGTTCCCATAGTGGCGGGCCAGTGCCTCCTTTTACGCCAGGCGCCTGCCACTGTGGTCGTCACGTGTCATGTTGGCCGGAAGAGGGCGCACGTGCAGGGCGTATCTCCAGACTTCGGGGATGCGTACGCGCTCTTCCGTTAGTGTTCTGTGGTGGATGTGTAGTCGGGCTAATAGGCGGCGTCCCGACGGCGTCTTTGAAAGTCTTGTATATTGATTAGTAAAGTGTGCCTCCCGGAGCTCCGCGAAAGTGTTTACCATCCCCATGCCCATGAAGCGCTGGTTTGACGTGTTTATCGGGAGGTCGAGGGCACGCTTGTACATCTTTCTGAGAATCACTTCGAGGGCGTTCTCGTGAAACTTGCGCAGGTGGAGGTAAGGAGTCGGGTAGACGGCTCGACTGATCACGAATGCATGCGCCAGCCGCAGGGCGTCTTTGCACCCTAATCCTCCGCGTTGGTTGGAAACCCGGTGGACCATACGGCCCACCTGGTCCCCCACCTTACGCAGTTTGGCTATTGTTGTATCTACCCGTCGATGTTTGTGGATAAAGAGGCGAAGTAATCTAATCTCATCGTGTTCGGGTATCGGGCCACCGGCCAGGGAGAGTTCAATTGTGGTGGTGCACTTAGGCGACGGGCGAATGTGCACAAATGCGGATTTGGACGGGGAGCATTGAAGGCCGCAGCCGCGGGCGTAGGCGCCCACAATTTCCGCCGCTTGCTGCAGGTTGGTCTCAATGTCTCCAACCGATCCGTGTTTGTCCAAGATGGTAATGTCGTGGGCGTACAGCGCATGCTGGACACCTTCGACCTTTGGCAGCTGAGCCGGAAGTTTCATCATAGCCAGATTGAAAAGTAACGGCAAAAGGACTGTGCCCTGTGGGGTTCATCTCGTTCCCAGTTGACAGGGGCCGTTGTCTTCGTCTTGTATTCGGATGAAAGATTGGCGATTCGAGAGAAATTGCTTGATATACCGAAAGGTATCGGTCGGTCTGGGAGAGATGTTGCAGGATAATTTCGTGTGTGACGTTGTCGAAAGCCCCCTTCAAGTCTAGGGTGAGTATTGCCTTATCGTTGAGGGGATATTCGACAGGGTTGAGAATTTCTCGGTTGAGTTGAAGCAGAACATCCTGCGTGGACCGGTGCGGGCGGAAACTGAACATGGTGTCTCCGAATGCATTTTGGTTTTCCAGAAACCGAGACAGCCTGTCCCGCACCATGGTCTCCATCAGCTTTCCTGCACAAGACGTGAGGGAGATGGGGCGGAGGTTGTCTGTGTTAAGGGCTTTGCCGGTTTTCGGAATGAAAGTTACCAGGGCGGTCTTCCATTCGATTGGGAGGGGTGCCTCACCAAGCCAGATCGAGTTGATAAAAGCGAGGAGGGTCTCATAGGCGGGGTCCGGAAGATTGGCAAGCAGTTTCACAGTTATCTTGTCCCGGCCCGGTGCCGTTCCTCGTTTCATTTTAGCTAGGGCCGCCTTTAGGTAATGCAGCTGGAACAGCTGATCCAGCTCCGCGTTCTCGCAACCTGCATACGAGTACGCGGGCCCTCGGGGGTCCTGCTGAGTGCAAAGATACTGGTCGCGTAGTTTGCACGCTAATTTTTAGGTATCTCTATCGAAGCTATGAATAGCTTGTTGAAGATGTTTTTATGTCTCAGAGCGGGTTTGAGTCGGGTCAATTAGGGCGCGGAAGAGGCGCTACGTCCTCCGGCTAGACATTTGTCTGGCCGCCGTGTTACAGGGGTCCACCCAGTTCGAGACGCCGAGTTGGGCCGCGTACTCTGCCGCTCGCTGGGTGAGCTCTGCGATACGAATTTTGAGCTTTCTATTATGTTTTTGGCGGCGCCATCTGCAGGAGAGGCTGTGCCGCGCCTCCTATATACGCAGAAGGTGGTTGTCCACCTCCGGCATTGCCTCCGTAAGTTGAATTTTAGTTTCCACCAAACGAAGGTGTGTTACCAATCCTTGTGCCCATGCATGGTATCCTCGTTCGTGAACAGAGGCCGCACTGGTGTAACTTTGCCGGAACTTATTCCAGTCGGGGAGCCGAGCTTGTGCGTGGGACCCTGCCAATGGTTTAGTCCTTACGGTGGTATTGATAAGGCAGTGGTCACTACCGAGGGTTTCTTCGGGGTTTGCCCATTCTGCGTGTGTAATATTTACGGTAAAGGTAAGAACCGGACACGTATCCCGGGTCACGGAGTTACTCACCCGAGTTGGATATGCAGGGTCGGTGTGGAGAGTCAGGCCCAGCGTGGACGCAAGTTCCGCTAGCTTGTGTCCCCGCTTCTCCTCACGCACGGACCCCCAGAGGGTACTGTGGGCGTTGAAATCGCCCACAATCACCAGGGGCTCCCTCCCCGCCGCCTATAGAGCGCGGCTGAAGAGTGCTGCGAACGTTACATTTTTTAGTCGGGAGGAACAGTAGATCTAACTAAAGTTTGGGTTTGGGCTAGTTGGTTCATATTTAAACTGGGAAACAGCGCTTTAAACGAGCACAGCGAAGAAGAAGACACAGACACTAGCAGCGCTAGTGTCTGTGTCGTCTCCTTCGCTTTTCTTCTTCGCTGTCCTCGTTTAAAGCGCTGTTTCCAAGTTTAAATATGAACAGTAGACGTTGAGTATGTGGAGTGGTACATCTTGTTTCTTGAACAGAAGTGTCACCATCACATACGAATATTCAGTTTGAAGTTCCAAGTCGACTAAAGTAGCTGTATAATTTTTATGCACACATACGCAGGAAGAGGGGTCCTGTTGGAAGGTGATGTAGTTTGTAAGGGTGGCGCCGCTCCCTGGCTCCTGGAGGGCAACCACCGGCGGAAGCGAGTGGAGAGTTGAAAGTAAAAGTCGGAGATTCCCCGATTTGCGCGAGAGCGGAAGCCTCGACGGTTCCACTGGGCAATTTGAAGTGGGATGGTCGAATTGGTTCTTCGGGAGCGTCTCATCTTAGGGCTGCTCGCCATGGTCAATTAGGTTGAGGCGGGAATGTAGCCACGCTGCTCCGGAGCCAGCACTCGCGGTGAAGGGGGTGTCAGCTGTCGTCATCATCTGCCTCTCTGAGGCGTCTAGAAGCTTTGACAGGGCGGCCGGATACGTCATTGTAGGGACCGCCGTCCTGCGCGAGGGGCGCAAGGAATGCGCAATTTGGTGGGCAATCATCGTGGGGATTGTCTCTTGCAATTTGGAGATGGCGTTGACCATCAGTGGGATTTGGCTTGCCATGGCGGCGAATCGAACGTTTGTGGCCCGGAATTGGGCGTCAAAACGGACCTCGAATGCAGCCTCCGTGCTTGTTGCCGCTTTCGGCGCCACGAGCTCACGTTCCATTCCTCAGCCCCGGGAGCGGGGGAGGGAGGAGACTGGTTGATTTTGGATTCCAATTCGTTAACTTTCTTTAGCAGCATCTCGTTTTGGGCCCTGAGTGCTGCAATTTGATCTTGCTCGGCGCTCCGCGCCCTTGGGAGGGGAGTGAGAAGGGAGGAGGAGGAAGCAGCCGCGCCCGAACCGCTCTGTCTGTCTGTACCTGGCGTCAGTTTTTGACGGAGTTGACCCAGGGCCTGGTCTCGCCGCGCGTCTCGTCATTCGTTTCTGCAGGCTACCGTGTGGTGGCGACGCCGTCGAAAGTCGCTTTCCATCACCTCCAGTAGGTAGATCTTCCATGTTAGAGGTTTCCCGGCGGCGTATTCCCAAACCATATCCTGTAGGGGCCCAGGCCGACCATAGAGTTTCATACAATAATAACTAGAGGGGAAACTGGCGCTAGTGTCAACGCGAACATGGCAGCGGCGCTTACGCTTCAATGGGAATGATGGGTAGTTGTGGAACCGGATTGCGTAGGATCGAAACAAGCTTCTGGCTGCGCAAATTGTGTTTTTTGACAAAAAAAACTCTTATTGTCTGGTTCTCCGTTTACAAATTACATGGCGAACAAAAAAGTTAGTGACAAAAAATTGGTTTTTTACGGAACAAAACGCCGCGTTAAATAAAAAGCAGACGCGGAGTCGAAGAGGTTTGCGGAGCTGGTTTGGCATTTGCCGCCAACTACAGCAGGACGCGGACTTCTTTAAAAACTACTTGTAAAAAGTTTCGGCGCTGGTGGTTTGTAATAGGAAGCGAAAAGTTTTGTGATCATAAAAAAAAGAAACCGATTACCTTTGGAGAAGTTATTCTTGCCTGAATTAGTGACATTCATCAAGCTGCGTTCCTATCAACCGCCGATACTGCTGGTCTACGTTGTAGGAGCCGGCGTTCTCACGGAAGGTGTGGCTGTTCCAAGTGATTCGCAACCGTCGTTAGCGTCGACAATACATTGCCCTGCCGAATAAGCAGCGCCGGAACTCCTTATTCGCAGACAACTTCGCCGCACAGAGCGCCGTCATTTGTGTTTTCGTGCTCGCTGTGCCGGCAACGAATTGATAACCCACCCAATTCGCAACTCTAGTTATAAAACTTTCTACTCAGGGTGGCGTCAGTGCGCGCGCGGCATGCAGTTCAAGCAGAAACGTATTTTTAATAGCTTCTTCCAAAACACCGCATAGGCAAATGCGTTCATGTAAATCCAAAACGAAAACGAAACTGCCTGCAATCCATAGTAACTTCCGCAAGCCATTGAGCGCCAATCCGTATCCACAACTACCCATCACGCCCACTGAGGCGTACGATCGCAGCGCCAGTTTCCCCTCTAGTTATTTGTATGAAACTCTATGAGGCCGACCACACCCCCTTCAAACAGCGACGTCACAGCGTGACGTCACTTTCTCTTCGTGCGTGACTTCAAGTGCTTCAAGAGACTTGGATTTTTTCTCTCTCGTTTTGGGCGGCGGCCGATAGTTTCGCGTCCCGTGCGCGAGGCGGGGCTGCGGCGCTGGGAAGCTGACGCACATTTAGTGGAAGTTAAAGGCCCAACCACATGCAGCGTACTTTCGGCACTTTCTCGTTTTCTCACGTGGCGACGCGACCTGACGCGCGAGCAACGCCGATGTCTACGATCGCCAGATATCGGCGTCGACACAGCGCGAGAAAGCAGCGGAAAGCGGGCAGCAGCGGTCGGGTTTCACGTCCTTCTCGTGCTTTGGGGTCATTCCTTTCAGCATAAGAGAATCAATTTCTTTTTAACTTGCGGTTATCGGCTGCCTTGAGACAAATTGCAAGCTATTTTTGTTCGGAAGCGCTCATTCATATGTGGCTTGTTTGGCTTTCATCGGAGAGATCGGGTATTTGCGATAGCGTTTTTTTTAGTTAAATAAGGAGCTCTGGCTACGTCACTTGCAGTATTAGCATGATAGGGCTTTGCTGCAAGATTGCTGCGTGACGACCAAGCCTTACCAACGCCAGAAGGCCAGCGGCGCATGCCATTCCATTCGTTGCTACCGTCTTTCTCTATGCTACCGTGGCTTGTGTAGGGGAGACCGAGGTTTTGCGATAGCTTTTCTCGACTCAAATAAGGGGGCTGTGGTTACATCGCCTGTCAGGTAGAGGCCGCGGAGATGCAGCATAAATGCAACACCGGTAAGATGCAGCATAACGGCCCTCGGATCCAAGATGGGTGCGAAAGAAACAAGCGTTACCGCGGCTCAAATTTCTCAAACACGGCCAAAGCAAATCACTCGACAATATTCGTTGGTAGCCTCAGTTAGGGCACCAAATTATTGGGACCAGCGTCGCGTCCTGGCGAGGAGGCGGTAGCCGTGGCGGCTGATGCGACGGGCAATACTGCGGATGGCAATCCTGATGAAAAGGTTGCGTTAATGTGGCTGGAAATTAGGTTGAATCGGGTATCATACTCTTTCATTTGAGTATCCACAACGAAAGTCAGCGATCACCGTGTCCAGGTGCCTGCTGGCGGTGCACTGGTTTCAACAAAAGCTATCTTTAGTGCCGAAATATCTATTGTAACATAGCCATGAGGCAATTTTAAATTGATTTTTGAAGGAGCCAGGTGCTAAATCTAAATGTGCTAAATCTAAAGGAAAAAATGGAAGCCACCATTAATTGGAAACAGCAGTCCAATCGACCAACCATCGTGGGAGCCACGACCAACCTCTAGCAGTTTCTCTGGATACCCCACCACCGCTCTCTTCTAGCACATCTCTGATAGAGCTCTAAGTGCAGCTTCATTTATGCCAAGAGCATATTTACCCATGAAGAGGCGTTTCATGTGAACAACTTTGAATATGCATCTGGGGCATGTTTTTTTCTCACGTGGCCGGGACATTAAAGGCACGCCTGCCGAACAACCATCCCTTTCCAAAGATCTGTCATAAAGCATGTGTGCCATACATTCAGATCTTTTAAACTTACAACATTAATCTCGGAATTAATTATCGACTTTTCCGGCACGGAGGCCATAAAACAACATCCCCCTCGCGAGGGGCACGATCAAATGCAGAGCATTTCCGCGGGGGGCGCGCCTGCAAGTCGTATGGATTACGTATTGGTTGTTGTTGTAATTGTCTTCCAGCGTAGACATTGTCGATGAAGTCGATGGTGAAACGTTAAACGTGCCGTGAACCCCCTGCCGCGGCTATGACGCAACGTGGAGCGGCTATGACGCAGCGTGGCACGGCTATGACGCAACACAATCCAGTTTAATCCAATCCAATCCAAATCCAAACCAATCCAAGCCAAGCCAAGCCAATCGAATCCAATCCAATGCCAGCGCGAACCCAACGCGGCGAGAGAGGGTGTTGCGCACATCCCCACCTGTTGTGCGCCCGAACCGAACGCGGCGAGAGAGGGTGTTGCGAGCGGAGAGAAGGCGAGGAGGATGCGGGGGAGAGGGCGCACCTGTGGCCGATGTACCTTGCGTTCCGCCCGCAGAGTCGTTGGATCGAAACCTGGCGCCGGTAGGTATTGTTTTTTTTTTTAATGCAGAGCATTTCAGTAACTCACGATGTCACCCGCGTTGGCGTCCGTAGTCCGCATCGGTCCCCCTACACTATATAAAAAAAAACAATACCTACCGGCGCCAGGTTTCGATCCCACGACTCTGCGGGCAGAACGCAAGGTACATGATGCTCAACCCACTGGGCCACAAAGCCGGCACAGAACGAAAGGTTACGAACACGCCTTATATCCTTGACTCATTCAACCGTCGGCCACAGGTGCGCCCTCTCCCCCGCATCCTCCTCGCCTTCTCTCCGCTCGCAACACCCTCTCTCGCCGCGTTCGGTTCGGGCGCACAACAGGTGGGGATGTGCGCAACACCCTCTCTCGCCGCGTTGGGTTCGCGCTGGCATTGGATTGGATTCGATTGGCTTGGCTTGGCTTGGATTGGTTTGGATTTGGATTGGATTGGATTAAACTGGATTGTGTTGCGTCATAGCCGTGCCACGTTGCCTCATAGCCGCTCCACGTTGCGTCATAGCCGCGGCAAGGGGTTCACGGCACGTTTAACGTTTCACCATCGACTTCATCGACAATGTCTAGGATGGAAGACAACAATTACAACAACAACCAATACGTAACCCATACGACTTGCAGGCGCGCCCCCCCGCGGAAATGCTCTGCATTTGATCGTGCCCCTCGCGAGGGGGATGTTTTTTTATGGCCTCCGTGCCGGAAAAGTCGATAATTAATTCCGAGATTATTGTTGTAAGTTTAAAAGATCTGAATGTATGGCACACATGCTTTATGACAGATCTTTGGAAAGGGATAGTTGTTCGGCAGGCGTGCCTTTAATGTCCCGGCCACGTGAGAAAAAAACATGCCCCAGATGCATATTCAAAGTTGTTCACATGAAACGCCTCTTCATGGGTAAATATGCTCTTGGCATAAATGAAGCTGCACTTAGAGCTCTATCAGAGATGTGCTAGAAGAGAGCGGTGGTGGGGTATCCAGAGAAACTGCTAGAGGTTGGTCGTGGCTCCCACGATGGTTGGTCGATTGGACTGCTGTTTCCAATTAATGGTGGCTTCCATTTTTTCCTTTAGATTTAGCACATTTAGATTTAGCACCTGGCTCCTTCAAAAATCAATTTAAAATTGGCTCATGGCTATGGTACAATAGAAATTTCGACACTAAAGATAGCTTTTTATATAGTGTAGGGGGACCGATGCGGACTACGGACGCCAACGCGGGTGACATCGGGAGTTACTGAAATGCTCTGCATTTAAAAGCGTCTGCTGCGGTGCACGGGCAGGAGACTTTACCAACAGCTGAGGAGTCTGGGCACCACAGTGTTGTGCAGGGAACACCTGCGGTCCAATCCGAGGAGAAGGCAATGCCCACAGGTGCTTGTGAGGGTATAAAAGTGCAACCTGTGTCCCCGGCGGCCTCTCCTGAGGAAGAGAAAGCGGAAGACATGGACAGCACCAGCACATTACCGAAGCGGCAGCGTGAGGACAGCGGCGACCCGACCAGTACCGGACTTTTTGCCAACCCAGATGAGCCGCCTCCTAAAACGGCTCCCATGCGTGGCTCGCCGTACCGCAAAAAGCCCATTACTGTGACGAGCAAGAACCCGGCGGCAGCAGAACCCACGTGAACGTTGGCTCAGGGACGGGAGCAAATGCGGCGACACGAAAGACGGCTCGACCCACGTTGAGAAGGAGAATGTGCTGTGTGTGTGATTCATGCCCCTTCCTCCTCTCCACCCCCTCCTTTCTTTCCCAGCATTGCATTGGCACTCCTTTGTACTCAATCACTGGCCGGAAATTTTGTATGTACTGTGAAGTTCATTTGTTCTTGCTTGTAAATGACAACTGCGACAGAAACAGTATTACGCATTGGTACCCTTAATGTACGAGGGCTGTCTGCAAAACGGAGACAGTATCAACTTAGTCGCCTGTTCATGGAACACGAACTTGATGTTACAGCTGTACAAGAGACTAAGATTGAGAGTCAAGAACAAACTGACCGGATGGTACAACCCTTTGCATCAAGCTACAATGTATGTGTGTCTCATGCCAATGGCCATTCGGGGGGATGTGCAATTTTCCTTCGTAAAACGGTGGGAATCGTAGAGGAGACAGTTGTTGTTTGCGAAACGGGCCGGTTTGTTGTTTGCGATTTTTCATATCTAAATGAGCAGTGGCGTGTAATGTGCGTGTATGCACCGAACGACGAAAATGAGCGAAGGTGTTTTTTCGAACGCATTGACCCATACCTGAAGTGTGAAAGATTTATCGTGTTGCTGGGTGACTTTAACTGTGTTTGCTATGCTGAGGACGGATTTAAAAACAAACCAATTCGTGATCCTAGCGCACGTTATCTCAATGAGCTGATTCAGTAACATGGATTAGAAGATGTTGGTGCCATTATGTCCTGCGGTAAATCACCGCGGTACACGCACCATCAGCAGGCTAGTCACGCTAGGCTAGATAGAGCGTACGTATCAGCAGAATTGGTACCAATGTGTGGTGAATATGAAGTCATGCCTGTCTCATTCAGTGATCATTGTCTGGTATATTTTACCCTAGGAAGTAAAGCGAAACACTCTCGCTGTAACTGGGGGTTGTGGAAGTTTAATGATAAGCTACTTGAGGATGATTGCTTTCTAATCGGTGTCAATGGCCTTTTAGAAGAGTTTAAAAGCGGAGTTTAAAAGCCATGGGAAGAGTTTAAAAGCGGAGTTCAATTGCTTGCTATTGAAAGAGGGTGCATCTTGCGGCACCATGAAAGAAAAAAAGAAAGCGAGCTTAAACGGGAATTAGGGTTTTTAATAAGTAGTGATTGCTACAATCCCGGGATTTTCTACAAACAAATAAGGGAAGTAAAGGAAAAGCTCGAGATTATAGATCAAAATAGATACGCAGCTGCAGTTGTTCGAGCTCGATCGGAACGTTTGTAGATGGGCGAAGCCCCTACTAAGTGCTCCCTTAGTGACGAAAAGAGCTATGCTGTCAAGAAAGAAATCAAGCAGATTTGTCGTCAAAATAAGCTCTAGAGACCCAGCGCAAATAGCGGGTGAGTTTGTCGACTACTATAATAATCTGTTTGGTAAAAAACTGCACCTTGAAGAGGGTTTTAAAACTGAATTCTTGCCTCTTATGATCAAACTAGATGATGACGTCAAGGCGGAGCTCCAGGAACCGATCAGTATAAGTGAAATTGAACAGGCAATAGATGAGCTAACCGCAAGAAAATCGCCCGGGCCTGATGGCTTGGGGGTTGCCTTTTACAAAATGTTCAAAAGCGAAATCGCCATGGCTTTACAGCGATTGTTGGTCGATGCATACAAGGTATACCGGATGCCCCCCTCCTTTTGCAGGACACACATTGTTTTGGTGCCAAAAACCGAGGATTATGTTCAATTACTCTCTGTAACTTCTTACCGCCCAATTCGTCTCACAAATGCTGATTATAAAATATACATGAAAGTGTTGGCTAAACGATTGCAAACAGTAATGAATATCATTGTTGGCCCGCACCAAACCCGCGGGATTAAAGGAAGAACAACTTTCACTATTATTCATACAATGAGAAGCATCGTAGAGTGTTGCGATGCGGGGAATGGACATGTGGCAATACTTCAACTCGGTCTTGAAAAAGCGTTTGACCATGTCGCGCATGAAATTTTGTTTTGTATTTTGGAGTACGTGAATGTGAGTGCTGTGATACTGGATGGGGTGAAAATGTGTTATCGGGATTGCTTTGCTAGTATTATTGTCAATAAGGAAGTTACGCCAGGTATTCAGCTTCTATCGTCGGTTAAGCAAGGCTGCCCTTTGAGTGCTCTGTTGTTTTCCATCTACTCGGAACCGTTTTGTTAAAAGATTATGAACAGTGGAAAAATAAGTGGTTATAAGTTCTTTGAGAGCGTAGTAAAAGTATTGGCATATGCGGATGATATAGCCATAGTCTGCAGCGACAAACAAAGTGTTCGGGAGGTAGTAAAAGAATTGAATTGAATTTGAATTTTATTGGCGCAGCAGCCAAATTTGGCTATAATGCGCCAGACACAATGTAATATATTTTGAACACACTACGGTAAAAGTCTCATGTAAAAATTATGTAAAGTGCTAAAATCAAAGTTTCTGTAAAAGCTTGAATGCGCTCAAAAATTTCAAAACTGCTTATGTAAAAAAGACGTAACATGGTAAAATCAAAGTTTCTCTAAAAGCTTGATGGCACCCAAAAATTTAAAAAAACTTTTCCAAGGGAACCAGGGGTTCATCGCCTAGCAGTAAAGCAGGGTGCAATGGAATTTGAAATTTATAAAAGTGAGAAAAAAGTTCACGACGCTTGTTTTCATAACTAGGACACTCGGTAAGTATCTGTATTACTGTAAGGCGCTTCCCACATTCTTCACATTCTGGAGGGTCTTCTCCCAGCAATAGGAAGTTCTGGGTAAAGCGCGTGTGCCCAATTCTTAGGCGACATAACACCACCTCTACAAATCTTTCTTTTTGTCTGCAGCTCTGCCACTCTCTCCGGTGCGGCTTCACAAGGTGGAGCTTGTGTTCATTGAGTTCTGTCCATTCAGACTGCCACTTCTTCGTTATTGATAATTTTCGTCTCCGTCTGCAATCCTGGTAGGGCAAACGAGTTTCCGTCACCTCGAGCTCTTTTGTCTGGGCTGCGAGGGAATCTGCCTTTTCATTGCCGTCAATTCCTACATGACTCGGTACCCAACAGAAGCTCACGTCTAAGTGATTTTTGCTACAGTCCATCAGTTGGTTAAGCACTTGTTGGACAAGCGGAATTTTCGTTTTGTTTCCTGAAGACCGGGCTGCTAGCGCGCTGAGAGAGTCAGAGAAGGTGACTGGCTGTGGCGTCCTTTCAATGCAAACTTTGTTTAAAACAAGCTGTATGGCCTGCAGTTCGGCAGTGAAGATACTAGTGTCAAGTCTGAGCCGTTGGCGTTCTTCGTAATAAGGTCCGATTGCAGCTGCTCCCACATGCCTTTCTCCTTTAGAACCATCTGTGAAGTAAGTAGCACATCCGGCATACCTGAACTGGATATCTAAGAACTCTTGTTGCAGTAGTTCCTTTGGAGTGTTGTGCTTATCGTACTTCAGCAAGGAAAAGTCACATTGTGGCTTGCGGTATTCCCATGGAGCATAACCGGTTCTGTGGGTGAACAGCATGGTATCATCTACATAAAAGTCAAGGGCTTCATTAAGAATGCGGTACCTGAAAAACATGGTTGGAATAGTCCGAGGCTTGTTGGTAAAGAGAGTTTCAAAGCGAGGTTTCAAAAGAGCTGTCGACAAGGGTGAGTGGTGCAGGAAAGAATTCTCATTATGTACATGTTTCCGAGGAGTACTACTCTCCGTTTGTTAAGTGACCATTGATTGGTTTCTGCATACAGGCTTTGCACCGGAGATGTCCGGAAAGCTCCGGTGCTTATTCTCAAGCCACAGTGGTGAACGGTGTCGAGCGATTTGAGTACAGATTCGCGACCTGATCCACAGATAAAGCAGCCATAATCCAACTTGGAATGAATTAGGCTGTTGTACAACCGCAAAAGGCAGGTACGATCTGAGCCCCACGTTCTGTAGGATAAATGTTTTAAAACATTCATTGATTTCAGACATTTGTGTTTTAGATAATTAACGTGGCTTTTAAATGTTAACTTTAGGTCAAATATTAAACCAAGAAATTTCGGCTCAGTTCGAACAGGGATTTGGGCCGATTTTATGTGCAGCTGTGGATCTAACACAATTCCTCGGTACAGACTGAAAGGCACACAGACTGTTTTTCCTGCACAAAAGTTGTGTCCATTTTCCTCGGCCCACTGCACTAGACGGTTGATGCCAATTTGCAGTTGCCTTTCGCAGGATGCTACGTTGCACGAGGAAAAGCTGATCTGAATATCGTCCGCATAAAGCGAATACATCAAAGATTTCGGTATTACACGTGCGACTGAGTTTACCGTGATTAGGAACAAGGTAACACTAAGAACACCTCCCTGGGGTACGCCATTTTCCAGAGTGTACTCATCCGATAATACTGTTCCAAATTTCACTCGAAAGCAGCGATTGGAAAGGTAACTTTTCAGCATCCCATGCATTCTGCTTTTTACACCATACCCTGCAGATCTAGCATTATACCATGTTTCCATGTGGTGCCATAAGCCTTCGACAAGTCAAAAAATACGGAAACGCAGTGTTGTCGTTGAACAAAGGACTCCGTAATTTTAGTTTCTAAACGAAGAAGGTGGTCAGTTGCTGAGTGCCTTGCAGGGAAACCAAACTGAAGGGCATCAATAACGTGATTTTCTTCAAGAAAGTGAGTGAGCCGCTTGTTGATCATTCGTTCAAAACATTTCCCGAGGCAGCTTGTCAAAGCAATTGGCCTGTAGCTTGCTGGTTCACTGCGGTCTTTACCTGGCCTCAGTAGTGGGAGCATGATGGTTTCCTGCCACGCTACTGGAAAGTAGGCTTCAAACCATATTTTATTGAAGAAATGTAGTATGACTTTTAAGGTTCCTGGGGTCAGATGTTTTAACATTTCATAATGCATTCGGTCCGGTCCTGCAGCCCGACTGTTTCCCTGACCAATCGCCAGGAGTAGTTCAGCCATGCAGAAAACGGTGCATTATATGCTTCTTCATTACTCAAGCTTATCTTAATTATACTTTTTTCAGCCCGTTCTTTATACCTGAGGAATGATTCAGAGTACTGAGCTGAACTAGACACATTGGCAAATATTCAGCTAGAATGATTGCCTGCTCAGCAAGGCCTTTGTTACCGTCAAAAAGTGGCATGGTAAATGCACTGTAAGTTCCACTCACTTTCCTGACCCTATCCCAGACCGTTTTTGAGCTTACGTTACTATTTATGGAACTTACAAAGTCCTGCCATGAAGCCTTTTTCGACTGCCATCTAATCTTGCGCGCCTCTGCTCTGAGTCGTTTGAAGTTTATTAGACATTCGGCAGTGGGGTAGCGTCTGAAACGGGATCATGCGCAGTTTTGCTTCCTACGGGCGTCCCTGCAGTCAGAGTTCCACCACGGCTTTGACCTCCTGGGGAGTGTCCCGGAGGACTCAGGAATAGACACTTTTGCAGCTTCCAAGAGCGGTAAAGTTATTAGGCTGCAAGCTTCATCTGCACTCAAGTCCTGTATTTCGTGCAATTCGATTTCACATGCTTGTTCAAACAGAGTCCAATTGGCCTCCTCCAACTTCGACCTTTTGGTGCGCTCTGGTAGCATGGCTGCCGCCGGTGTTGAGTCCAGAAAAATTGGGTAGTGGTCACTCCCGAGAGGATTTTGAAGTGTTGACCAAGTGAAAAAGGCACTTAGGAATGGCGTTGCAAGAGAGATGTCGATGCATGATTCGGTGCGGGTTGATGAGCATATGTAAGTGGGACTCCCATTATTGAATAAATGCAAAGGAGTTGCCGCCACTACTGCCTCGATAAGTCGGCCTCGTGTGTCCCTTCTAGCACTTCCCCACAGTACATTGTGCGAATTGAGATCCCCAGCAACAGGAAAGGCTCAGGCAACTCATCTACGAGTCTGAACAGATCGTTCTGGGTCACTGAAACGGTTGGTGGAATATACAGGGAGCAAATCGTGCGGGCTATTCCAATCTGCGTTCTTATGGCTACTGCCTCCAAAGTGGTTTGAAGCTTCAGTTCGTTTGTTGGGATCGACTGTGGAGTGACGATTGCCACTCCTCCAGAAGATACAAGTGCATTTGTCCTGTCTTTGCGGTGAAGATTGTATTTTCTGAGTGGATTATTGTGCATAGAAGATAAATGAGTTTACTGAAGACAGATAATAGATGGTTGGGACTTCTCCATCAATTCGTAAATGTCATCTATGTCCCACAATAACCCACGACAGTTCCACTGTATTATTTGCACCATACCAGTCTTTTTGGGTTCGCTCTTTTGTATTCAAGGAGGTGTAGGTGAGGTCACGTCCATCTCCTCGTCTCCCTCTTTCCTACCGTTGCCTGCAGGACGCCCAGGCTTCCTGCGGCCCTTCGGTACCCTTCGAGGGTCGGGGGGTTCCCCAGACCGTTGCCGTGCAGGAGCCGCACCTGCAGCAGTACCACTTCCCGGCGGCGCCTTCTGGGGCGTATCGACCGTCCCCGGGGAAGGGGGAGCCGACCGTGCAGCTGGGGCAGAACCCGCTCAGCTGCGTGCTAGCCCCTAAGACTCCTCCACCCCACCAGTAGCCGGTACAGCGGCTTCTGGCCCGACTTGTGTAGCGGGCTGCGGGACTGAGCAGTCCACTGAGCGGTCCACTCGGTCCACCTGCGTGGACCGAGTCAGTGCCGGGCGTTGGGGCAGCCCAGCCTCTGGGACAGGCGGGGGCCGCACCGCCGACACCAGGTCCCTCAGTTCGACCTGCGTGCCTACAGACACCAGAGATGGTGCTGGCCCCTGCCGCACCACCTCCGCAAAAGTCCCTTATTGCTGAAAACTAAGCCTTCTCTAATCCTCAGGGTAAGACACATTCTGTGTGGTTTTGATCGTCATGACTCTTTTTCATTCTTCCAGACCGGACAGGATCTGGAGAATGCACCATGGTTACCAGAACAGTTGACACAGTGGGGTTCTTTTTCGGATCTTTCGTTTTCGTGCGCTTTTCCTCCACACCTAGCGCATGTGGGTTTGCCGCGACATGATCCAGACCCGTGCCCAAACCGTTGGCACTGAAAGCAGCGCCTTTGGTTTGGAATGAAGGGCCGCACTTTGCAACGCAGATACGCTGCATTTACTGAGTCTGGTGGCGTAGTAGAGTGGAATGTTAAGACAACATGTTTGGCTTTAATTTCCTCTCCATTTTTCCTGATCAATATTCTATGTGCTGCGACCACGCCTTGTTCCGCCAGTTCGGTCTCAATCTCCGCGTCGGAGCAGGGGAATAGCTCGGACGCGGAGACCACGCCTTTACAGAAGTTTAGCGAGCGGTGCGTTGTCACTGTCACATTCGTGTTGTCGATTTCTGCTAGTTCCACGATTTTTGCACTCTGTTCTCTTGTGTGCACTTCTACCAGTAAATCTCCATTCTGGAGTTTCCTGGCGTTGTAGTTTGTCCCCACTAGCTGATTGAGGGCCTTGGCAATTTCAAAAGGAGGCTTTGTCTGCATGGGCTCCTCGACTCCTTGAAAAACAAAGAATCGTGAGAAGTTGTCACAGTTCTTTTGCGGGACGTACTGAGAAGTGACTTCGGTCCGGGCCCTTTTCAGGGACCGATCAGGGGGTGTCTTGTTTTTAGCCATGAATTCAGCTGCTGTTTCGGTGGCCAGGCTGGCCGCCCACCACGGAGCCCAACCAGGGGAGCGCGCAGGTAGTCACGCTAGCCATACGTGGCCACTATAACTTCATGAGAAGTTGTCTAGGTAGGCCATTTTGCACAAACTTAACCCTTGCCGCCTGAGAGTAAAAGGGAAAAAAACAGGAAAAGAGTAGGTGACAGGAAAGGCATGGAAAGATGACAGGACAGAAAAAGAGAGAGAGTGAGGGATATAGGAAAAGGCGACTGGCTACTTTCCCCAGTGCGGGTCAATCCTGGGGTACTGTCTGCAAGAAGCAGGGGCCAAAGTGGCGTGTTGCCGCCACCAGGGGGCCGTAAAGGTCCAAAACAGCCCTGGCTTTGGCTCAGCCACCAGGATGCCCTTTTCCCTGGACACGGCTAAGCCACGCACAGCCAGGGCGTGGGTGGGTCCAACCCACATGGGCTAGGGGTCCGCGGTGTCGCCACCACCGTCACCCTGAACACACAAGGTGCCCCTGCGGGCGGCAGTAAAAGAAGCTGAAAGCTTTTGTAAACATACGAGTAGTGCTATACGCTGGAAAAAGCCACTAGGTTTCTGGCACGGGGAGTGGGAAGACACGCCTGAGGTTTTTGAAAATATGCAGTGGACGTTAACTCCGGCCAAATACTTGGGCGTACCACTCAATAACTACAGGCAGCCTACCGAATTTTGGACGCTGGAAACAGAACGCGCAAGAGTTCAGACAACCCGGTGGGGTGGGAAGGATTTGTCGATGTTTGCACGAGCTACTGTGTGCAACTTATTTCTTGTAGCCAAAGTGTTCTACGTCCTTCAGGTGCTGTCCATGACGAGAGTTTCTGTTCAGAAGCTACACAGAGTGTTTGCGGTTTTTATTTGGGGATCGACTTGGGAGCGGACCAGCCGCTCGAACCTGTTCCGCGCGGTTTGAAAAGGAGGCTTGGGGCTCTGCCACTTGTTTCTGAAGCAGATTGTGTCCAGGTTTTGTTTCTTAAGGGATCAGAATAATCCCTTTCTACGTACTGTCATTCAAGTGCGCCTTCGTGACCGCATACCTCAATTTGTTGTGTCCTCTTTTGGGGGTAGACGAGCGAGTCTGTGTGGTTTCATGCGCGAAGTTGTATGGGCGTTCAAATTATTGAAAGTGAGATTTTCGATTGAGTACTTGAGCTACGTACCACGCAAAAAGTTATATAAGGACCTCATTGATGTTATGTTACCCATTCCCCTATACAGGTCTATGTATGCTGTGGGAAGGGAAGGCGATGTGCTCCAGAGGGTAAAGAGAATGCCCGTGCGCGCCTCCGTTAAAAGTTTCTTTTTTCAGCTCCACAGTGGCACGCTTCCTGTAAAGCCATGGCTCCACGAGAAAGGATTAGACATACATTGGAACATTAACTGTCGCATATGCTTAAAGCCGGAAACTATTGACCCCATTTTTCTGGACTGCTCAGAAGCGAGATTTCACTGGGACATCCTACAGCGCACTGTTAAAAAGGACCTGCCCATAAACCTTTTCGGGATCCGTTTTCTGTCTGTGTGTGATACAGGAAGCGTGCCATTCGACATGTTTATGTTGATCAGCATGCACAGCTTGTGGCGCACGAAGATGGCTGGCAGGCATGCCGATCGCAATGCGCGGCCCGCCAGAGAGTATTTCATTGAGGGTATGGTCAACATACGTGAGGTATACAGAGCGCTAAGCGAACCACCTCAATGGTTACCAATGCTAGATGACCTTGTTCAGCTGAAGAGATTTTAAACTTGTGTTATCGCAAAGGTGGCGAATGTTATAAAATCACTATAACCTAGTTTTTCGTTTTAGACAAACGGTAATAACAAAATAAAAAAAATCCTGGCGGGGTCGAGCGGTTGCACGTTTGGGTGCTGGCGTTTTGTTTTGAAAGTCCATAGTTCGAATCTTGGCAAAACCTCGTTTTTTTGCAATGAGGGTTTCACCGGCTTTTCTTTTTTTTTCAAGGCAAACAAAGGGGGCTAGAGTGCCTGCCCTTTAACCTACAAGTGACGTTCGATGGTAACCTCAGTATCAAGGCCGCCCCGAAACTTGCTTTGCTCACACTTTGAATACATGAAGCTGCAGTCGGTATATAACATCAAGGTTAAATCAAGTAGCAAGTAAAGTTGTGCTAAGTGCGTCTTTGTTCATCATCCTCTCTTATTTTGTTCAGATTTGACGGTAATTACTTGACAGACATTTCGCAGAATATGAACATTTGCCCGCAAATATTTTTTATAAGGCTAGTGTCTTGTTAAGTGCAGTTCAAAATCGGCAATAACTGCTCATAAATGACTTCAACTAATGGCATGTTTAATACAAACGTGTCCAGCAGCACACCGACGGGGCGGCTAGCGCGTGACTATACTAGTACACTATAGCGGGACTTCGCCGGTCTCATGCCCCTGTGACACGGCAGTTTCAATCGCGATCGAGCTCGATCCCGCTCGAACTCAATCCTGGTTTCTCACGCGCGATCGAGGCTTCCAAGTGCGATCGAACAAAAGCGGCGATACTCTCGTCCCCGCTCAGTAACTAACGCCACAAATTATGTCAAATAACTTGACCCAAATGAGCGTGCGGTAAAGGTTGCATAGTTACGTATACCTACGGCCGCGCGTAGTTACCTGGCGCCGGCCGGCAAGTACATTGTTAGCGCCATCTGCCGCACACAAGTGCAACCGGTGCAACTTCTCGATCGCAATTGAAACGTGCCGTGTAGCAGCGGCAGTGCAACGAGCGCGTTCGAAAACTCGATCGCGATTCACTTCAATCGCGATTGAAAGTGCCCATGTCTGCGCGTTGCCGCCGAACGACGCCGACGCTCACGCGACGCGTGATTTCACGTGCATGTGGTTAGGACTTTAATCTTTCGTACCTATACGTTCCGGAAAGCACTCTCATTAAAGTAAAGACAAAAATTGTTTTGGTCTTTCGTGGTCGCGCTGCTTCGCGGCGGTCCATGGTTTGGATCCGTGCGAGAGCATGACATACGCACTGGGAAGCTGAAGCACGAAGTATACCTGTTCTCGCTTCTCACTCTCCGCACTCTCTTGCGAGCCTGCAGACGCTCGTCTTCCATCCTGTTCCTAGTTAAGCTAGCGCTGGGCGCGGTGCTTAAGTGCGCGTGCAGGCAGACGCTTTTTCACGTACATGAGAGGTCATTGTTTACGCTCCTGAAAGCGAACACTCTCGATCATTACAGTGAAGACGAAAATGTTTTTTTTGATCTTGGGTGGTCTTTTGAATTCCGTACCGAAGCGCAGAACGTTTGCTCCCAATCGGTTGAAAGCACACGCGTACGTCGGTCGCTCATCTGCTGTTAACATCAGAGAGCGTGGTTATCCGTTTTTATAATTGTGTCATTACCTTCGAATCTGAACAAAATAAGATAGGATGAAGAACGAAGCCGCACTTAGCACAACATTACTTGCTACTTCATTTAACCTTGATGTTATGTACCGACTGCAGCTTCATGAATTCAAGCAAAGCAAATGTCGGGGCTGCCTTGATACTGAGGGTACCGTCGAACGTCACTTGTAGGTTAAACGGCAAGGCACTATTGCCTTGAAAAAAAAAAGAAAAGCCGGTGAAACCCTCATTGCAAAAAAAGAACAAGGTTTTGCCAAGATTCGAACCATAGACTTTCAAAACAAAACGCCAGCACACAAGCGCGCAACTCCTCGACCACGCCAGGAAAAGACGCGGGTCCCAAGAATTTGGTACCCTTACAGATGCTGCCAACGAATATTGTCGAGTGATTTGCTTTGGTCATGTTTGAGAGATTTGAGCCGTGGTAACGCTTGTTTCTTACGCACCCATCTTGGATCCAAAGGCAGTTATGCTGCATCTTACCGGTGTTGCAGTTATGCTGCATCTCCGCGGCCTCTACCTGACAGGCGATGTAACCACAGCCCCCTTATTTGAGTCGAGAAAAGCTATCGCAAAACCTCGGTCTCCCCTACGCAAGCCACGGTAGCATAGAGAAAGACGGTAGCAACGAATGGAATGGCATGCGCCGCTAGCATTCTGGCGTTGATAAGGCTTGGTCGTCACGCAGCAATCTTGCAGCCAAGCCTCATTATGCTAATATTACAAGCGCCGTGGCCAGAGCTCCTTGGTTAACTAAAAAAAAGCTATCGCAAATACCCGATCTCCCCGATGAAAACCAAACAAACCAGAAATGAATGAGCGCTTTCGAACAAAAATAGCTTGCAATTTGTCTCAAGGCAGCCGATAACCACAGGTTAAAAAGAAATTGATTCTCTTCTGCTGAAAGGAATTACCCCATAGCACTAGAAGGACATGAAACCCGACCGCTGCTGCCAGCTTCCGCTGCTCTCTCGCGCTGCATCGACGCCAATATCTGGCGAGCGTAGACATCGCCGTTGCTCGCGCGTCAGCTCGCGTCGCCGCGCGAGAAAACGACGAAAGTACGCCGCATGTGGTTGGGCCTATAACTTCTACTAAATGTGCGTCAGCTCCCCAGCGCCGCAGCCCCAGCCTCGCGCACGGAGCGAAACCTTCGGCCGCCGCCCAAAACGAGAAAAAAAAATCCACGTCGCATGAAATCGCGCACGAAGAGAAAGTGACGTCACGCTGAGACGTCGCCGTTTGAATGGGGTGTGGTCGGCCTGGGCCCGTACGGGATATGGTTTGGGAATACGCGGCCGGGGCGACGTCGGACGCCATCATCTTGTCTTTGTCCTGGGAGCGGCGTACAGCCGCTTGCAGTAAAGCTTGACTGTGAATTTTCGGAAAAACCGTGGAATTTTGGTCACCGGTGGTTGGGACTGAGGTCCACGCCATCGCCCCAGGGTCGTAACCGCGTGATTTGAGCGCGGAAGTTGCCACTTTGTCATCGGAAGGCCGATTTCGCCGGGCCGGGCGTCGGCGTCGCTGCGGCGGCTCCCACGTGGTCGATCGGAAAACGGCTCTAAATTCGTAGAAAATGGCCCACCTGGACGACTTCAGTATTCATTTGTTCCGCTCGATGTTCCGATCATTCGATACCCGTTTTGCCTGGGTAGGATGATTTGGGCCGCAGCCCCAGCCGAAAATAGGCGGAGCCGATACACCACATGTTTGCTCACGTCTCGCGCTCGCAGCGCCCTCCAAAGAAACTCTCCGAGACTATTTTTTTCAGGGTGCACAGGACAAACTCCAGACATGCCTAACTGAGATTTTGGTGCTCCTCCATTATAGGTGCATCACATGTGACACTTCCCACTTCGGTCTTAAAAATGCGCAGTAAAGTTACTGCGCTTCAGATGGGCTAATAGAACGTTACTCACATGCAAGAACGCATTCAAATGCCTTGATTAGAAACCGCGTCAAAAGGAACAATACATAGGCCTTAATGAATGCTGACTTAATATTACAGTTTATTTAAAATACCTTACAGGCCCTTTGCAGGGAATTCAGTTCAGAGGGTAACAAAAATGAAGCTTTGCGGATCATACAGCACAAATTTGCGGGTAAAACACGGCATAAGAAGTAGAGACTACGAGGTTCGCAATCCAAGTTTAGGTCGGGAGACGTAACAAGAAAAATGAAAAACAAAAGCCAACAGCGTAGTCAGACATGAAATATACTCACAAGAATTACGAAGTATGCCGAACATAATCAGGGTAGTAGATAGAACAACCAAAGATAGCCAAGTATGTGGACGCGACGCATGAATCAGTTGCGGTGGTTGTAAGAGAGGAGCACAGGAAATAACACGGAGCCTAATTACGTGCGTAAAATCATTTAAACTATAAAAAGCATAGTCGGGCACAACGTGCGACACTATAAAGTAAAAGAAACAACCACAAATAAATAAAAAGTAATGTGAAAACAAGAAAATACGTGCCGTGGTACAGAAACGACATATTCTATGGTTCTTCAAGCAGAAAAGACGTTAAGTACATAAAAAAGGTACAGGATATGGCAGAAGAGAAAGCAAAAGTAGAATTAATGAAAAAATGCGAAAATAATTATTGGGAAAAATGCCCGAACACATAGTCGCAACTAAGTAGAGTCCCTTGTTTGAACTCAGCAAGAGTTGCATCTCGATGTTGGAGTCAGACAGATAAACCCGTTTTTTCGTCAACACTTTGTTGGAAATGTTGAAGAGCCGTTCCACGGAGGCGCTTGAGGGTACTGACGGATTGTACTAGAATAAAAGTTCGTTCATTCCTTCGCAGTTCTTCATCGGCGCCAGCGGGTAGTCAACTGGTACGGGGAGGTACCGCGACAGCTCATCCTGTGCCTCGACTGGAAAGGTTTGCTACCCAAAGGAAAAGAAATCCTCGGGAGAGGACGAAGTGGAAAAATCTGCGCTGGATGGCTCGATCACCGCAGCCAGCTCTGTCTTTATGTCGTTGGTCGGCTTGTCTCGCATAGAACGGTCATAGATCCATGATCGCTTAAACTTCGGGATCACGCAACTGGCAACAACGAGTTCGCGCTTTCCTTTGAGGGGTTCAAACTTGCAATCCCGAACGATTCCCGGTGACCCTGCAATCACGGTGACCCCTTGAATGACTTCACAGCGAGAGCAATAACGCCCTCGACAACAACGCACCCGCGACTCAGGCGCACTAATGCGGCTATTACCCCTGACAATGCACGGTGGTTTTACAAGGTACCTGCAGCGCCGCTCAGACTTTCCCCGGCAGAGAACAATTCTATCGGCCAGACGCGCATTCTGGCCTCCCTAGACAAACGATGAAAGATGAAAACAATTTTCGCGGCTGCGCTATTCAGCCGTCGAACGCCACGTAAGCTCAACCGGCATGATAGCAATCACAAGCTCCGGCCCGCGGCGTCGTTACTCTTCTGCCTTTGACCTTCGAGGGAGCACGTTCCGCGGAAGGCCGGGCAAATTCCTGTGGATTTTTGTACTCGAGCCTTGGCATCAAAAATATCCAATTCCTAGCAATGTAACGTTGGCAGAAGGAACGCCGTTCCTGCCGTTCCTTCAAAAACCTAACTAGTTACCGTTGCAGTTCCACCGACCCTTAATGGAACGGAGCCGTTCCTACGTTCCTCCAAAAAGTAAATAGTTCCAGGAACACCGTTCCGTACAACACTGCTTAGTGGTTCCCGGGGTCCCCGAGTGAACGATTTGCCATAGGCTTTGCGCCGACAGTACCCAGCGTGACAATGTCTGTTGATTGCCACCTAAGTACGACCAAAGAAAGCTGCAGCTGCGTGAATAATATGCCGTGAATGTTTGAACTGGTGCGAGCTCCGTATGCGATGATGTGAACTTACGATATTTCAAGAGAAACTTGCAGCATGGGCATAGCGTAGCTCGGCCATGCCGGACTCCGGCGTTTGCTGTCACTGGCACCAAAGAGCAGGAAAGGGGACATCTATGCGCACATTTTCCCTGCAAGGTTAGGAACATCGTAATTTTATGTTAGTCGTAGTTTTCGTGTTTATACCACTGTTCTGTGTAGTTAAAGCTGCATGAATTCTTTTTGCTTGCAGGGCCGCCTCGACCTCCTCGCTGTCACTCTCGTCCCCGACCGTATTATGATGTTAACACTTTTTGTTCTATCTTGAATTCAATGTTAGCGTGCGCTGCATACTTGGGCGAAGAACAAAGACAGTGAAAAAAGACAAACCAGTCGTTGGTGCGCAAACCAACAGCTGTTTCGGGTATCCAACGCGTGGTTTGTCGTTTCCCACTGACCCTGTTTCTCGTTCAATTGTGAAGCACACGCTAAATTCAAATTACGATGCTATGCCCCCCACACGCTCCGGCCGCAACATAAAGCGTTTCTTTGTTGTTCCTTTTGTGTAGGAGCCCGTAACATTTTGCTGAAGGCTGATCGAACCAGAGGCGTGTACTCAGCGCAGCCCGGGATGTGTGAGATGCATTGTCTCGGACGTAAGTATGCGTGTGTGTTATGTGTTTTTTGCGTGTGTTCACGCATCAGAGCTCTAGCTGTTCGTGCAGGTAAGTTTCATTACGGCGTGGGAGTATGAATTCGAAATTTCCCTTCTCTACTGACAGCGTAAGAATATCGCGGCCGAAAAAAAACGCAGTGAAATTGTCAGCCAAAATATTACGAAGAGGGAGAGAGATGATAGAAGTGACGACGGCAGAATCAGAGCATCCGAGGGGCTGTGAAGCTTGCGTGGCATCTTGGGCACGTTATGAGGAGGCACCACGAGCAACTGTCAGTACAGTGTACATTGAAAGTGAAGGGAAGAAGCTGCACACGGAACAATTAGTATGTGGCAGGTCCTAACGCCATTAAAAACTTGAAACGGTACAAATAACGGGTACAGACAGGAGGAACACACACAAGCGCTTACGCGCAACTGCCGCTTTATTGAAAAACAAAAAGTTTATACACGAAAACAAATCATAGATTAGGGAACCATGGTGCCGATTAGCGCGTGCTCCTACCCGTGTAGAGTTATAGACGATTGGCTGACACACTAGGTACTATGTTCATTGATAAAAAAGGCCTCAACCTTAACAGTCTGATGATTATGCCTGTATAACACCACAGCCTCATCGAACAAAGGGTGACACCCATATTTTTTAAATTATGCAGGAAGATTGGCTCTCATTGAATTTGTTATCGTGGACACATGCTCTCTCAGACGGACGTTTAGAGAGCGTCCTGTCTGGCCCACGTACACAGACTTGCATGAAAACGGAATTCTGTAAACCATGCCAATCTTACAATGAACTAGAGGCTGGGCATGGTTCACACCGCATTCGTTTCTCACTTTCAGCAGAAGATTCTTGTTATTAATAATGCGGCAAAGATTACCCACTGTTGCTTTTGCAGAAAACAACACACAGGACAATGCGCTGCGTGTTCTTTTCTTTACGGTGGGTTTTCCTGTGTGGTATTATTCTGCGTCGCCATGTTTTCCGCATTTTGTTTTTCAAAAATGTATAACCAGCTCACTCAACTTTCAGTTCTGATGACACAACATTGAATCCTGTTCCTGCAGCATCTACATAGGAGGGCTTCCAGTGGAAAAAAAAGTGCTTCGACCTGGCTGGCCCCTACGATGTTGGCCTTGAGGGCAAGCCTTGGTCTACACCTTCTCCGAGTACCCATGGAAAGCAGGTGAATGTCTCCAAAATAGACTCGTTTTTGTAGTCCCCTCGAAATAGCAGCAGACTGACTGTGCCCGCTCTCAGGCCGTTGTGGTAGAGTGCCAACCAAATATGTAGAATCAACTACTATTATGGGAAATGACAACAATACGGTAACATAAAGCCTTCCAAAATCAAGTCCAACGCCAAATTACCAGCCCAGTAGCGAGAACCTGCTTCTTATTGGGACGGTTTGCTGCACTGCAATTGTGCTCTCTGGAGTTTTACTGATGCAGGCAATCTACGAGCTCCCGTAGCGTACAACCATTGCCGTTGTTAGATGGTGTGCATTTTCTGTGTGATCTTTCACGTCCATGCAAATCGAAATTGCTTCGATTGTGCTGGAGGGGTGCAATGGGATAGACGCCAGCTCCATAACATGAGGGAACAAGGTTCGGTTCAAATCACGAGAAGCGTTCTAATGTTTTTTTCACTTCACCCACGGTTGTCATCACCACAAAAAGTTGGCTTTCCTGCAGCGCATTTTGGGTGGACTACAGACGCATGAGAAAGCTTCAGTTTAGTAAATGAGACGCTACCAAATACAGTGTGTGCGTGAAGCTTAAGCATTGCACATGAGCCAAGCCAATGAGGAGTGGCTATAGGTTAAATCCTTGTCAAGAAAGATCACAAAAAGTTCAATTTGAATCACACAGCTTGTAAAACTTTCAAGTCTAAACTTGACACTATATTGTAGCATCTCAGCTGAAGATTGGTGCACATATGAGGGCAACAAATGGTAGAAAGGGCCGTTAGCATGCAGTTTATGTGTCTATGTAAATATTTTAAAGGAAGTACTGGTATGAAATTTTTGTGTTACATTTCTCTCATTGCTATGGGCGCCTACCAGCGCAGGAATCATAGAATGGAACATTAGATGCTCGAACGCTGGGTAAATAATTATTTTGAGCCTTGTTTATTCGTGTCAGTTCTGGCTTCGACAAAACAAACACCAAGGCGGCCGCCACAAGAGAATGGCGCACCTGATGTCACTGTTCTCGTTGCATCAAGGTCAGTCTGGACGCACGCGCTACAGTGTGCGACCACGGCCAGGCTGGCCATGGTCGCATGTGCCTGGGCCACACGATATCAATCCCAAAAATGTGACATGATACACAAGGCAGTGCAGCGTGCACCATCAACAGCCAGTATGTTGGCTAAGTCACTGGAGCCATGATGTCGGCAGTTTGGGGGTAAGCGCGTGGCGAGGCATTCCACGCGTATTGTTTATGCCAGTGTTGAAAGGGTATTTATTCTGAGCTTTCTCGTGCATGCGAAGATTACAATTGATTTAAAATGTGTTATTCTGAAGGGTTGCTATTAACATCTTCATATACAAAGGAAAATGTTTGCATTGTTATCTCAGTTTCGATATTTCGTGTCAACTAGCTCTCCTTTAAGTAGAGCCTAATCATGTTAGGAACATTTAATAGTGGGGTTACCCCTTATGTACATTTACTTGCTTTAACCTGACTTGCTTTGAGCTTGGAGTTAAGAGAGACTGTAACTGCCCATTTCTGGTAATCAGTATTTCTAACTCGTTCTTCAAAACATTTTTTGATATGCAGTTCTCTCGAGTGTCGAGGTCACCTAACTGAACTTAGTCGTGATTATCGTAAAATACCGATCAAGCACCCCCACCCATGCAAACTCCCCGCTATCATAAACTGGGTATTTCTATTTTTCGCGCTGTCACAAACTCGAGCGTACGACGTCTAAAGTACCGTATAAATTTTTCATTTTATTGTACAGCGCCTAACTCTTCTTACACTCGGTTCTATTCGCCCCGAGACAAGGCTGGAACTTTCGCGAACGAAGAGGCAGTAATACGATCACCCGCCGGCTCGCCGGCAAGAAAACAACAAAAATAAAACCCCCCCGCCGCTCCGGTTTCGTCGAAGCTTCCAGTACTTTCGAGGAGGTGCGCGTGGCCTTGCCAGTGCTTAAGAGCGTCGATGATTCTAGAAGGGAGAAGAGTGAAGTTATTCGCTGACGGCGGCGGGCGCGCTGTGTGTTGTGCTCTCCTTCTCCGCACCGGCGCGCCTATAAAAAGAGAAGCCGCGCCTAAGCAAACCAGCTACGTTTGGACGTCGTGATTGACAACGGCACCTGCCAGTTTGTACATCACACCATCGGCGACCCGCGCCCTGGAGGACTCCAACGTGCTCCCGGGCTTCGAATGACCGTGATCGTCTCGGACGGCCTGGCCTACAGCGAAGCCACGCTTCCCAGGTAGCCGACTCTCCTCCGACAGCGGTGCATCGTCCGGCCCGGTCGGTGAATATGCTGGGACTCTGTCTCTCATATGCATCGAACTATTCGTAATCTTCATTTGTTAACGCTCCTGTTTGTATCATTTTGTCGAATTGGACTGTTTCTTGTATTTGAATTCCATCTAAGTTGTCTGTAATTATCGATCTGTTACCTCGTGCTTGTGTTTGTAACTTGCCTGTCTAAATATAAGTCTTTGTGTTGTTTTTCGTTCAAGGCTCTTGCTCATTCTTGCCGCTCTAGTCGGCGAAAGCCGCACATCAGACGGCCACCCCCTTTGTCACCTGTGCCCTGTAGATTCGGTGGGGTTTGTTGGCTCTCTTGAGTCGACTCCCCATATCTTCTGACAGTGCACCCAAATATAAGGAAACGGGTGACAATTTCTGGCGTCCACGGCAAGACGTCTGATGTGAGCGGTAGGGAGGAGAAAGAGCCTAGAACTTTTTTGGCATAGGTTGCTACTATCTTTATAAGTGGGTGCTCTCGCTAACTTTCTCTGCGTAGACATACCTAGCTAGAGGCTAGAGTATTGTGGCTAGATTGCGATACATTTGCAATCATGGATTTAGAGAAAATTGTAGCATTGGGCTACAAGCTGGGGCTCTCAGGGGCCGAACTGCGGAAGTGGGTTGCGCAGAAAGAAAAAGAAGAAAACGAGAAAGTTAAGAGAGCAAGACAGGCAGCACGAACAGAAGCTGAGAGGAAAAGAGAGAAAGAATTTCGGAGACAACTTCGGTTGGAGCGAGAGGAGAAAGCAAGCAAAGAGGAGCTAACAGGAGCAAATGTTGATGCTCAACGTTTGAAGCTCGACTGCTCATCAGCAGATCGGAGCATGACAGGAGATAATAGGCGCCGGCGTCTTAGTACAAACCTTGAAAAGGTTAAGGTAAATTTCGGAAACGCGGTAGCGGACCGAAGTAGGGCCAGCCAAAAACCCCCGCTGAAATGTTACTCTTGTAACAAGTTTGGGCACATTGCCAAGGACTGCTGGAGCAGCTTTAAGAGAAATAGTGCTTCCAGATGTTTTAAGTGCGGGCGGGCTGGACATAAGGCTGCGACATGCAGGAGCAGCAACGATGAAAGGCGCCAGGATTTGCGCAAATGCGCACCTCTCAGGGCACCCAAGCAATACGACGTTACTGATAGCTCTGAGGAGCGTAAAAGGGGCACGAAAATTCACGTCTTGGGTGCCATTACGGCAGTCGGGTCGAAGAGAGTGCCGTTGGCTGAGGGAAAATTGTCAGGCAAAACCATTACCGTTTTGCGCTCCACCGGCACCAGCACAGTTATTGTGCGAACGGACTTAGTCCGAGAACAGGAGTTCACTGGGGAAACAAACCCAGTGTACTTTATGGATGGCTCAACGCGAGAGTTGCCGGTAGCTCAGATCGAGGTGGAGACTCCCTACTACACGGGAAGCGTAACCGCCCTTTGCATGGAGGGGTCCATGTATGACCTCATCCTCGGCAACATCGATGGAGTCAGAGATCCCGACGACCCGATAACTTTAACTGCCCCAGAAGAACCGCCACCCGTTGAGGTGGAAGAGCCACTTATTGAGGAGCCACACCCCGATAAGTCGGCTGGAGAGGCAGCTGTGGCTGCCGTGTCTCAAGACATGAATAAGAGCACAGAGATTGTGCGAAATGAGTTCCATCGGAAAGATGAACTCAATGATAAAAATTCGAAAGATGAGAGTAGTGGTCAAAGCACTAACCGTAAGAAGGCAAGAGAATGCCAGGATAGCTCCGGAGGTGAAGAGCCGGAAGTATCCGCAATCAGCAAGGGGGAAACACCTCCAGAATTGTGCGAAAGCGCACCACTTCAGACCTGGAAGGACGATGATCCTACAGGTGATGCAGAACTTGAGGATGGAGATAACATCCCGGTTGTGGATGCCATCACGACATCGGGACCGAACCCTCTAGACGAAGGGGTACCCGATATTGCGGGGAGAGTGCCCGAGGAAACCGTTGTCTTTCCGCAAGACGCGGGTAGTTGCACGCTCGTTGTGCAGGAAGACCCAGCTCGAGACTGCGAATTTGCTGGGCAGACTAGCGTCGCTTTCGAAACTGCCAGCTCGAGGAGCAAAGAGACTGACTCTAAGGTCAAGTTTGAAACCCCCGTGCGAAACGGAGCCGCACTCCGCGGAGGGAACGCGCCGTACATAAGCGTCGGCGACGATCCTGTGACTTCAGCGGTGGGAGAGAAACCACCCGCTGTTTCGAAAGAAGAACCCCGATTCGATGCCTCGGATCGAGGCGAAGCCGTGCCCGTCGCAACTCGAGCACCGGCCAAAGCGAAGCGAGCACGGTTCCGGCTCTCAAAGTCTGCGCCCCCTGCGATGGAGCCGCACAGAAGGAAAAGAAGTGCCGAAGGTCGTGGAAAGAACAAACGTTTGAAAACCGGCCCTCAGAAACTCGGAAAACAGCCGGGCTGCCGAAACAAAGAATGCAGGTTTTGGCGCAAGCTTAGGAGCAAACGTGTGCGCCGGCATTGCAGACAGCGGACAGATCTAAAGAAACACCGGTCAGTTACTGCAGGAGGAAAGGCGAGGGAAAGACAAGTCGCTAGGCACTCCGATGTTCGCCAGACGAAGGCCCAGACACCGAAGCTTTTCCGCGGGCCCGGTATCACGGCGAAAGGGTTCGTCGCTTCGCGCGACATTTGGAAAGGATCTTCTCTGAAGAGAAGAAATCTGCAGGCGCAGTTACGCAAGCGCCCGATAGACACGGGCTAAACATGAAGAATGCAAACTTAGGTATGCACGTGGGATATGAGTGGAATTGTGTAAGACAGAGTTGTATTTAAACGTCGAGTACGGTATACTTGAACGTTGTATTTATTGTTTCTCTGTCGTACTGTACGCGAAACTTGGACTTATTTTGCCACTCTGGCTGTACAGTGTATATTCACGTACTAGTTGCGTTCTGCGTAAACTTTACTTTCGCTGTTATACAGTACACATGCTGAGTATTGCTGACGTTATTAGTGGTGACATTCGTGAACGTTGCGGTTGCATGTTATTGTTTGTAAACAGCATATTAGTTATGGTTTTTATGAGTTTCACTGTTGCAGTGCATTGTATGTATTTCTGAGTACTGACGTACACTCATTGCATTTGAGCCTACGGGACCTTCGCACTAGAGTGCACGGTGTATTTTCATGAGTTTCGTACTTGCAATGACTACTGGCCAGACATTTATTATGGGCACTGGCTTAATTCGAATGCTAGAACTTTATTGTTCTCAAACTTATGAATTGTCCTTGGGATGTGTATTTGTTGAGAAATCTGCGCCAAACCGCTGTTCTGTACGCGAATTCTGTACCTGTCATTATTCTAATGAAGAACATTGGGCTGTACTTGATTTTGTGTTAGTAGGCACAGCCTCTTTTGTTCACTAAGTGTGAACGACGCGTACGCACGACTTTGTGAGTTTTGGGAATATTATTGCATAATATTCTGAAACTGGGGGGCTGTGTCACAAACTCGAGCGTACGACGTCTAAAGTACCGTATAAATTTTTCATTTTATTGTACAGCGCCTAACTCTTCTTACACTCGGTTCTATTCGCCCCGAGACAAGGCTGGAACTTTCGCGAACGAAGAGGCAGTAATACGATCACCCGCCGGCTCGCCGGCAAGAAAACAACAAAAATAAAACCCCCCCGCCGCTCCGGTTTCGTCGAAGCTTCCAGTACTTTCGAGGAGGTGCGCGTGGCCTTGCCAGTGCTTAAGAGCGTCGATGATTCTAGCAGTCCGCGGCATCTTAGCCTTCAACCCAGCGTCCCGCCTAATTGTGGTCGTAGCGCCAAATCCTCCCCTGGCGAGCCTGGGCGGGCAAAAGTGAGTTGTAATTGCCATAGCAACGTCACCGCCATCTTGAGCTTGGAGGCGTACTAATTGTCATGGCAACACAGCGAGGAGGCGCAAAATGGGGGGGAGGGGGGGCTGATGCTTTCCTCCCCCCGCTTCTTCCCGCCGCTCCGCTGCCGGCCCCGCTAGCCCCGCGCCGCCCGCTAGGCCTCGCCGAGACCGGCGCGCCTCCATGCAGGCGTACGTACGCAGCTGGGACAGTAAGACGGCAGCAGAAATCGCACTTCAACACTTTATTCATGTTACGAAAATACGACCGAGCACAAACGCAACGTGCAGTGATAAGCACTGATGTTCGACACGGCATAGCACAAGTTGACATCGAACACGGTACACGTAGTTGTACAGCTCACGACACCGCGCTATCGTTCAGATTAAATTCACGCTTTACGAACGAGTGTCTCACCTTTTGCTAACACGAAGCAAAATCACTTCTTGCTGCGCTTCCTCCCTGTGCATGGGGCATATAACCGCTCTTCTGTGGTCTTCAGAACGCTGTCACGATATTTCCGCTATGCTACGACTCGCACGCGAGCCCCGCGGCTTCTCGCGCGCACCGGCGCCGCCACAGAACAGGGAGGATTTTGCGCCGCTGTTGCTCCGGCAGCTGCAGCGACCGTTACACCGCTGTCGCGCATGCGCGCCTAAAGTCGCGCCGGGAAGAGGTAGAGTGGGAAAAACAGTGAGAGAAGGAGGAGTGTTTTGCTTGCCCCGAGCCGCTGCGACTTGGAGCGCGTAAATCAAAGAGGAACTAGCAAAAAGTCACCTCGGACTGATTCTAGAAGGGAGAAGAGTGAAGTTATTCGCTGACGGCGGCGGGCGCGCTGTGTGTTGTGCTCTCCTTCTCCGCACCGGCGCGCCTATAAAAAGAGAAGCCGCGCCTAAGCAAACCAGCTACGTTTGGACGTCGTGATTGACAACGGCACCTGCCAGTTTGTACATCACACCATCGGCGACCCGCGCCCTGGAGGACTCCAACGTGCTCCCGGGCTTCGAATGACCGTGATCGTCTCGGACGGCCTGGCCTACAGCGAAGCCACGCTTCCCAGGTAGCCGACTCTCCTCCGACAGCGGTGCATCGTCCGGCCCGGTCGGTGAATATGCTGGGACTCTGTCTCTCATATGCATCGAACTATTCGTAATCTTCATTTGTTAACGCTCCTGTTTGTATCATTTTGTCGAATTGGACTGTTTCTTGTATTTGAATTCCATCTAAGTTGTCTGTAATTATCGATCTGTTACCTCGTGCTTGTGTTTGTAACTTGCCTGTCTAAATATAAGTCTTTGTGTTGTTTTTCGTTCAAGGCTCTTGCTCATTCTTGCCGCTCTAGTCGGCGAAAGCCGCACATCAGACGGCCACCCCCTTTGTCACCTGTGCCCTGTAGATTCGGTGGGGTTTGTTGGCTCTCTTGAGTCGACTCCCCATATCTTCTGACAGTGCACCCTAATTTAAGGAAAAGGGTGACACGCGCACTACCGAAGAAGCCCCCCCCCCCCCCCTCGCCTCCCACAACCACCCATTGATGACCGAAACCAGTGAAACCGAAACCGCCCATGAATACCTTTGACTGCACTCTTGTCTAAACCAGAATCCAATCCAAAATCACAGGGTAGTCATTTATTCTGCACACACTCGCCATTTTGTATATTGTCACCTGACGTAGCCGAATGTGCTTTGGAATTTGTGACAACGGTGGTTTGTGGCATGCATTCGTAATGAAAGCCAGAAGACACCGCAAGATTTCTGAGAGGCACCAAAGCCCTTTTGCCCCGCCGTGAATGCCCTCCGAACACGTCACGAGTACACTTTGTTCATCATTTCAAAAATAGACCAGACGATGGAAAAAATGGATTCTCTGGTTAACAGGACCAACAACGCGGTTGACGGGAACCTTAGAGTTAATACTACTGACTCTAGAGGAAAAGCCGCCCGGCCAGCCCGTGCAGTGAAACCGTGCTAAACCCGGGCGCAGCCATGATGCCGCCCTCACAGCGTTTCCCGCTGTCTTGCTGCCTACCAGAGTTGGCGGCAGTACTGGGTATTCACCTAGCAACCAACAAATTCCATCATGGGAGCCACCGTTGCAGAAAGTGCGCCGTGACAACTTTGGTGTGTAGAAACGTTGTGCGAAGTTTTTCCTGTGGTAGGTTGCGAACTATTGTTCCATGCTAACGCGTTAAATGCAGTGTTGAATTCTCTGTAACTTAAAGGGGTAGCGCGTAAATTAGCGGGTACTTCGTACGCTCGGAGAGGTAGCTATTGCGGATGTGTTCGTCGCTTCGTAGTTGAGCGGATGTGTTTTTTTGGCCTCCTGTGCTTCGGAGGGACTTCATTTATGCGGCTCGTTGTACGCTCGGGCTGTCGCCCTGGATCGGGATGTCACCCGGCTTTCTCTCTGCTGGTGTTGGCGGTCGAGTGCCAGCTCCGGCCTCCCCCACTACCCGTCTGTCGGCCGCACTCCAGTCCAGCGAACTCCGAAGTGGTCGGGACCACCGCAGGCTTCGCTCCTTGTTGCAACAAGCTCGCCCCCGCGCTTCATCGTTCCCTTCGAGGCTTCTCGTCTCCCGGATGCAGCATTACGCCAGCCAAAAGTGTTCGTAGTGTGTTGTGTGTGACGGAATCGACCACAGTGGAATTACTCTTCTCTACTCTTTCCTCACGTTTCTAATCTTTAATTTTCTCTCTCCTATCCTATTTCCCCTACTATTCACGCTTCCGGATTGTGTTAAATGCAGGTGAGCTCCCTTTAGAGCTCAATAATATCCCGTCCATATCTTTTCCTACTTCCTTCAAAAACAAATCACTTCCCCGGATGTTTTTTACTGGTAGCTTCCCCCGTATTCCCGCATGAGCTGTTCCCCGCACGGGGCACCTTAAGTATTCATGGTGACGGTGAGCCGCGACACCGCGGACCCCGAGCTCCCAACATAAGCCGTGTCCAACCGTGGCGAGGTGTTTAAAGGTGAAGGGTAGAAGCCGTAAACGGTGGCCGTCGGAGCCTTCGTCAAGCTCCTGCCGAAGGGCTCCCTGCCTGTCTACCAGGCAGGGAGCTCCGGGACCTATTTGACTGCCAGGGTAAGGTCAAAGAAGAAAGCACCCCAGTCTCCCTGCTTTTATACTATGCCCTATGGTATGGTAAAGGGGCCGCACCGAAGTATCGTTTCCCCCATTGCCATCTTTGAAATTTCCTGAACTAGATCATTACTCTCGATTTCTTGTCATGGAGTCCCTCAATCCAACCCACCCTCTTGCATCTCAGCCAGTCTTCTTGATCGCCAAGTATCTTGAAGCCATAATAGGAAAATCGTACAAGTGCAAAAAACAAAGGTCTGGTGAATTCCTAATCGAGGTAAATGACAAACAGCAGTCCACGAAGCTTCTAGTTCAGACTAGACTGGCTGATCTAGACATCAGGGTCACACCCCATCGGAGCCTCAACAGCTCGCAAGGTGTGATATCCGAGACGGATCTCTTGAACAAAACGGATGCGGATCTCCTTGCCGGCTTGAAGGATCAGGGCGTCACTGCCGTGAGACGCATCACTATCCGCAGAGACGACAAGGAGATTCCAACCAAGCACATTATCTTGACGTTTGACCGCGCAGTTCTTCCACAACACATAAATGTTGAGGAAAGAGGACGAGGAAGAACATAGAACTATCACCATCATTAGCGAGTGGAAGACGAGGTGTAATAAAAGGCGTTCTGAGCGGTGCCATGGCCCGGGGCCCAGTTCCTCAACATTTGGTGCCGTGAAACCCGGGAGGAACAGCCCAGTGGACTGCATGACGGCGCAGCGCATCTACGAGGCTCGCGAGGCCTGGGAAACTCCTGTTTGGGATACTTCGTGATTCCTTCATCTCGGAGGCCTTGCCCTCGGGCGGCGCCCGCCATGGCCGGCTGCTCGACGCTCCACACCACCCACACTGAACCGGGAGACGACGCAGAGGACGTGGGCCAACTGCAACGGCTCAGAGCCACCCTCCGAGTACAGATTTTAGACCTCGTCAATGCGGCAGACCACGCATTAGAGCAGCACCCTGTGAAACTCGGTACGCTGGAAACCCTCTACGAATCCGCACAGCAAAAACAGATCACCCTCGTGCATTTCGACAATCAGGTCAGAAACCTATTGGATATTGATGATTACACAAAGGAATATGAAGAATCTGATTTATACCTCGGAATGATATTTCGAATTATTTTCCTGCTTCGAGACACGTTATCAAAAAATGGCTACGTGTGCACAACCCCGCAAGACTGTAAAGGCAAGACTTCGTGTAGACCCCCTGAAATCGTCACTAAAGGTGGATCCCTCCGAATGACACGCAGCGTTCCACTCGCCTCTCCAGTTACCTTTGTAGAACCCTTTGTCCCTGCCAACGAATCGCTGACAGCAGCGACCCTGGAGGCAGCCCCTAAGTCTTCGGTATGCGTCGCAAACTCAGCGTCTTGTGTCGCTCTGCAGTCGCTGAGCGAGGGCATACCACAGGGAAATGAAGAGGCCGACAAACTAGGAACAGAACCCGTCGAGTGTGTGAAGGAGCATTCAGCTCTGGCTCCACTGGATGGGAAAGGTTCCCTCGTGAACACCGTGTCAAATCGTCGCAGGACAGAAAAGCTTAATCCCAGGGACAGAAGACAACGTAGGACTGGCCGACTTGAGGTTCAGACGGTGACTACAGCTGAATCCAAACGAAAAGGGCACCCATTCCCTCGAAGGAGTGGGATGTCGGCTGCTGTATACTTTTACCGAAGGAAACGGCGACCGAATAACCAGGAACCGACCGGGAGGCGACAAGCATGGCGACCGAGACACCGGGTACCCCAGTCAACCTGGTGTTGCAAGGAACATGGCCCCAGGATAGCCCACTATTTAGCCGATACCGCCGGACAGCGCTTTGATGGGCTTCCGTTGCCCGCGTTCAACAGAGCAGTTACTAGGAAGCGACTCCACAGCTCAAAGCATCGTTGGAGAAGGAAGTGACGGACGAACTGAGACCGACCGGACGAAACGATCACAACTAGAATGCTTAACTGGCCCTCATTTAGTTTAGTGGTGTTTCCTCTACAGATTCTCTGAATGTCTACACAAGAACCGTTGTCGCGGGCGGGAGTATGTTGAGGAAAGAGGACGAGGAAGAACATAGAACTATCACCATCATTAGCGAGTGGAAGACGAGGTGGAATAAAAGGCGTTCTGAGCGGTGCCATGGCCCGGGGCCCAGTTCCTCAACAATAAATGCAGGTTTTATCCGTTGCTCCCTCCGTCCCTACATCCCGAACCCGCGGCGCTGTTTTAAGTGCCAGCGGTTCAGGCACGGTACAAACTCTTGCCGTGGCCGAACGACGTGTGCAAAATGCGCGTCGCATGACAATCCTAGCGACAACTGTCCATCCGACACCCTCTCTTGAGTGAACTGCGGGGGGGCGTATGCAGCCTACTCCCGCAAGTGCGAACAATTTCAAACTGATAGAAAGATAATCAACATAAAGGTAACTGAGAACATCACCTTCCCAGAGGCGCGGAAGAGGTTCGCCTCTTTCCCCCTGGGGAGGTACGCCGACGCAGCTCGCCGGGGGGCGGAGCGGCGTCTGGTTTCCACAGGGACCCAGTTCAGCGAGTCTGACCTGGTCCCTCCGCCCACCCCCCCCTGGGTTGCCTCAGGCAGCCCAACCTGCCACTACGCCGCTTGTTGAGGCAGCAGCGGTTGTAGTGCCAACCTCTTCCGTTGGGACCGGTGCCGCTCCCGCCGCTGCGGTGCGGTGCGGTGCCGCTCCCGTCACCGCACCGGCCGTGCCACTTCTGGCGTCCCCGACGCCCGCGGCAGTGGGGGCTCAAACGAAGGGCCCCGAAGGGGGACCAAGTCCGGGGGGCCCGGTTCGACGGGCACCCCCAGGATATCTGATGACGAAATGGACGTCGCACCGTTCCTGCCTGCAACGCAGCGCAAGGAGCGGCCTCCGACAGCCAAGCCAGTAGAAAGGCCTAAAAAGCCTAATCCAAGAGTAACGGCCCCGAAAGACGACACATGAACACACACGAACACACACACTCCAGTCATTCTTAAATTTAAATAATGGGAACACAAAACATCATCCAATGGAACTGCAGAGGCCTCCTTAAAAATCTTGACGATGTGTATGAGATTCTGCATGACAGTCAGCCAAGTATCATGTGTCTCCAGGAAACCCACCTCAATTCTAAACAAACAAATTTCTTAAATAGGTACATGGTATTCAGAAAGGACAGGGTTGGCTGCACCCACTCTTCAGGAAGTGTGGCCATTATCGCTCGGAAATCATTAGCATGCCACCCTCTATCTTTAAACAGTGTCCTCGAGGCTGTAGCGATCCGTACAATAATATTTAATATGTTGATAACGGTTCCATTTACATCTCTCCTGATTTTGCACTTCTGAACTCTGATTTCGAGGCACTGGTTGACCAGCTGCCGGAACCATACATACTAACAGGCGACCTTAATGCGCACAACTCTTTGGGGCTCCTCCAGAACGGATGCCCGAGGTCGCCTGATAGAGAAGTTTCTTACATCCTCCAGAGCATGCCTTTTCAACAAAAACAGCCTACATACCATAACTTAGGACGCAATACATACTTGCATCTTGACTTGGCTATTGGTTCCGCAGTTCTCTTTCCATGTCTTGAGTGGGGTGTGGGCACAGAGCCATACGGTAGTGACCATTTCCCCACTTCATTAACGTATATAGGTATAGGCCCGAGCAGTCCATCTTACCATAAAAAGTTTGATGAATCAAAAGCAAACTGGAGCACATTCACACAAACATCTCAACTACACCACACATCCATAAAACACCTACACGTGGAGGAAGCCGCCCAACTCGTCACGGCGCACATCCTCGACGACGCCGAAAAGTCCATTCCCCAGGCCTCCAGTGGGTCCCGCACCCCAAGGAGGCCCTGGGGGAACGAGGACTGCAGGCGGGCGCGAGATGCCCAGAACAAGGAGTGGGGTGTCCTTCGCCTCACCCCACGTCAGATAACCTCATTTCTTTTAACCGGGCAAAGGCTTTTGGGAAGCGAGTGCGTCGTGAGGCGAAAAGGGAGAGTTGGCGCACCTTCCTCACTTCCATCAACTCATACACTGATACACATAAAGTCTGGACACGAATACGAAAACTAAAAGGACAACAGACACACAGCCTGCCCCTGGTTAGTACAACAGGGGACACACTGGAAGACCAGGCTAACACACTTGCACAACACTTCGAACACGTGTCCAGTTCAGCACAATACGCACTTTCATGAAACACAAAACATCTGTAGAAACGAAGTCCCTGTGTTAAATCTCCCGCTGGGTATGCGCCATTCATCATAATCATCATGTAGTTTGCCCCCTGTCAGTAAAGTTATCGTCCCCGCTAAGGGCAGCCATGGCCCAGGTCTCGCTTCTCTCGTTCTTTAACACCCTGCGTGATAACAACAAGTCGCACACTTACAATTCTCCTTTTTTTAATAAAGATTTGTTTCATTTATTCCTTTTTCAATTCATGAGCTGAAGGTTGCTCTGAGCACATGTAAGCCTTCAGCTCCAGGTGCAGACAGGATTTTATACTCAATGATACAACACTTACATGCAGACACGCTTGAAACACTTCTTCACCTCTAAAACAAAATATGGATTTCGGGGCACTTTCCACGCTCTTGGAGGGAGGCCATAGTAGTGGCTTTCCTAAAAGAAGGGAAGAACCCTTCCTCTCCTGCCAGTTATCGCCCTATTGCCCTGACAAGCTGCCTGTGTAAGCTCGATCTTCCACAAGAAGATAGACAGGAGACTTGTGTACTTCTTAGAGTACAATGGTCTTCTCGAGAGCTACCAGGCAGGCTTCAGGGCGGGGCGATCTACCAGCGATCAACTCGTTGCATTAGAGGCGTATATCAAAGATGCTTTCCTCCACAAGCAGTACTGTATGACAGTCTTCTTTGATATGGAAAAGGCGTACGATACTGCTTAGCGGTACGGCATCCTCAGCGATTTGAAGTCCTTTGGCATGTCGGGTAACATGATGAACACGCTTGCCAGTTACCTGTGTGGAAGAACGTTTCGCGTGCGAGTTGGAACTGCACTTTCTAGGGTTCATGTGCAGGAAAACGGTGTGCCGCAAGGGGGAGTTTTAAGTTGCACTTTGTTTATTGTGAAAATGAATTCTCTTCGGACGGCATTGCCACAGTCGATTTCATGTTCAATTTATGTAGACGACGTACACTAATCTTTTAAGTCTTGTAACTTGTCTGTCTGCGAGCGGCAAGTCCAGCTTGGTGTGAACAAGCTTGCCGGCTGGGCAGATAGCAACGGTTTTAAATTTAATCCAGGGAAGTGCACTTGTGTTTTGTTTTCCAAGAGGCGTGGCATTCGGCCGGATCCAGACATTCAACTCCACGGTGCCTCTATTCCTGTAAAAAAGAAAAAGAAACACAAGTTCTTAGGTATTATCTTTGACGAAAAGATCACATTCATCCCACACATAAAACAACTAAAACATAAATGCCTAGAAACAACGAATATCCTGAAGGTTCTGTCGCACATCTCTTTTGGTGCTGACAAACAACTTCTTTTACGTGTTTTTACCAGCTTGATAGGTTCACGATTGGTCTATGGTAGCGTTGTTTATTGGTCAGCAAGTAAAACATCCCTCAAAATGCTGGACCCAGTGCTCCATCTCGGGCTCCGCCTGGCGTGTGGCGCTTTCCGCACTAGCCCAGTCGAAAGCCTATATGTGGAGTGCAACAAATGGAACCTACAACGTCAGCGAGCATACACAGATCTCCTTTAATGTTTTTAAAATTTCATCCATGCCTCACCATCCTTTTAAATCAGTTTTTCATGATACGTCCTTGACTGAACTCCTTTTAAATCGACCATCGTTTTCTGCGCCCTTCTCTTACAGAGTTAGAGAGGAAGCTTCAGAGCTTGCTGTCTCCTTTTTAGATACAATCCAAAGTTCTGTAACAGATTTCATAGCACCATGGCATCTCAGCCCTGTATCATGCGACACATCTTTCACACATGTAGATAAAAACCGAGCTCCCACATGTGCAATTCTGCAGCATTTCTTGTATTTGCAGCAGAAGTATGAGTGCTCTGAATTTTATACGGACGCTTCTAGAACTGCCACCTCTTTGTCCTGCGCGGCGCATGGGACCGGCCCTAGTATCACCAGAACTCTGAATTGTTATACTGTTTACGGCAGAGGCTTACGGTGTACTTCTTGTTGTCAATCATATACTTCAAAGCCACATCCCACAATCCATTATCTATACAGATTCCCTCAGTGTTGTGCGGGCACTGTCGTCAACAATGCCTTCGAAAAACTACGTTGTCAATCTGATCGCCAAGGGTATTATGTCTGTGTATGTACGCAAATTTGAACTAACTCTTTCTGGGTCCCTGGCCACTGTGGTATAGCCGGGAACGAAGCAGCGGACCGAATGGATGCTGCTGCTACACTCTTGAATACAGTAGACATAACCACATTACCCTACACCGACGTGAAACCACACATCGGACAACAACTTCGCAAAACATGGCAAACACACTAGAGTGAGCAAACAGACAACAAGTTACACGTAATAAAACCTCACTTGGGACCATACACCACCGACACACGCAATAGATACTCTGAAGTCGCCTTGGCCAGATTACGGATAGGGCACACACATGCAACGCACTCGCACCTTCTCACTGCATCTCCAAGACCTCTGTGCAGCAGGTGCGGAGAGGCCCTATCCGTAGTGCACGTACTAATTACATGCAAGGCACTTCACACAACACGACACAAACACTTCAGAGAACTCTACAGTCAGCATATCCCACTACATCCATCGCTGTTTCTAGGTGACGATGCCAGTGTTTCTGTGAAACGTTTGTTTAATTATTTTTCAGACGTTAAGTTTTTAAACCTCATTTCCTATCACGCATAATCAAATCTGGCCCTATACACAAGCCATCACCATTATCTTTAACTGATTTTACTATGTTCGGTTGACACGTTTTTTTACCTACCTTTTTGTGGTAACCACTTCACTTCATTAAATAAACTTTTCTCTGGCGCTCTTTGCCCTTAGTCGGCCTTGCGCCATAAAAACCCAACCATCATCATCATCCGCATGAGCTGTTTCCGTATTCACACTTTACAGCGAATATAGCTGGCGCGACGGGGTATCCAAAATGGAGGACGGGACGATGATCGGGACGTCGCGTAAGCGCGCGCGTCTGGAGGAAAAAGCCGATCCGGGGCCATTACTGTCTCTTCAGACCATCTTTTCTCTTCCCGATGAGGCACGAAGGTGCTTTGTCGAAGGCGTAGCAGTTTATAACGCCAGTCACACAGTGTTTTGCGGCATCAGGGAGGCCAACGATGACATGCTGAGCATCGATGGATTGTGCCTGCAACCGAATGGCGTCACCAGCCAACCGCACTGCGTGAAAATTTGTTGGCACTGCAGGTTCTATAAAGGATGCTACACTTCCATCCATGCTCATAAAATTGTTGGAGCACACTTAACGAATATTTATTAGGCGCCAAGCAGAGCTCGGTAGACGTAACCGAGCACAGCGTTTTGTTACTGCCACCGGCGCAATTGTGTCGGGTTAAATCTGAATAATGCGAGTAAATTATAATTTTGCGGGCTGTTTTTACAAGGAAAGATCCAACGGTGTTTATGCAGGTTACAGGTAATAATAAAAATACCGAAACTAAATATCAAACGCTGAAACCTCTACGGCAGGGCCTGTTACATGAGCTGTGCTGTGCTTTCAGCGCACTGTCGGAAACGACGATGCCGCAGTAGCAAGTTTGTTTATTTATTACAAATACCTACATTGCCCATTCCTGGGGGAGGGGGCGTTGAGAAAGAATAAAAACCACCAAGTTCAAAACAGTAATCACTCAATGCTAAAAAGAGAACGAAGCACAAACAACCCAACAAAGCACAAAATGCAACTGGGATGCAACATTTATTAAAAGAAACCAGCACGTTCATAAAAGAACAATGACGTTCTCCTGTTGGTTCTTGGCTTCACTTTCTTCTGTTATGTTATGTGGCGGCACGGCGCCTTTCTTACCCGCGGTTTCAGTGGCTGCAGACCATCTATTAATAAACGACACACTCAACTTGCACGAAAAACACACCATCAATAACGGGAGAGCGAACAAACTTACGGCTGCAGTAGTGACTTCACGAAAGCTGACTCCAGAAGAAGTCAGCTTTCGTGAAGTCACTACTGCAAACCCCATTGTGTCGCTGACACCTTTTCCAATGCGGAGCATAGTTATCCAAACCTTCCCGGCTTTTGCGTCTCTAGGAAAGGTATGAACGCTGGCTTTTCCCGGCACTGCGTGATTTCTGATTGATTGAAGGGTTTAACGCGCCGACGCAACGCAGGCGATGAGGCGCGCCGTAGTGGAGGGCTCCGGATTAATTTTGACCACCTGGGGATCTTTATCGTGCGCCGAAATCTCGTACACACGGGCGTTTTTGCTTTTCGCCTCGATCAGAAAAGCGGCCGCCGCGGCCGGGAATCGAACCCGCGACCTCGTGCTCAGCAGCGCAACGCCTTAGCCACTCAGCCACCGCGGCGGGTACTGCGTGATTTCTATACTGTGGTGCACGGTACACAGCACATTCGATTGCAGTTTGGTTTGGCGTTCTCAATCCCCACGTTTCCGAACGCTCCGGCTGCCTTCGCCCAAGACGCCGATCATCTACAAACAGCTTCGGAAAAAAGGCACGCGGCGGCGCCACCGTTGCTGGAAAGTGCGTATATGTTCTTTTATGTGTGGTAAAAGAGTGAGTTGATATCCAGCGCTAGTCCTGTGTAGTCTTTTCTTTGTTATTTTTGACATGTTTATTTTGACGTGTTTTACACACCTCCCCCCCCCCCCTGGATGCGTCAGCTGATTGTCTTCGCGATCTGTTGAGGTTCTCATTATAACTGCTTGCTTTTCTAGCGAAAGGTAGTTCGGACTTGACAATATCCAAAAAATGCGTGTAAATCGAAATCGTATTCTTTACTGCACTTTATGCTAAACAAATACGCTCTTTTAGATTGTGTAAGTGCCTGCCTACGAGTCCCCTACAGCACGTGTGTCAGCGTTTTGTCTCCAATTGCAATGCTTTTAGGAAGTGGCCCTTCTACTAGCTTAGATTCAAAAACCATGAAATACCCAAGCCTAATATTACTGTTATGAGCATCGAGAAACTTACTCAAGAGATTTTTTGTTTTTTCTATGTAAGCTTAGAAGATTAATGGGCATTGGTTGTATGCTTGGGGTCGTCACACAAGATATATTATTAATGTTTCCAAGTTGCGTTAGCTCACAATTAATCTACTTAGTGGCAGCTTAAACAAAATCTCAACAAGAGACTACAAGGGTATCATGGAAAACATGCAGTGCCATGTTGAAGAATCTCAAAGGCGAACGGAAAGCAAAGAAAGCAAACTGTATTTACAGTAAGTACAGGGCAAAACAAGCTTTAACATGGCGACCGAGAATCTTCCTTCTTCTTTCTCGTCTTCGTCTGTCTCCTCCGCGTGCCATCACGCCGAGATTCCCGCTATTTTTTCCACGTGCTGGGCCCCGCAGGCGGGCGCCAATTTCAAACCAGAGCACAGTTCCTGGCAATAAGAAACATCCTCCCGGCCCCAGCACTGAGAGTTGTAATCTCCGTCTACGCTGCAGTAAGCTCTATAGGGTACAGTAGCTGCACCGGTCGTCGCAATGTAGCTCCGCTAGGAATCCTCACAATGCAGGCTCGGACGTTGTGGTCGCGTCCCATGATAACTTGTATAACCCGACCAGTCTTCCACATTTGTCGAGGAGCTTTTTCTTCGTGCACAAGCACCAAATCTCCAACTTTGAGCTCGTGGGTGGACACATGTTTCAGTTGTTGAAGAATCTCAAAGGCGAACGGAAAGCAAAGAAAGCAAACTGTATTTACAGTAAGTACAGGGCAAAACAAGCTTTAACATGGCGACCGAGAATCTTCCTTCTTCTTTCTCGTCTTCGTCTGTCTCCTCCGCGTGCCATCACGCCGAGATTCCCGCTATTTTTTCCACGTGCTGGGCCCCGCAGGCGGGCGCCAATTTCAAACCAGAGCACAGTTCCTGGCAATAAGAAACATCCTCCCGGCCCCAGCACTGAGAGTTGTAATCTCCGTCTACGCTGCAGTAAGCTCTATAGGGTACAGTAGCTGCACCGGTCGTCGCAATGTAGCTCCGCTAGGAATCCTCACAATGCAGGCTCGGACGTTGTGGTCGCGTCCCATGATAACTTGTATAACCCGACCAGTCTTCCACATTTGTCGAGGAGCTTTTTCTTCGTGCACAAGCACCAAATCTCCAACTTTGAGCTCGTGGGTGGACACATGTTTCGCATGGTGGAAAGAGCGCAACTGCAACAAATATTCCTTACGCCATCTCCTCCAGAACTGTTCCGCAAGCCGTTTACGATGGAGCCACCTTCGCGTGACTTCGCTTCTTGTTGATTCCGCTGTTGGTGGTTGACCCGCAGGTATCGCAACAAGCCTCCTTCCTATTAGGAAGTGTGCGGGCGTGAGTACCTCTGGGTCATTTGGTGCTGAAGAAAGGTACGTGAGCGGACGGGAATTAATTACCGCCTCTGCCTCTTGAAGTACAGTCGTCAGTTCTTCAGTCGTCAGTGCAGCTTTCCCCAGGACTCGCCGTAAACAGGATTTTACGGTTCGCACCATACGCTCCCAAAATCCGCCCCACCACGCCGCTCTTTCTACAATAAACTTCCATTGCACGCGTGTTTGAGCACAGTAATCTTGAAACTTTACGTCCAGGAACGCCTTTTCCAACGATGCAATATCTTTTGATGCCTTTTTGAAAGTTCGAGCGTTGTCCGTGTAGATGACAGCCGGGAGTCCACGGCGAGATGTGAATCTTCGTAGGGCTAGAAGAAACGCTTCACTCGACAGTCTCGAAACCAACTCCAAATGCAGGGCTCTCGTAACTGCACATGAAAACAAGGCAATGTAAACTTTCGCAGATGAGCCTTCAGTGCGAGCATAAAGAGGTCCAGCGAAGTCTATCCCTACTACCTCGAAGGGATTCGAGCGGCGCTCTCTATCACCAGGTAAAGGGGCTACGGGTGCGCTTGCTGGCCTTAGTCGTGTCCTTATGCAAGCATTGCATCTGCCGATTACCTTTTTTACTATTTGTCTTCCGCGCTGGACCCATAATCTCTGTCTTAGCTCGGTCAATGTGTCTTGAGTCCCGCCATGAAGGGTTCGTTGGTGGCAATCGCGAATGACAAGTTCGGTGAACGCGTGAGAAGGTGGCAGTAAGAGAGGGTGCTTGACTTCGTGTTCTTCTTGAGAGAACTCTAGCCTGCTTCGTACACGCATCAATCCCGTTGAGTCAAGGAACGGACTGAGCATCCGAATGCTTGATCGGCAGTCGAGAGGAGCTTGATTCAAGAGCCGCTCGAGCTCCTCACCGTAACTGTCTTGTTGAACAACGCGGATCCAGTACAATTCAGCGTCCTTAATCTCTTCCGCTGAGATGGATGTAGATATCCGGTTGGCAACATTTCTACAATTTCTGATGAATCGCAGAATCCAAGCGGTGATTCGGAGAATTCGCAACAGGTTGGAATACCGCGCCAAGTCCAAGATGGGATTCACAGTCCTCACAAAGCAGATTTGCACACATCTCTCCCTTTCGTCGTCGACGCCTTTCAACCCAATCTCTGACTCTTCCTTAGGCCAATCTGTAGGGTCTTTCAGTAACCACGTGGGTCCATGCCACCATCGTTCATCGGTTTTCAGAATGTGCAATGACACCCCGCGAGTGAGATGATCGGCAGGATTGCAATTTCCGGGACAATGCCGCCACTGTGTCCTAGCCGTCAGTCTTTGAATTTCGGTTACTCGATTTTTGACAAATTCTTTCCATTGTGATGGATTACCCGTAATCCAATGCAGAGTGATGCGGGAGTCTGTCCAAAATATAGTTTCGACGTTGCGCGGTACTTTGGCAAGAGATGCTTCCAAGAAATTTGACATCCGGGCCCCGAGGACGGCGCCGAGAAGCTCGAGTCGCGGCAATGTCAACGTCTTTATAGGAGCGACTCTTGACTTGGCCATCACCAGTTCTGTTTTCACGCAATTGCTGTTGTCTTGAAGCCTTAAATAGGCGCATGCTCCGTATGCCTTTGGGCTCGCGTCACAAAATATGTGCAGTTGAGCTGCCGTAGTCTCTGGGGATAAATGTACCCAGCGAGGTATTTTGACGCTGCCAAGTTCCTGGAGGTCCGATCGCCAACGTCGCCATTGCGCTCCGATGTCAAGTGGAAGATCCTCATCCCAAGAGACATCCCGTTTCCATATCTCTTGAAATAATATCTTGGCTTGAACTGTGAATGGTGCGATCATTCCGAGAGGATCGAAAATTCGTGCCACTGTATGGAGCACTGATCTTTTGGAGTTTCGATCTTTGTCAAAAAAACTAAGTACAGACTTTGAAGCTATTGTCATGAGATCTTTTCGGGGCTCCCATACCATGCCAAGAATCTTGAGTGTTCCGTCGGTAGAAGTGATGCCTTCTTCCTGCTCGAACAGCTGCTGTAGGTGTGTCGAGTTAGAGGTCCACTTCCTAAGACGCATACCTGCCGACTCTAGTATAGCGTTAGCTTCCGTGAAAACACGTTGCGCCTCTTGGTCGGTGTCGGCTCCCACGAGCAAGTCGTCCACGTAAAACGACTTTGCGAGTAGGGCAGCCGTGTCCCGAAAGGAACCGCTGACAAGTCTCAGGTGATGTTGTAAGGTGGCGTTCAGCAAAAATGGGCTTGCTGTGGTACCAAACGGTACTCTGGTCATCCTCCATTCTTCCACTTCAGGTTTAGGAGTCTCGTCCGAGGGAACTTGCTTGAACCACAGAAACCGCAGTGCATCTCTGTCTTGCTCTCGAATGCCGATTTGCAGGAACGCCTTTTCAATATCTGCGGTCAGAGCGATGGGATGCAACCGAAATTTTATCAACAGTGTGGTCAAGTCTGCCAAAGGCCTTGGGCCTTTTTCCAAGTGTTCATTGAGGGACGTGTACTCCGGCCCATGTGACGATGCGTCGAAAACCACTCGGACCTTGGTAGTCGTGGACTCGCTGCGAATCACTGCATGATGCGGCATGTAATACACCGGAAAGGATGACGGTCCGATTTCCTTTACCCGCTCTGCGTGTCCCAAAGTCATGTAGGACCGAATGGTGGAGTCGTATTGCTGTCCGAATTCGGGATGGCGCCGCAATTTAGTCCCGAGAGCCAGAAGTCTCTTCATAGCCTGCGTCTTATTGTCGTCCAAGCGACCACCATTATCTTTCCATGGGAGTGCAACCTCGTAGCGGCCCTCCTTAAACTTGACGTTACGCTTGAACTCACAGAGAACGTCCGAGGCCTCATTTATAGTATTGTCCTGGTCCACAATACCTATGCGCTCAAGCTCCCAGAACTTCTGCATGATGCTGTCTGCTGGTTCCGCTGACGCACTCACTCGTAGAACGCAGGTGTTCATCGTCAAGTTAACTGATGTACTCAATGAGAGAGGTCCTTGAAACATCCATCCGAAGACGGAGTCAAGAGCCACCATGCCTGCGTTACCAGAGTAGCGCTTTATCTCTCCAGTCATCAGCTGCCAGAGGTGATCACAGCCCACAAGCAGCCCAATACCAGGTACGGCTGCCATGCCCGGTATATAAAGTTTGTCGGCGATGTTGTGACCACTGTCTTCCAGTGTCCTCACGAAGTCATGTTCAGCCGGCACTTGGACAACATCTTGGCAAATGAATGGGACTTCAACGGCTTGTATAAGATGCTCCGTACCGTCGTACTGACTGCGAAGACGTACTTCCACGAGGCGCCGACGCTGTGAAGTCGTAGCCGCCTGTCCGAAAGTATTCAACTGGAGACTCGTACTTCCAAGCTCTTTCAGGCATAGGGTCTTGGAAATGTCCTCCCGAATAAACGTTGTCTGGCTTCCACCGTCTGCTATTGCACGAATGTACGCGCAACGCTGACTTCCGACAACCCAAGTCCGGAACGTCTGCAGAAGTACCTCGTTAGTCAAGTATGAACACGTGCTTGTGTGAAGGCTGTTAGCGTTCACACTCTTTGTGACTTCAGCTTTCTTGGGTTGCCACGTTGGATCGCACATAGATGAAACATGCCTCCCTTGACACTTGCTGCACTTTACTTTCCGGCGACAATCCTTTGAACGATGCCCACGCATAGTGCACCGAAAGCATCGGTTGTCTTTGGCGAGCTTCTTCAACTTTTCTTCTTTCGTGATAGTTACATCACAGTTCTCGGTAGAATGCTTCGGAGAGCAGCAAAAGAAGCAGGTCTTGTTTTCCTGTGGAGCGACAGTATGCAGTACGGCTGCAGTTGGTAGGTGCGCCAATAGTTTGCGGTCAAATCCACTTCGAGGACTTCTTTTATCTTGGCGATCAGCCAACCCACTTCGCTCTCGACTCTCTACCTCTACCAGCAGATATTCAAGAAGACCTTGCAGCTCACGCTCTGCCGTGCCTGTTTCGCAAGTTGTCGGGGATAGCGACCGCCCGCCTTCGTCTTGCTGTTCGGTGCGCGACGTGGATGAGGTCTTAGAAGTCGCCACCAGTCGATGATAGCCAACGACGACGTCGCTTGGTAAAGCTTGCAGTATGATGTCCGTCAGCATGGTCGCATAGGTAGCCGAACTGATGTTCAGGGCTTTAAGTCCCCTCATGTGGCAGTGCACGTAGTCCATAAGCTTGCGCAAACCCTTCACGTCGTCCGATGCTTGCACCGAGGGCAGAGACCTCAAGCGAGCCAGATGCTCTTGAACGATGCGTCGAGTGTCCCCAAAGCGTCTTTTAAGAATGTCGACGGCATCATCGTAGCATTCACTCGTCGCTTGAAGGCCCGCGATAGACGCAGCTGCCTTGCCGTTGAGAAGCGTACGTAGGTACTGGAACTTTTCTCCCTTAGTTAGACAGTCGTTGGTATGAACAGACGCCTGGTAATGCTCCCAGAAACTAGGCCACTGGCATATCTCCCCGTCGAAGGACTGCAGTTTGAGTGTCGGAAGCTTGACGGAACTGCCTCGCGCTAGTTCCTCGCGTTGATCCACCCTCGTACGTGACGGGTTCCTTGGGATAGGTGACACGTGGCTTGATTGAAGCATTGCTTCTCTTGACTTTAATTGAGCGAGCATACCATTAGCCGCGTCTTCGTACTTCAGTACAGCCTCCATTTCCGCTGCGACCTCTTCGTCCTTGAGGTGCTCTTCGAACAAAACATTCAGCCTTTCCAATTCGTCGTTGTTGGCCTGCAGTCTTTCACGCAACGACGCCAGCTCGCCGATGTCCGCCGTATCCAAGACAGCTTTTGCTTCATTGATGAGGCGAGTATTCTGTTGCCGCCGAGCAGTACGCTTCTCCTTCAGTCGGTTCATCCTTGCTTCCGAACACCGGTCGCACCGTTCACCTCCTGGTGGACACCCGAAGCTTTTCCGCTGTCTCTTTCACTGTAGGGCGTTCCACAGTTCCCGGGTTTCGGCACCAGTTGTTGAAGAATCTCAAAGGCGAACGGAAAGCAAGAAAAGCAAACTGTATTTACAGTAAGTACAGGGCAAAACAAGCTTTAACATGGCGACCGAGAATCTTCCTTCTTCTTTCTCGTCTTCGTCTGTCTCCTCCGCGTGCCATCACGCCGAGATTCCCGCTATTTTTTCCACGTGCTGGGCCCCGCAGGCGGGCGCCAATTTCAAACCAGAGCACAGTTCCTGGCAATAAGAAACATGCCATTCTGGGTTAATGGTAACTATAGCTTTCAGTACTTACAACACAAAGAAAGTAGTGCAAGTGTTCATTAGTATCACCGCAGGGCACTTTGCCCTTTAAAATTCCGTGTCCCCCTCTCGGCTGTCAATGTCGAATTTCTTTTGTTGCCGGAATTGGAAAACAGAATATGTTCTGTGGTGTTAAGTACACGACACATAGGGGCTGTTGGCCTAATCATGCCCCCATTATTTTTGATGAAAATAAGAATGCTGAATGCTCGTGACTTCAACCAGAATGAGCGTTAGCCGAAAGTTTCATAATCAGCTATAGCATTACTGGCACCCAGATCTGGTAGTGCAACTTCGTCATCGTTCTTGTTGCTCTGAGCACGCTGGAAGGAAGCGTGGAAATTCGACAAGGTTTGTCACCAGTCTGACGTTGGCATAAATAGGAAGGAGTGTGGTACGCGTATCGGACTGCGAGGCGGCTGGTTTATTAATCCTTCCTTCTAACGGATCTATACAGCTGAAGAACGTCTCCAGGTGGTCCTGGCTGAACGGATACACGCAGATGTAATTGTCGCAAATACAAAAATTCAGTTTAATTTATTGTCGGCTATCTTAATGACTGCTACATGCAATACATATTAAGTCTGAATACTCTACACTGGTGAATGATGATTGTTTCATGCTAAGCAATTTGATTCACCCTCTATAGTTAATATTTGTCAGCTGTTTCAACATTAACCTCTATGATATAACTGATAAGGCGCAATAACTAATTCATAGGTACACACAAATGCATTTACTTGTGAAGGGAGACATATATCCTTGCTTGGCTTGCCTTGCACAAATACGCGACACGGCCATCGAGACTTCAGAATGCGCGTATGTACGTTAGCACAAGAGGCTTCAAAGGTGGTTTCTATAGACAGAGATTTCTGGCCAAAACCTCAGTCATTTCAGGAAAAACCGGGCGCGAATGGAAGTGGCCGTTTTCCTTATTTAGCGAAAGCACACAGGAAAGGACAGAATATTTTTTTTTTAAAACACCAACGAGGATGGCACCCAGACATCAGCACCTAAGGCTCGCATGAATGAATTTTACTCCTCCGACTCCTCCTCTGTGCAGTATATACGTGGGGGATATAAGAGTGGAAGTACAGGTAGTCGGAAAAATATGTAACTTCGCAGATCTATCGAGCATTCGCAATGTGTCATGCGAATCCTCAACAGGAGTGCGTACCGGTGCACTATATCTTATAATTTTTGGATTGCATGTTTCAGTAATTGAAGGAGTACGCATCAATTGAAAACTTGTACCTGTCTGCTTCGCCTTGTCTTCTAAAAAACCACCTTATGGTGCAAATAAATGTGCCATTGTTATTATTAGTTGGCGGTTGTTTTATCTCTCACTCAAGTAAAACACCGTTCAGTGAAAGTATAACAGCACACGTAAACAAGAGCCTAGTTATACGCTAGGCATGGTAAAATGTTTCATGCATTTGTTTGTTTTAATTTACGAATCATATACGATTAAAAGGAGCCGATCTGCCCAGACATGTTTCGCGTAACATGATATGACCGGCTGACGGCGAGTTCAAATCGGCAGCAGCCACTACGGACATGTAGTGAAGGTGTCCTTGAAGATAGGCGGCGGCGGCGGCGGCTTTATTCCGTATCGACGGCAGTGCGCGGGCTTCAGCGCGGTGGTAGATAAGCTTGTTTTCTCAAGCAACGAAGTGACAGCAGATGCCAAGGTGTGGTAGAGTGAATCTTCGTAAATTACCACCGCATGACTGACGCTCCTCACAAAATACCCAAACTGAATTTGGCACCTCAGCCACGGGGCGGCCTCTCTCGCATCCAGCGTGGTCCCACGTAATTCGCGCCAGCAGCGCCAAATCCTCCCCTAGTAGTACGTGGCCTCTGAGAAACGTTGCATTAATCGCCATGGCAACGAGTGGCGAGGGGGGAAAGGGCGTTTGGTGACGTCGCGGACGCTGCTGACGTCACTTCTCCCGCGGCAGCCAGGCCGTGCCGCCGCGCGCCGGCCCCTGAAACCGACGCTCGTCCAACGAGCGGCGCCGATGACTCGAAATGGCCGCCGCCCGTCGTTTGTTATGTGTGCAGTAACGTGTTTAATAATTGAACGAAGAAAACATGTAGGTAATAGTACGTTTTCTGGTGTCGAATTGTTGTCTTTGTGGCGATAATAATTGGAGTGTTACACAAACATTATTTTTGCTATGCATTTATTCAAAATTCATATGAGGACGTCTTTGATTCGAAGTCATGAAAACACATGTACTACACCCATATATTGCACATACATTTTATGTACACAGTATCGGACTAAGCAAAAATATGACATATGCAAATTTAGGCATACAATATTGTACAATAGGGAAAAAACGTGCTACATACACATTTACAATAACACGGTTAGGCGAGCTAGTTGGTATTCTGAATTCATGGCTGTAACTTTTGCGCAACTTTACAGGGTGACAGGTACAGGTCTTCGAGTCCCTTTTTGTATCTGTCTCCGTCTAAAGTTGCGCAAAAGTTACAGCCATGAATACACATTTAGGTACACAATACTTGATTACGAAAGAAGAACTTCGAAAGTTCTAGTCCCTACACAGATTTTTTTTTTTCGCGCACACCTCGGCGGGAGAAGAAAAGAACTTGAAAGTTCCACTCAATGTAAACTTATTTCTTGGGCTCACCTCGAGACAGGAATGTTCTTTAGACATTAAAAAAAATCATTTCAGTTCAGAGACACAATAATTGGGAATCTATATGTTAAAAGAAAGCACGCACACGTATGCTTCAATCCCTGCCTTTCGGGCGAGTTAACGCAAACTCTGAAAGAAAGCGTTGACCCGCCCAATTAACCTGCATACACTTCCGAGAAATCATGTTCACACCAACAAAATGCAGCCATAAAAAACTGTTGCAACACAATGACCGCACTGTAGACACTCTTTGCTGGATTATATCTACGTACAAAAACAATGCCCAACCATGTGCACGTCGTAGAACACAGAACACAAATCGAACGCACCCGTCTTTTCTTTTAATGGCGCGTGAATTAACAGTCTGCTTACCGGGGGTGGGAGGGAAGGCGGGGGGGAGAAGACACCCAGAAAGAAAAGAAGCTTTCCTGTATTTTAAGCCGCAGATATCGGCCAGGTTGTTACAAGCTACCCTATTACTCGTGTCTGGGCAGCGCCCCTTATCTCATCCTGTCCGATATGGCATGACCATTCTAACTTCAGAACTATGGAACACCAAACCCATTCGCGATAAGATGACAAGGCGCGGGCACGCAGTTTAGATTGAACAGCAAAGCCGGCAATGCTACTTGGTTTTATTTATTTTTTAATGAGCGAAACGCTTGCAATGGCGGCTGCAGACAACGCATGTATTTCGGTTTGGCCTTCCACAGCTTCATGTGAAAATCGACTTGCATTGAACACCGCGGAGTTACGTCAGATTTTTCGGAGCTCTGAAGCAACGCTTGGCAGTAGTTTCGCCGCAAATATACGTTTTGGAGCAAGGCGGGGGAGGAAAAAATGCTTAGGGCGCAGCACCTCCACGCCATCAATCGATGTGGTAGTATGTACGCCATGAAAGGCAAGCAGCGCGTACAGTTGAGCTTGCCTTCTTTGTGAGCAGGTGCGTCGTGATGACATTGGATGGATTGAGGAGAGTCACCGGAGGAAACGTCCAATGATGTCGCAAGCCGTCCTCGACTTGGGGCCCAAACCTAAACTCATACCTGCTGCACGAAACAACAAAAATAGACCTTGATAAGTATACTGAATCGACGTTCTAGCAGTTACTAAGGCAATCAAAAAACGGCAATGCCACCACAAATTGATCTTGCGCGCAAGAGTGTGCGTGCCAAAGACGCGTTTACTTCTACTAAAACTTTGCGTACCTGCACAGCTGGGGTATATTTGCACATTAGTTTCCACTCCAAGACGAGTGACATGTCTCATTAACTTCACGTTACTTGCGCGAATTATTTTGAAAACAGAAGAGTGCAATCAGTCGGCTTTTAAGGAATTCACTATAACTTGTACAAAGCTAATTTGCTTACCTGTCGTCTTTGGAGAAGGCGAGAAACTTGGTCGAACTGTACCGCCCTGTGTTGCTGCACCACAGAGCTGCGCAGGAGTGGTAACACTCCTTCCTCCGCCGCCCCATATTTAGAATACATTCGAATGTATTTTATAATGCAGCGAAACGTTCCGCCCGTGGAAGCGTTTAGGCAACCCGCGCAAACCTTCGCACGCCGGCTCGCTCACGCACGTACCGAACTGGCCCGCCGTGCGCGCCGAGACAAAGAAAAAAAAAATAATTGGCGCCGGTGAGCTGTTGCGCATGCGTGAGGAGGCGCGGAAGCGTTGACGGTGTGGAAAGAAAGAAACACTGAGAGAAAGGGAAGGGCCACGCCGCAGCACCGTGCCGCTAGGATCGCCACAATTTCGGAAACCGAAACTAGCCAAAGTCGCCGACCAGTGCCTCAGCCCGCACCCTTCTTTTTGCTTCATTATTCATTTATTTTAGTGCGGCAAAAGTAAATGCGTTGAAAAAAACTGATAAAAAGCATATAGACTCGTAAATATGCTGAGTTATTGCCATAAAAGTTGACTAATTTTAGTTTAGGGTCCTAAATTTGTTCCACATTTAAAAAAAAAAATGTTAGCCGTATCTTCAACTACTGATCTGGCAACTACAGCATGACATCATGTTGGCATCATGGACGAGAGCTTCGCCGCTGCGACATTCCAAATAAAACACAAAGAAAACAACGTCACGTCATGGGCAGTCTACTCTCGCTACCAGGCTGCTGGTTGGCGATGATCTCCGCGCCCTCATGCGTACGTTTTTTTTGTTTACTTTTTTCGTCGTGCCCATAATGGCGACTTACAGCTGTTTGCATGTGTTCGGTCGTCGTTTTCAGCGGCGGCAGTGGCGGGTTAACCAACCTATTACCAGCGATGCAAGATGGTGAGTGTGGTGAGTACTTCCAGTTTGTTACAATTCAATGCTTTTATTCAGTGCTTTTAATACCTCAACTTTTCCGTCTTTGCTGTGTTTCCCCGTGACTATTGTCCCAAAGCCTTGTACAGTCGCGTGCGATTTGAAGGTAATCGCGCGAGCGTCGACCGACCACGACGATAACGCCCCCACGCGGCTTGTTTTACTTTGCCTGGTTCCTGGTTTACGCATTCTTCTCTCCCTCGGTCGCTGTTTATTCCAGCAGCCATCACTCCAGCAGCAAAATCAATAACCACTTCCTCCTGTTTTATCGCGCACGCAGCGACGACGTCGCACTCGTGGTATTTTACAGCAGTTCTCGAAAAGGTGCGCAGAAACGCATTCTCGGGAAATACTGGACATTTATAACAATGGGTGCTATTGCGCTCACGATAACCAAGAAAAAACGCACACGTGATTGCAACCACACAAGATCACCACAAAGCGGAAAGGGTGGTTTACTAGCCGCGGGAGTGATCACTGCTTGATGGAACAGCGACCGAGAGAGAGGAGCATGCATAAACTAGGTCCCAGTCGCTCCGAAAAAGGCCGCTCGGGGGCGTTATCGCCTTGATCGGTCGAAGCTCGCGCGATTACCTTCAAATCGCACGCGACTGTAGTCTATTCATGCGGACAAATTAAAGGGGCGATTAGCGTAAATTTACCGCATCTTCTCGTGACTGTTGGAATGCGTTGGCACCAGCTGCTAATAGGGCCAATCTTAGATGTTTCTCAAACAAGCTGGTTGCTTAGCGTGAATGTAAACGAATGAAAATGCAACACACCCAGCGAGGCGGTCTGACAGCCTTGGCATTTAATTACAGCAAATTATTTGCATTACGAAAATTGATGAGCTGTCGCGATCGGTATTCATCACGCTAAAATCATATTATAGCAATAGTTGTTCCTTAATTGAACAAGGTGAAGAGGTTCTTAGTTCTCGAACAAATAAAACTACAGCAAGAAAAAGAACAAAGAAGGTGTAGTCACATGTGATGAATTCCGCACGCTCAGACACACCCGTCAATCCGTGTGGCAAGAAACCCAAGAAATCCAATTTCTCTGGTTGATAGGTGCAAGGATTGCACACCCGCTGCGGTGGCTCAGTGGCTAAGGTGTTGCTCTGCTGAGCACGAGGTTGCAGGTTCGATTCCCGGCCGCGGCGGCCGCTTTTCTGATGGAGTCGAAAAGCAAAAACACTCGTGTGTACGAGATTTCGGCGCACGATAAAGATCCCCAGGTGGTCAAAACTAATCCGGAGAGCCTTCACTACGGCCCGCCTCATCGCCTGCGTTGCGTCGGCGCGTTAAATCCTACAATCAATCAATCAAGCAAGGATTGCACGCCGATACAGCTGTCTCGCTCCCTGAATATTTGCTTCTTCTACTATCTCCCTCGCGCACCTGTCACTCAATTTGAAGAGCATATCACATTTGTCAAATAATGAACTGGCTGGACGATTTTTACAGTGGGCGGCTAAGTGTCTCTCATTGCTGCGGTGTACATAATTTGCATGTTCATGCAAACAAACATTCAAGGTACCGTCCTGTTTGGCCTACGTAAGGCTTTCCACATTTCAAAGGACGGCGATAAACGTCAACACATATAAAATACGTCTGAAATGTGGAAAGTCTTACGTGGGAAAAAAAGGACGGTGCCTTGAACGTTTGTTTGCATGAACATGCGAATAATGTACGCCGCAACATTGAGGGACACTTAGCTGCACATTGCAAAGATGGTTCTTCCAGTCCGTTATTTGACAAATGTGAGGTGCTCTTCAAATCGAGGGAGATATTAGAAACGGCGAATATTCGCAGTGACCAAGAAAGCTGTATGAGTGTGCCATCGTTGCATAAATCGGCCTGAGAAATTCAATTTCTTGGGTTTGCTGGTGCACGGGGTTGACAGCGGGCGTGTCTGAGCGTGCGGAATTCATGTCCTGTGACTACCCCGTTTTGGTTCTTTCCTTTTATAGTTTTATCTGTTCTTAGCGTGTTAAAAATGGGGTGTCTGTGTACTAAAATTCAGTTGTAGGAGCAAATTTTTTTTATGTCCTTTCACAGACCTTGTCCATTTTTTGCGCTCAACTGTGCAAACCATCAAGAACCCTACATATAAAATTAGTTTACACGAACAGCTAGAAACTTCTTCCACGAACTTCTTCCTGCTGCTGAATGTTTCTCCCGTTGCTGCTTTTCTGGCAACAGGTCCCATAAATAAGATTGCTTAGCTTTCTGGTTTAAGCATGTGAACTGCTCGGGGTATCTCCTATGTATGCAGAATCAGTGCATTACTTACCACACACAACGCCTTGCAAATACTTTCCAAGGTGTCCGACATCTGGTTGCAACATCCAAACCCTGCTGTGATGAATTTGCAAGAAGAGCCCAATTCTTTAATTCTGTGGGAATTTCATGCAAGTGTTAAGAGTAGTAGTATTGTATTTTCAGTACATCCTGGTTTTTTTTTTTCTTCACCACCCTAACTCCATCCCCAAACCCTAAGCAGTGGGAGCCCGAGCTGACCATTTCAGCAAAAAAGCGACAGGAAGCCCGGTGTAATGAATGAGCTCTGGACTCGGCTCGGGCTCGCGGCCTCCTGGACATGGGAAGCTGAACACGTCCGCTTGTGCTCAATAAAAGTTTATTCCTCCTACTCTGTGTATGTTTAAAGCTGCATTGTTTTTCAGCATACATGAATGCCAACTGTTCATCGTTCTGTATTTATTGTGCCACCTTTAAAGCTCCGCCTTCGCAAGTGAGCAAGTTTTCCAAGCCCACTTCACTGCCTGGAATGGACAGCAATGACTAGAATTTTTTTGCCATCGTACAAAAACAAATTTATTTTCTTTCATCGGCTCCAATAAACATGCTTGTACAACAACCGTTGTTGTGGTTTTGTGTTGTGAAATGGTGCTTCAACGTGTAGAATAGCAGCTACTAAACACTCTTGGGTGACAGAGAAGGGGGGGGGGGCATCCCCCTCCTCCTGCCATCCTTGCATGCGGAAACAAACATAATAAAGTATGCCATTATCATACACAAAACTATCTATTTATTGTAAGCAATAAAGCTACTTCCCGCAGTAACTACCTACTTTCGTAAAAACGGGGATTCTTGTTGTCACTTTCGTGTTGGCGGCGTCAACTAGCACAGCATTCTGTGCATGAGACATCATTTGCAACAGTTGCAGTCCGTGTCCTTCAATATCGAAAAAATATCGGTGGAGCACACTGACTGCTGAAAGCGCTTCATTAAGCATCGAACGGCTTCCACTCGCGACATACTCACTTTTCCGGTGCTTCCAGCAGCAGCGCCAGCAGCCACGACATCGGCGACGGTGTCTGCGTCCTGGGGGCTCACAGTGAGGGCAACATCGTCGTCGACACTCAGGCAATCCTCGAAGGGGGACACTCCTTTGAGCACAACGTCGGGAACGTTGGCGGGCTCTTCCCACAGTTCGCCAATGCTTCCATCTTGGTCCGTACTTGCTGACTGGGAGGGTTTAATCGTGAGTCAGGCACGTCGGAAACTGTTACGGACAGTGCCAGGAGTCACGTCGCTCCACGGGAGGCTCAACATCGCCATCGCAGCCACTCAACATCTCGATCACCGCTCCGAGACCGTGCATTTTGGCGGCAATTCTAGGCGCGCCGAGTTCGTTATATCCGATGTGAACTTCGTAATAAGAAATATGCTTCGCGTGCATTTTCGTAACTGATCTTTCTTTGTTCGATATATAGAATAATTCGCCCTATCCGTGTTCGTTATTATCGGGTTTGACTATAGTCAGCAAAGTGACGTGCGCAGGCGAGTGTCCGCTATCGAATGCCACGGCGTTTGCTCTGCGGGCATTTATCTTTCGGCGCGGGCGTTTCTCGAACCGTGGAATTACATCCAGAACAGTTTAGATCAAAGAAGAATATTCTAGGCAAGTGACGTTAGGCAGAAACATTATCCCTATGAAATGAGTTAACCGGTGCGGCAAAAGAAAGAACGAATGCGACATGCCCTTCACTTGGCACAGATAACCCAACCCGGCGCCGCCTGGCGGTAAAAAGCAAACAAACCCAATGCATGGTTCGCGGCAATACATTTCTGGCTTCAATGTTATATCCCAACATTGTAGTAATTATATTTGTCACATTACAGAAGATTTGCATTGAACGCTATGCGATGATTACATTTGTGGTTTTACTTAGCAAGTATGCCTTCAACAGTATTATATTTATATTCGCTGGGTTACTTGGATGTTAACGGGATAACGCTCACAGTTGCGATGTTTCATTATAGTTCAGTGTTGCACGTTAAATAAAATTTTAAACGGGCATCAATGTTCAGTGTTTTTAAACGATGCATTACGTACTAGTAACATGTGCGACTTTCATAACAACAAGCCAACGTCACTCCAACATTTTGTGCTACTCGAGAGGTGATTGAGGCTTTTTACTGAACACACGTTCATATTCCGCGCTCTAAGCTTCCCCCTTCAGTCATTGGCAAATAGAAAGTACGGTGGAACGAGGGAACCTTCAAGGACTTCCCGCTACTCTAACAGCTGCGCAACTCACTTGCTCGACCAAAAAAAAAAAAAAATGCGCGCATGGATCGCCGAGCGTGTGCGGATAAGCAGCGGCTCTAGTTCGCAACCCTTCCTTCCACCCCTGCAGCCATGCAGCCACCTTCATCAAGCGCGCCGCCTACTTTTCCTGACTTTTCGCCCTCGTTCCGCGAGAGCCTCGGCTTGGCATAAAAAGAAACTGCAATAGGAAACGCCGCCGTCGCGGAAACGCTCTCGCCAGACCGGTCGGGCTCCCCCGAACGCGCGCGCAGCCGTCGATGCGAGCAAGTGCGCCGGCCCAAAACCCTCCTCGCGAGCAACAGCCGACGCTGCGACTCTGAGTCACTCAAGGGGTTTTCTTCGTCGTGCTCGCGCTCTGTCCGGCGACGGGAGAACGGAAGGCCTTATCGAGAGCGCGCAACCAGCGCCCACGGAGCGATAGAAGGTTCGTTCATCGAACGCTGCTGAGGGTGCTGCCGCGTGCGCGTACCGTGAACGCGACCGGCGGCACTGGCGGCGCGGACGCCTCCTAGCGGCTCTGTCGTCGGCGCCAGCTGTTCGGGCGATGTGTGACGCCGTCAGCGGGCTTACGCGCGCGGCCCTTGTAACCGTGTGCCAGGCGGCTCGCGCGCTGCGCCGCGAATTCGTGTAGGCCAACGATGTCTTTACTTTCGAGCAGCCGCTTCGAGAAGTGACGGAAGTGATGGCAGCCTCGTCTCCGCCCAAGGATCCCGTCTGCCTGGGACCAGTGTTGGAGGAGAGCGCATGTTCGACGGCGGTCCCAAGCCCGGCGGACGCCGCCGTAGTGTGCGAAGGCGGCCGCCTGTCCTGGCGGCAGCGGTGGATTCCATTTTTCCGTGGCCTGGGCCTCGAGTCGGTGCTGTTCCTGTACACCACAACGTTCGCCATGCGCTTCGTGGTCACGCAGCAGCTGTTCATCAGCAAGTCGTGCCTGTCGGCCTACCCAGAGGAGGTGTGCACGAGGCTGGCGCAGCAGAACGCCACCGTGCGCGACGAGGTGACGCGCAACGCCAACGTGCACAACCTGCTGCTCGTACTGTCCGAGTTCGTGCCCGCGTCGGTGGTGTCCGTGTTCCTGAGCTCGTGGTGCGACAAGCACGGCAACCGCATCCCCCTGCTGGTGAACCTGTGCGGCGCCCTGGTCCTGGACGCCGGCACCGTGGTGACCGTGCTGGTCTTCTCCACGCCCATGTACGTCAACGTGCTGCTCGGGCTCGTGTGCGGCGCCACGGGTGGCCTGGTCTGCATCACGGCCATCGTGGAGAGCAGCGCGTCGCGCTCCTCGCGCGAGGACATGCGCGCCGTCAAGTTCCTCTTCGTCATGAGCGCCCTGCTCGTGGGCGTGCAGCTGGGACAGCTCGTCTCGGGGGAGCTGTTCAGCGCCGGGGGCTACCTGCCCGTGTACTGCGTGTCCGTGGGCATCGTGCTGTGCAGCATCCTGATCGTGCTCGTCTTCGACGCGGGCACCACGTCGTCCGCGTCTCGCCTGCGAGACATGCTCAAGGACCTGAGGATGCACAACTTCAAGGAGGGCTTCGACGCCGCCTTTGGCTGGAGGCCGCACGGGCTCCGGCACCGTCTTGTGCTGCTGGCGCTGTCGCTGGGAGTCATTCTGTTCAACGCCGAGAGTGAGTGCCGAATGTCCGTCCGACTGGGCCGCTTGAAAGCATCGTGCTCGCTCTGTAAAACGATTCACACCATTTCGCTCTACAACTAACACCCTGTGAAAAAACACACGGTTTTAAAGGGTGTAATTAACGATAAATTACGCTTTCCAATAGTGGATTGGGCGCTTGCTAGAGTGCAAGGCCGCTACTTACACCCGGCCAATAATGTTACAGTGTAGTTTGTGCATGTGCGCAGGAAAGGCGTTTGTTCAATGCTGGAAGTTCACTCTGAATGCCTGCGTGTAGTGCACGTCCAACAGTAATAATTGCACCCTGCCCAATGGGATCTCAAGTAAGCGGAGTGGAAGCTCTCGCCTACGCGCACAGCAGCTGCAAAGCAGAACACAAGAGGCTCATTTGTCACTCTGCGTACACGCAGGTTTATCAGCGCACCGCTGATAAGTATTTCAATTCCGTATCATGCCTGCACTTAGCGCCAGTGGGAACCGGAGACGTCCAACTGGTTAGGACCTGTGTGGTAGCCGTGTTGTTATGGTAGTTGGGAGGTTTGTAATATCAGAAATGGCGATGAACGCCGCCTCCCATGTTAGCAAGATCACGGCCACATCTGCTTATCAAATACGGCAGAACGTGCTCGAAACTTGTTCCTTGCACTGTCAACACGCTGCTTATCAACTGACCGTTGCAATGCGACTATTGTGTGCTGCACAAGAGCAATCTTCCCAGTTAATCGAACTGGTCCCGGCCTTATCGGGTTCCAAATGTTTGCGCGGCGTCTAGAGCGGACTGCGAGCATGGTGAACGTTGAGGGAGCTCTGTCTGCACATTGGCGTGGCATGATGCTCACGAGACAAGCTTTTTCTCGGCAGTCACAAACTCGTGTCAACCCTTGCTCACTTCCCCAGTATTGCACGATTCGGAGCTTGCCATCGTTCCCAGCTGAAAAGCGGGCTACTCGTGTTTCCAAGGGTGGAGTGCACTATTCTCTTGTCTTGTCGCATGCATCTATGGCCCCGCCGTGTCGGATTATCCCCTAAACGTGGCCCATCGTGAAATGGGGAACGAGGCTAGCCTTGATATGGTTTCGGCGCAGCGTCAGTGCGGATTTTGCAATTTTACTTTTGCGCTAAATGGGCGTGGACGAAGACAAGATACGGCAGTCACAGGCGCCAATTTCCAACTGTACACTCGAAGAAAATCCCGCTTATTTATACAATGACCGGTTTATAGATAGCGGCCTGCCCATCGCAGCCGGCGACGATGGGAGCCGATGGGAGCCAGCGTGACAACAAATTTCCGCACGGCGCGCTCCGTCAGGTGGGGATAAGTTTAATTCCTCCCTTTGGGTTGTACCTATCAATGCCGATTGTCCCTTTAATACCGGCCAGTAACGAGAATTCACAGTTGAGCCACGAATTGTTTCTTACCTATAGACAGGTCAGCGTACACAAGTAGACCACACTGCTACTTTATCCTCCTACTCTACTGGCATTCTCTATTTGTAGGCATTTTCGTTCATTTAGACATGCGGAAACTGTTACCACTTTCGCTTAACGTCGAAGAGCTTTCTTTCAACGTGAAGCTCGTCTATGCACGTACGAAAGTTCACACAGAAGGCTCCAATTTGTAAAAACACCCCAACATGCAAATCTGTGCGTGGAAGCGCCGTCATTCTTGGACAATATTATTTCAGAGACGGGAGCACTAATTGACGGCAACCTTTTCAGTGGCTGCGGCGTTTTTACTATAACAGGAACGCCCCGTTTGTAGGAGCTTCGTCAGGATGGCTTACAAGCCCAACAAATAGCAAACTTCGGTGTGGCAGTCACTCCCGGTGAATGGCTGCGGTGGGAATTGGTTATCTTCGGGATATCTTTTTGAGACAGTGCTTCCGTATTGAAGTGGTTGGAACCCGGTGAGGACAAATTCTACAACCATGTTATTACCCGCATGCGCACGAGCTTCTGCCCGGTGAGTTTTTCTGCGTACGCGGGACCACCGGGTTTTCTTTTCACTTGGCTGTGTAAAGCTTCCCTCTAAAGTGAGTGTTGTAAGCCTCGACTCTTTCGCATATCGTCCCTACTTCTCGAGGCCTGGCAATGGAATATTTGTGGGCTCCGAAGAAAGAAAAACCTTCTCCTACAGCTCATGGAATTTACTGGAAAGCCCCTAGATATCTTAGTTGTTCAAGAAGCTGAAGTGTCATTCCCACTCCACAGTTATGAAGTGTTTTCACAACGTAGCATCACCCATCGTCGCCGAAGCATCGCAGATTCCAGCGCCGCACCTACCATGACCCTTACCGACGTCCAAAAATGGCACTACGCATGTTAACACACCCTCGCACGAACATGTCAGCACAACGACTCTGGTAGGCGACCATCAACTTACGGTCATCAATGTGTACTGGAGGCCCAACCAACCTTCAGAAACTTTGCCTCCGCTACTCCACTACTGCGAGTGATACTACCCTCCTCCTTAGGGATTTCAACTGTCCTCATACTACGTGGGAGTATGATCGTTTGGTGTCACTCGGCCGTACTTCGGCAAATTTTGTTGACAGTCATCAATGCGTACTCCTAACCAAATCATCTGCCCCTACACGACTGAAGACAGCTCGGACGCCACCCCAGATTTCGCATGGATCCGAGGAGCCCTCAGCGCAACATCAGAGAATACTGGAGAAACTCCAGCAAGCGATCATTACATTGTCGAAATGCGTGTTCATTTCAGTTCCCGCATCCGCCACGCTAGCACCACCTTTCGTCGTGCAAAACGCGTCAACTGGTCAGACACTACAACAGCTTTGGACGCCACTGACACGTGTCATCTGCCCATAAACATGTGGAGTACTTTAATACATTCAACGATTTGCCGACATAGTAAAGAGATCGCCCGCACCGAAGACCGTCCACATGTTGATAGCCACTTCCTGTCATCACGGGACAACCGTTGCACGTTATTCAAATGGTGGCGCCTAAACAAATCTAATGTCTCTCCACTCAAGAATCGCAGTACTAGAGCAGGAATGCCGGGAATACGACGAAAAACTGGCCACAGAGCACTGGCTTGGCTTTTACAATGCCATGAATGGCCATCTTCACACCTCCCGTGTCTGCAACGTACTAGCTTACACACTTAGGACCATACGCAGACGACCATCCACGCTTAGCACCATACACCACCGGCACACACAACAGACACACCGAAGTGGTCATACCAAGGTTACGGATAGGCCTCACACACGCAGAGCCCACTCCCATCTGCTCACTGTATCACCAAGACCCTTGTGCAGCAGGTGTGAAGAGAGCCTATCCGTAATCCATATACTACTTCAATGCAAGACACTTGACACAACACAACGCAAACATTTCCCACAATTATACAGACAACACATTCCCCAATCCCCATAATACATTTTAGGAGACGAGCCCATGTTTTCCATCAAATGGGTTTTTGAGCTTCTAACCACGTCAATTTTTGGCATCTCATTTCTTATCATGCATGTTGACAACTTGGCCATTTACACCAGTCATCCTCATTGCCTTTTGTTTCATTGGACGTTTGTTTTAAAGCGAAGCTTTCTAGCTCTACCAGCCAACGGTACCTTCGTGGCCTGCGGGACGCCAACTCCCAGCGCGGCGGAGGCCTCCATGGGCGGAGGCGGTGGCAGGGGGAGGGAGGGGGCGGGCGGAGGGTTTTACTCACGGAGCGCACTAGAGATGGCGCAGCGAATTTACGTGCGCAGGCAGCGCAAGATTAGTGGCGCACGTGTAAACGTTCACGAGTGTACGGACATTAATTATGCTCACATCAGCCAGTGACGCAGATACGGTTGCATAATAGATACTAGCAGTAGCAACTAGCCAAGCTAGCCATGGCTAGCTAGTAGAATAATCCGACGCCGCGTGCGGCTCACAAGCGGGAACGAAGGCCAGCACGTAACTCACTGCCGTCGTTCGCGGAACGTGAACGCTACACTGTAAAATATTTTGCTCGAAAAAACAAACTGTCTGGCAGCTGTCCTGCCAGAAATTTTATGTAAAGGTATGTTTTCTGTTTCCATGTTTCTGTTATTTTACAAGCATTTTCCGTTTCTCACTACAGAAAATTTATGTCAATTACCTGTTTTCGGATTTTGGTTTTCTGCTTTTTTACAAAATTTTTTCTGCTATTCAAGGTTCTGTTTTCATCCACACGAAATCTGTGAACCTTCTGTTTTTCGCTGGCAGCTTTTTTAGACTATTTGTGTTGGGCATACATCGTTTTTTATTGCCAAAAGTATGATAATGTATTGTTTCACGTTTCTGGTAAAATTGTTTTGCTAATTAAAAAGTATAAGGTTGAATTGTTTTGTTTTGACTTATTTTGACATCAGTCTCTGTCAAAATAAGTCAAAGCAAAAGTATTCAGCACCTTGACACAATTTCGGTTATGGTCCTTCATAAAATACATTTTCTGTTAATTTTTCACATCTTGGACGCTCTGCAGTTGAATTCGCGGCTTTATGCTTCATGGTGAGAATAATCATACCTTAAAAATAAAACATCGCCCTGTATCATAATGCTTGAAACTGACAACACAATTACCGGTGTACAGTACATAGTGACCACTCAGGCACACAAGAAAGAAGGGTGAAAGTATCAATGACATTATTTATTTTTCTGCGAAACTTAAGGCTGGTGCTACCACGAATTAATCAGTTTCAAACAACGTATCAACAATATCAATCAAATATGAGGATCTATGACTATGAAAACAAAGTCACATTTCATAGTGTTTTGGCGCAGTGAACAAGAGAGTTTCAATGACAGGGCTGTTGTTAGACTAGGAAGATGTTTTTTTTTTTCAACTTTCAGAAATGCACGCAAACACGCCGCTGAAGTAAAACAAACTATTCACAGAACCTATAGTCAGTGACGCTAAACTGAGCACACCTTTCCTACACTGACATTAAGGTAAAAATGTTCATGTCTCGTGCGACTACACTACAATACTACTACGGTGAGAACTCCGATCGGACTAGGAACACATTTTTTTCTTTTTCCAAAAAAAGAACATCAATAAAATAAAATCAGACATTTTCCTTCTTTGTGGAAGCAGAGAGAGAAACACACTTTTATTGAGCCCTGTTATTTAGCGTTTCGTGGTGGCTGCCGGTTGAAGTCTGGCGGCGACGGTGGCAGCTCTTGTGACCAGGCGTGTTTGCAAGTCCAGGTCCGAGCTGCCCCGCGCACGCTCCCACTGCTCATCGCTATATTCATACGGGAAGGGATCTTGGGGGCATGCCCACATAGAGTGCACAAGTGTGGCGTGGGTGCCACAGAGGAGGCAATACTGTGGGGGATACCGATCGGGGTACATGGGATGAAGTATACTGCCCGGCACGTGACGGTATTAGTTTGCAGGAGTCGCCACAGGCATTCCTGATTGTTGGTGAGCCCTGGATGAGCGGGGGATAATGGCGGCGGACGAGGCGGTAATACATGATAATGTCGTGATAGGTGATTAGTCTGTCCCTTTCGGTGCACGGTAAAGATCCCCAGGTGGTCAAAATTAATCCGTAGCCCTTTACTACGGCGTGCCTCATCGCCTGCGTTGCGTCGGCGCGTTAAACCCTACAATCAATGCCACATTATGGGCCGCCTCGTTCCCTCCCAGACCAGTGTGCGCCGGGGTTCAGATGAGTTCGACCGGAGAGGTCGGGGGATTTTTGAAGAGCATTTTGGATGCCACGAGGGGAATTGACCAATGGGTGAAGTTTTGAATGGCCGTTTTCGAATCTGTGGTTATAATTTTTGGAGTAGGCCGGGTTGTTAACGGAAGTGCTATTGCAGCCTCCTCCGCCGCCGCTGGTGAAGTGGTACAGAGAGGTAACAAGGGGGGGGGGGGCTATCGGGGCTGTTGATGCCTGCGAGGGCATAGCCATCGTGATGGCGGTATTCTGCCACGTCAACATACATGATGTTTGGGCGGATCGGCAATTCCTTTGCTAGTGCTCGAGCTCTTGCTCTTCCCTGCGAGCCCTGTGGTACTCAGGGTGCATGTTCCTTGGGAAGGGACGAACGCGGAGACAGGCATGGGTGGTTCTTGGGAGGGGGACCTTCGGGTCGGAGATCTCTGGTGCACGGATAACCAAACGTTTTAAAATGTGCTCACCAGTGGAGGTAGTGGAAAGTCGGCGGAGTTGGTTGATGTGATGGGCTTCAATCAGCTCCTGAGCCGTATTGTGAATCCCTAGGCGTTCAAGTCTGGCAGTGCGTGCATTCTGGGGAATTTGTATTGCTGGCCTATATGCCTTCCTAATTAGATTATCAACTTTCGCCAGGTCATCATTCGTGACTCGTAGGTATGGGAGGGAATAAGTAATCCAGCTGACGACACACGTCTGTACGAGTCGTAGCTTGTCCAGTTCTTTGAGTCCATGATTTCGACCGGAAATTCGTTTAAGGATTCCAGTTCTTTGATTTGCATGGGAACTTAATTTTGAGATGTATTGCGTGTTGCGTCGGTTGCGTTGTATTACCATCCCTAGCACTTTGAGGGCAGGCACCTCTGGGATCAGGTGACCATCTATGAAAACCGCGATGTTTGGGGGGCTTCGCGATCCGAATTGAGATGGTACAAGGAGCAGTTCCGTTTTGGTGGGTGAACACGCAAGGCCTGCCAGGAGAGCTTCTTCGGCAACGGCCAACTACCGCCTGTTACCCATAGCGTTATATCGTCCGCATACAGACTGTAGTGAAGGGTGGGTATTACTCTAGGCGTTTGGGAATATTAGGAATAGCCAAACTAAAAAGGAGGGGTGATAATACTGCCCCTTGTGGGGTACGAATGGAAGGAAGAGTGAGAATTTTCTATTTGATATCTACTTGAAGAAGCGCCGTGCTCGCCGTAAGGATCGCACGCACGTAATTGTAAATGCGTTCCACAGGGGCCATCGATTCTAAGCCGCGCATGATTGTGCTGTGCGAGACCCGATCGAAGGCTTTTGTGAGGTCTAGAGCCAATATTGCTGCTGTGTCGCGCTTGGTAGTAGGTGTTATTACGTCTCGAGATACTTGAAGCAGGACGTCTTGGGTGTATATATATAATCCGGGCCTGAAGCCATCATTGAATGCTGAAGAGCATCAGTAGATGTAAAGTGGAGGGCGATGGGAGAGAGGATGATGTGTTCGTTGACTTTACCTATGCATGAGGTGAGGAGATGGGTCTGAGGTGATCGATGGTAAAAGGCTTCCCTGGCTTCGGAATGAGGGTGATCTGGGCGTGCCTGCATGCCTGGGGGAGGTAACCAAGCTTCCAAAAGTGGCTAAAATAATCTGTAAGAGCCGATATGAGGAGTCGTCCAGATTACGGAGCATTTTGTTGGTTATTCCATCCGGCCCCGGCGCTGACCCGGGACGGAGATCGAGGAGGGCGCTGCGTACCTCGGCTTCTGTAATATCGGCATCAAGATCAGAATTGGGTGGTCCTTTATACAGTGGGAGCTGTTGGGTGTCACCAGTGGGGACACATAGACATCAAACTTTGTCTAGTAGTTCTTCATTGGTACCCGGAAAAGTTTTTGTACCATTGTAAGCCGATGGGTCTGCTTGGTCTTCGCACGAGTGGGGTCTAGTAGGTGCCTGAGGAGGTACCAAGTGCGCTTCCTTCCGAGGTTTTCCTTCATTTGTTTACAGATTTCATGCCACTGATCTTGGGCAAGCTGGGCGGAGTACCGCCCAATTTCATCCTTGAGGTGGGATAGTTTAGAGCGCAGTTTTCTGTTGTGCTTTTGTTTGCGCCATCTGCGTTGTATACTGCGGTAGGCAGCCCACAAATGCTGTAGATGGGAATCAACCATATCTCAAGGGATTTCCAGATCGAGCGTGATAATTCTGTGCGAAGCATCTTTAAAAATTTGTTGAGTACAATTGTCTAATTTTGAAGTACTAATTTCGGGGGGATCAAGAGTTTGGCGTACTTGTCGGAAGTTGTCCCAATACGGCAAAAAGGTCTGCCGGGGGCGGCGGCGCACGAAGCTGGCTACTGTCACATCCGTTTGGAGGATGAAATGATCACTTCGTAATGTGTCAGGAGGGGAGGTCCAACATGCGTGTTTGACGTGATAAGGGAGGGTGATATTGGGTGATGAGTCACGCTGCACGCTATTGCCTATCCTAGTTGGAATCGACCGGTCCGACTCTATAGTAAAACGATGTGCTTAAATCTTATTTCGGAGGAGTCTGCCCTTGCGTGTACGTTGGTGGTATCCCCAGGCAGTATGTGGCGCATTAAAGTCGGCTACTATGATAAGCGCATGGGGTCCTACCGTCTGTTTAGCAAAAGAGAAGAGGAGATTAAATGTATGCCCTGTTGCCTTATTTAGGATTTACAGTCACTCAGCGTTTTTTCTGCTCGGAAACTCGGAAAGAGTCACCAGATCGTGAGAAACAGCGATTCTATCAAACTGCGTGCGTTCAGCAGGAATATCACGATGAACTAGTACCGCTGTTGAAGAAGTCACAACTGGGCTAGTTGGTAATGCATATGGGACATCTTGAAGGTAGCGCACTTAAACACGTATGGATTGTGACGTATGCATGATGTCTGGTCACATGGGTTTAGGTTGTAGTATTTTAGTGTGTGTGTTCTAATAAAAATCAGTTGTGAGTCGTGTTTAAGTGCGCTACCTTCAAGATGTCCCATAGTACCGCTGTTGTAAGGTTGCTGTTATTCTTAAAAGCCTTATAGCCAGGGAGCTTAACTAACGAGCCTAGTTCTTGTAACGCGATTACCGTAGGGGGAGTTTCCGTTGCCTGAGTTAGTAGTTGCAGGGCTTGTCGTTTTTGCCGATACCCCCTGCAATTCCAATGCCATAACCGAATGGGCTGCGGGTCCTTCATATTCCCTGGGGATGTCATAATTAAGGGCGAGGGTCGGATTAGGATTGCATAGAGTATTAATTTTTTTCACGAGCTCTTGAACGCTGTTGCGCCATTCTAAGCGTAAGGCCTCAACGTCGGACATTGGATGTGCCGGCTTGCAGGGCTTGGTGAATATTCGAGCATTCGCATTTTTGCTCCGTCAGCGCCTGCTTACAGGAGACCTTAACCTCAGTAATTTGGTTTTGGATTTGTTCGTTGGGTGTAAGGGGAGATTCGAGGAGGGCGAGTCGTCTGAGCTCGCCTTGCGTTTAGGGGGAGGAGGGGTAGGATAAGTGGGGTCCTCTTGCCTAGGGGGTAATAGCGACTTGAGAGCTTGGTTTTCCTGTCGCAGAGTCGCATTCTCTTGGCGGAGGAGGGATATTTTAGCCCGGATAGCATTGAGTTCCCGAAGGATATCCAGTGAGGGGCTAAGGGGAGGTGGTGGCGGATTGATTGACGAGCAGTGGGCAGGCGCTACCGGGCAGCTGACGTGGTGGTCCGGGGTGGCTTGTTGTCCACTTGGAGGCGCGTGCTTATGCCTGGCATTAAGTCCTTGTGGTTGGCCGGCTGGTGGCTTGATGGGAGATCCCTTAAGGAGACCTTGGCGGCCAGAGGGTCTGGTTTGCAGCAGGGGTGGGAATTCTTGTCTAACACTTTGTCCTTGGTTTGATAAGGCTGGAGTACCCGTTGTGATGATTTGGGCGTATGTAGGTGCCCGCCGTCGTGTTTGATATCGACGTGGGCAGTTAGCCGATCCAGTGATGTTGGGGCCTTCACAGACGATACATCGTGGGAAGCAGTCATGGGGTTCGTCGAGGTTAGCGGTGCCGCAACGGGGGTGGCGTGGAGTGTCTTGAGCATTGGGGCACACATCTTGTCGGTGTCCCGTGGACCAGCAGGCATAGCACGCTTCTGTCTTGCGGTGAAACGGCCTGACTCGGTAGACGAAAGACCGATACCGAATCCAAAAGGGGACTTTTTGACCATCAAACAGGATGTCGGCCATGTTTGATTAGTTCAGTCGCTTAGCTTCAAGAATGTGGAGGTCCGGATAGTAGCTATATATGCTGTCGAACACTTTTTCAGGCATGCCGTCTACTAGGATATTAAATATGACCCCGACTACGCTGTTAGCCGGAGCTTCTACATGAAGCGGAGACCTCGTATTGCTTCCCGCCGACGGGGAAGGAGGTCATACTTGCGTACTTGTGGGCACATTCCTCCGATGGGGTGCTAGTGACGAGGTAGGTAGCGGTTTGCTGCACTCGAACTTGGTCCTCAAGGTTCGACACAACGTGAGGTTGAACCTGTATTGCGTCGGCGAGTGTAGCCTGGGCTAGTGACGCAAGGGCCAGGCCTCCGCGGGGACGTAGAATATCAGTTGCCGGGAGTGGCGTCGCCGGCTGTGTCCGCTAAACCGGTCGCTTGCGGCGGGATTGCTTCTTGGAGTCTAGTTCGGGCGGACTTACTTGCTGCGCCGTTGCCTGAGCAGCTGCGCGTAGGACATGCTGCCGGTGCCTGATGGTTGCCCAGCCTGGTGGTTCGAATTCGGCGGGGTCCATTTCTTCCCCTTTCACGCTGTTCTTCATGATGGGGTATTACGCGGTAGCGGTGCACGCGCCAGGGCGGCCGGTGCGCGAGCGCAGCTGAGGTGGCGACGATGAGGCGAGTGAAGAAGCTAGGCCTGATCAGGCCCAGCAAAGCCGACGGCGTGGTGTGTACTTCAGGTACTCCCAAATGGTTCGATGGTTCCTTCAGGTACTCCCAAATGGTTCGATGGTTCCCAAATGGTTCCTGGTGGTTCGATGACCGAGATGATGGTGTCCAGGTGATCCGCATACCTTTCCGGTTACCGTGGTTCCCCTCTCGATGGCGTTGATAGTGATTACCCAGCGTAAGGGGGGTCTAAACTGGAAGCCTGTGCGGGGGGCTTGTGCATCTTGCGGCCCCCTAGTGGTCAAGCTTCTGGAAGCAAAAAGATGCAATGGGCCGGGCACACTTCATCGAACGCCGTCTTATCGAACGCCATTTCATCGAAGGCATGCCCGTTTCATCGAAGCCGTTACGTGGAACGCCGTTTTATCGAATCAGCGGGGCCCGTTTATCAAATAGCACGCACCTGCCAGCGGCGTGTGAAAATCTTTGACACTTTTTTTGGACGCCTTGCGGTGACTTTTAGACCATATGGTATCGTTTCATCTCTCGTCACCCTTCCCCAGTTCAGAGCATTTTGTGAATGAGCCCTCAATGATAACCACACGTGGCGTCCTCCCAACACAATTTGGTGCAGCAAACCAACAAATATTCACAGAAGCATAAAATAAATTGTTTTTAAAACAAAATGAGTGGTGTAAAAAATGACGCAGGATGGGCGAAAGATGGACAGGCAACCCACTCAAGCATTCAGTCTTTATGGTTACGAGCTCTTAAGAAGTCTTACTAACATTTGTCGGCAATTCAGGCAAGTGCACATGACGCTTTTTTCTCGTGCAACGACTGCTCTTCTTTTTGCTTTGGCGGCCTCTGGCTTCATAGCAAGAATTTTATTTTGCCTTCAGTCGCTGGATGTTCTTGCTGGAGGCGGCTGAGGACACGGCTGAAACCGGGGTGCCACGACTTCGAGGAAGCGGCTGTGCCAGCTCTCCACGGCATAACTTCCCGTGGTTTCCCTGCTGCTTTAAAAGAATGCAGACCACAGCTTGAAATCGTGGCCCCCGCAAGGGGCACCTTGAGCAATCTTGGCGACGGTGTTGGCGACACCACGGACCCCGAGTCCCCATACATAAGTTATGCCCCACCGTAATGATGTGTGCTTTAAGGCGAAGGGCAGAAACCTCGAACGGTGGCCGTCGGAGCCCAGGTGAAGCTCCGGCGGATGGGCTCCCTGAGTCTGTTCACCAGGCACGGAGCTCCGGGACCTCCTCAGCTAGCAGGGTAAGGCCAAAGAAGAAAGTACCCCCGTCTCCCTGCTTTTTCCTATGCCATTAGTATAATTAACCCCCCCCCCCCAAAAAAAAAAAAAAAAAAAAGAAACATGATCGGCCCCCGAAAAGTGGCCTCACCGAAGTTTCCTTCCCATACCTACCAACCATCGATATTCCGAAACTTACAACTATCCCAGTTTTTTGGTCCTTGAATCAGTAGATAAATCGAAACCCGTCTCCTCCCAGTCTGTATCCCTCGTCTCCAAGTTCCTTGAAGGAATCATTTCGAGTCAAAAAAACTACGAACAGGCGAAGTACTGGTTAAAGTAAAAACTCAGCAGCAATCCACAATCCTCCTGAAACAAATCCTCATGGCAGATCTGGAGATCAGGGTCACACCCCACCGCGGCTTCAACAGTTCTCAGGGTGTTATCTTTGAGGCAGATCTGATTTCCGAAACCGATGCCGACCTTTTGGAAGGCTTAAGGAATCAGGGCGTCACGGCTGTAAAGCGCATATCCATACGCCGCAATGCCAAACAAATAGCAACTAAACACATTATCCTGACCTTCGATCGATCCACCCTTCCAGAATCAATAGCCGGTATTCAATGAAAAGTTTAGCAGCGGCCCTATTCTCGACTGCACAAATTGCCGGCATTTCGCCCATGTTTTTTTGCGTAAGCACGACGTAAGCAATCAGTGACGTGCTACACCTATAGCTATGACGACATGTAGTGTAATTTGACGAGTCACTCATAAAGATCGCTGCCAAGGTATCAAATATTGTGCAAGAAAGATATAAAAACACTTGGCATGTACTATAAAAATTAAGACAGTAGCTGAGGCTGACAAGAAAAACACATTCCTGGAGGTCAAATTTGGCGCCAACACTACAAGGCGATCGAGTAACGTTGATCCAAAAGCGAGCGAAAGGCGGATGTCGAGCTAAAGAACATCACACAATTTTTTTACCGTATCTATTTATTTCTTTCAATCGCTTTTATTAACATAGCTGGGCTCTCTGCTTCAATGCAAGCTTTGTTGCGTTATCACCTTCCCTGCCGCCACCGCCGCCACGCCATCGTCTGCTGCTATGTTACAAGTTTATGGCGTGATCACAGAAAAAGACAGCCGCGACCATCGCTTCTATGACACATAAGAGCAGCGAAGCGCTGCGCCTGATAACCGCGGAGCGCACCGATGTCGCCGATTCACTCATTCGTCAAGCTCGACTGCAATCAGCGCTGTAATGAACTAAATAGTCACTTTTCATTGTTATTTTTTTCTTGAGTTCGATCATGTGACCCAACAGCTTACTAGGACAAGTATGGACAAATGCCATGCATTGGGTTCTCTTTGTCATGGAGAGGCTTGTACTGCCCTCTTATGTTGCGGTTACGCCAAACAAATAATTTTTATTTCATTGCCGAACATAAAAGCAAAATACTGCACGTTATTTGTATGTTCCATGATCGCTGACTTGGAAGCAGTTGGAACTATAATTTATTTCGGTAGGAAACATGCTTTAAACAGCGCGCATGCGAAACTGCGCCTGCTGCAAATTGCCGCAGATTTCGCGGCGCCGTAAGCCGAGGCAATATTGTGCCCTATTTTGCTTCTATTTTGCGACAAAAACAGCCGCCATTTTTAAGCAGTTACGTAGCATTACGTCACTTTTACGCAGGCTGAACTTGCCAATGCATGACGTAATCGTTCCCGCCAACTGTTTAAATTACGTCACGCCTTCTCAGCCAATCACAGAGGGGGTGTGTATTACAAGCAGTATTGTTGTTGAATAGCAAAGACAGGCTTACGTTGTCATGTCCACTGCATTTAGTCTGGTTTTTCATTGCCGGCCAAGAATTATGCGCCTTTAGTAACGAGAAATACGGCAAACTTTAAAACTGGTGTCCGTAGACGACATGAAACGTCAAAATGACGACAGCACACACAACCGCTTTGTCAACCGGAAGCACGTGACCAAAATTGAAAGCCAATCAGAAAAGACTTTCGGAAAATTGCCTGAATTGCCGGCAATTTGTGCAGTCGAGAATAGGGCCCCAGGTGATTTCTCCGCCTGGCAACACTGAAAACCGCCATGTCGGTGGCCACCGTGCCGGCGCATGCCCTTTTCGCCCGCAGCTCGAAGAAAAAAAAGACACCAACATACATCGTCTGCTGCGTTTCAGCCCTTTTATCGGTAGTGGCGTCAACAGACATAATATTAATCACACCCACATTAAGTGGTGGCGCTCTACCTACCCTCGAGCACTTCGAATACACGGAGGATGAAACAGCCGCTGCGAACGGCGCGCATAAGCAGCAAAAGTCCGACCCTGCAGTTGGCTGCCGCCGCGGATGTCGACGCAATTGCACCCGCACCGCATCCACGACTTTATGTCTGGTGATTGCCCTGTAAACGTGGTTGAGTACAAAAACCGAATAATTTCTTTGGAGAAATGGTTCACGCGTGCACCGATTTAGCGCTTGCTTTCTCGTGCGCTATATGTTACACAATCCGCAAAACAACTCACGTCTGGCGTTAGAGCGCGGCGGCTGGCAATCAGTTGATCTGCGGCGGCTACTTCATACACGTCTGGCGATAGGTCGATCGTACTATGCTGCACTCGACAGCACTTGGCGTCGAGGTATTACGTTGTGTTCAGTGGGCTACAGTTTGAAAATGATGCACTTTCTGCTGTCAAACCGACCACTGCGCTCACGTTGCAACCTTTGTGCCGCGACCAACTCGCACTCGCTCGTAGGTATGCGCGGAGGCTGGGGTTGAATTGCAGATAAGGTTTTCACACTCATGAGCGGAATCATGACTTTTCGCATAACCAAGGCTATCGCAGTACAACTGACTATCGAATCACTCGCACACGCCTTGCACAGAAACACAAGGTCACGTCGCGGCCCGCGGCCTGCCTGGCCGCCATGAAGGCATGGAGGGGAAGAGGGGTGCCTGATCTGGGGGCCGTGCGCACAACGTCGCCGTGGCAACAGACCCTTGGCCACAGATATGGCGGCGCACGACTTACCTGCGCTAAGTGCGGTCAGCATAACCATCCCTCAGAAAATTGTGAATCCGAAACTGACTCACACAACAGACACATTGAAATTACTTTAGCTAGGTTGCGGATAGGCCATACACATGTTATACACTCACACCTGCTCACTAGCTCTCCAAGGCCCGTGTGTAGGCCTATGGAGAGCTAGTGAGCAGTGTGTGGAGGGCCTATCCGTAGTCCACAGGTGTGTAGAGGGTGTGTGGAGGGCCTATCCGTAGTCCACATCCGAAATCGCATGCAAGGCATTCGACACAACAAGACACAGACACTTCAAGAAACTATACAGAGAACAGATTCCGCTACGCCCTCCCTTGTTTTTGGGTGACAATGCCATGGTTTCTCTGCAAGCCGTTTTTAAATATGTATGTGATCTTAACTTTTTAAACCTCATTTCCTATCATGCGTAATCAAAACTGGCCCTGTACACCAGCCACTGCCTTTAATTGATTTTATGGTTATTCTGACTTTGGTAGCCACTATCTTCTTTTATATATTTTTTTGGCGTTCTTTGCCCCAGCTGGCCTTGCGCCAAAAAAATCCAACCATAATCATCATTGAAATCGTGGCGGCGTCCGAATTACAACACCGTTCAGCAGCTCATGTGCGTTGTCCACGAAATAATTCTCCTCAAACCACGAAAGTAGCTGCAAAGCCGCTGGGGGAAGTCATCCGCTTGATTTCTGGATTTGCCTACAGCACTTCAACACTAGTGCTGTCTGGAACATGGTTGTGTTCTTTAAAGACTTTCAAATCGTGCATTCCTAAATCCACGTCATAGAGACTTACAACGCGTCCCCTGCAAGGTCCGTAGCGCTCGCACTTTCCGTAAAAGTTCTGCAGAACTTTCTCGTCGGAAACGTGGGCGCGGCCATCTAAGCAGAGCTTCTGTTTTCCATGGCTTGTCGTAGTGGACTCCACTGCGCGTATGCTAACTCTTCGGGGTAACATATCTGTTATATATACCACCAAATACGTGCAAAGTTGCCAATCACGCGATATCAGCGAAGCGCCCCCACGCCGCAGCAAAAACAATTTGTCGTGACAAGCATGCGCATATCGGGGCAACGGGCCCGGACGCTTGGGAGCACGGTACATGAGTCTTGTGGAGTCTTATCTATTAACGTTTCAATGTCGCTGGCCGCAAGCTTGCACAAACACTTTCATTGTGTTGTTATAGCTCTCTTTTATGGGACAGAATAAATATTCGACGAAACGGCGTTCGATGAAGTGTCCGCAACCAAGATGCAACATAACGCAAGTAACACGGTAATGAAAAATGAGGGAGGAAGTGTTGTGAGACTAGGAACATAATTTTTCACCTTAATTAAATCACAAAAGAAGCAGAGAACACTTAAACCTCAATTCATATAATAGCGGAGTAACCAAGGATGCCGCTCGTTTGCTGCAAGGCGCTTCCGTCGGAGACATCTTCATTGCTACTCAGGGAAAGGGAGGAAGGGTCTGGTAGATTTTGCGGTCTTTCAACACGGGGATCAGAGATGGCTTTGACTTCTCCACCTTTGCTCCCAGGTCCTCGTTGATGGTTGCAATAACCCGGCAACAAGAATAGCATACGCTTCCGCATATAAAATACATGTGCACCAACAAAACAACATCGTTTGCCAGGTTTCATGTATGGTATCATGCTGTAATAACAGCTGTCAGTAGTTTTAAATCAAGTGTTAAGATAGACTCAGATGCTTGATAACTGCATTCCATTTTCTTGTGCCACTGCAGCGATCCAGATGTACCACCTGAACACAGGCAAGATATATATATAGCAGACTATCAACATTGCAAAGTGGTGAATAAACACAGTTCACCGTATTTCTTGACTGCCCGCTTCACAATACGCAGCGGGAGCAGTCAACCTTGATTTTTTCCCAACCAGACAAAGTGCGACCGCTCACTGACTAGCCAGTCACTGTTATCAATCGCTATTAATATTTGCAAATTATCCTGCGTAATTTTATCAATGGCTACATTAGCCTTGGCTACAGTAAGGCTACAGTAAGCGGCACAGTAAGCGGTAAGCGGCACATTAGCCATGGCTACAGTAAGCGGCAACTGTTCGGCCAGTTGAATAAAAAGCAAGAACGACTGCTCTCACCTAGTGAATGGACCTTTTTCCAGTACCGGCCCTCCAGGCGGCCACCACGGCGAACTAAACGGCAGTAAGGCATGCTCCCCAAAATTTTTGGCTATCGGGGAACCCGTGCACGAAATATCCTGGTCCTGCAGTCCCTCCCGTACCCACCTGACACCCGTGGCCTTCACATAAATATCACGGTAGCAGGCGCACGCTCGCGTGACTAATCTGCAGTGGCCGAAACACCCCTTTTTCTCCACTTTTTTAAATTTCGTTGCTCTCTAACTGATAGCCAAGCGCTCACAGCGTGGTCAGCGTCAAACATTTTTGCCCCTTTTTTCCGAAGCCTTTTTTGTGTGCACTTACGAGCTCACTGCGAACTTCTCGAAAAGTGGAAATAAATACGTGCAGCCCTCTGAGGCAAAGACGCTCCCCAAGAAGCAAGCTGAGGGGGCGCCCTTTTTTTTATTTCGCCTGAGACTACTGCCAAAAATGGCGGACCGGCAGCCCGCGCAGGTGCAGACCTTTTCCCACTAGCTATCTGTGCATGCGGGGCGTGAAGTATCGCTAAAAAAGGCCAGCCATGGCCACACCAAAAAAGAAAAAGAGCAGAGCTAGTCGGGACACTCCAGTGCCAAACCCCGCACCGTCTCACAATGGTAAGCCTGGGGGAGACTCGAACCCGTGATTATAACATCCGTAAGCGGAGACGTAACTTCACGGCGGAAAACGGCCTCTGATCAGCGGAATTTCATTCCGTTTGGACGGAACTTTCAGCAACCCACGCTCGACACTGCCTATGTATAACCACAGACAACGCGCGAGGCGATGTTGATTCGCGATCATAAGCTGGTAAATAGAGAGTAAAAGAAGAGCACGGCGGCCGCGTCGTGCGTATAACATTCTTCACCGAAACAAACAAACAGAAAATACTCATGTTAAGGCGAGCGTCACAATCAAGGCACCGCACAAAGCTCTTGTCGAGCGAGGCGGCGTATCGTTGCGCTACGGGGCGAGCGCTTCATACAATGTATTTCCATCCAACAAGCGAACAAACAACAGTGAAGGCACGAAATTTAGAGGCATAAATAGGAACAATGCGCAGCCTCCACACGGCATAGTTCAAATTTAGTACTCACCCTTGAAGATGAAAAATTGCAGAAAAAAGCCCGCCGCTGAATCGTTGTGCTGGTTGGTACCTACAGGGTGGCCATTTGCAAAGGGCCGCATTTCAAAGTTGCAGGACTGAAGAAAAACGACGTCGTCCGGGCACTGCTTTGACGGTTCACTAAATTTCTAAAGCTTTAAAAAATATTCATATTTTATTCTATTTTATGCAGATTATTAGTCGAATATTTTCGCGATACCACGCCTGTTATTCTTCAAGACAAATGAAATAACAGAAAATTTGTTTTTTTGTGTTAACAGCTTTCTGTTTACTAACCGTCACAGAAAATGTCTGTACGGCAACACACATTGTGTGTAAAAACTCTGTAAATTTACAAAAATTTCTTGCAGTGTACGTGCGACGACGGGCGCGTACCGCTGACATTCCTCAGCGCTTGAACAAGCGGCACAACTTCCCTCAAACGTTATTTTCGGCTAGAAAAATGGCCCTTAAGCATTTCCTAAGCGCTTATCATAACGACTCAGAACCAGCTATGCCTGATTTCATTGAAGCTGTAGTCGCAGCGTTTGAAGTACAAGGAAATGTAAATACGATACCCCACACCAGTACATAAAACAACTTAAAGCTGTTCCATTCAACGTGAAAGCTGTCGGAACTTCAGAGCAGTGCTTCGCCATTATGGGCTGCAGCGCCGTTATCCGCTCAGTGCTGCCACCCCATGCATTTCAAATTTCCCGCCTTCGCAGTGCTCGCGCGCCCCCAGCATGAAACTGCATGCGCCAGCGGGAGTTCTGTCCTTTTTGTGCTTGCTTTAATTTCGTATGCTACAGCTGCTTTGCATCATTTCGAACGCGTAATTTTTTTCTGGCGCGGCCGGAGCCTTTCTGCGTCATTTCGAGCGCGCCATGTTTTTCTTGCGCGGTTGGAGCCTTTCTGCGGCATTTCGAACGCGCGGTTTTTTCCTTGCGCGGATAGAGCCTTTCTGCGTCATTTCGAACGCACCATTTTTTTCTTTTGCGGCCGCGTTTTTCGCTTACTTTCGTAAAAACCAAGCCAACGAACATTCCTAACTCAACGCGGGGGCTGCCGGTTACATCAACGCCGCCTGTATAATCCTTGCCTAACGCGTGAGCAAAAAATGGCCAAACAGCCACTCTCCTGTTGCTCTCTCCTACCTTTCCCCGCTCCTTAGCCTTCGTACGTGCTTTCATGTCCGCCAGCGAGCGCCGCTTCTCGGAAACTATGCAAAATAGTTGACAGTTTCTCTAGCGTTCCCCAGGCGGTGCTCCGACGCCTTAAGTACTCACGAGGAGCAACTTAAGGTTAAAGGAAAGCGAAACGCAGCTATAATGAAGCATAGAGCTCTGTGGGGGTATAACAAATATGAAGTAGTAAGAGGAATGTGGAAAGGAGTAATGGTTCCGGGTCTCACGTTTGCGAATGCTGTACTCTGCTTAAAATCAGACGTTCTATCAGGCCTTGAAGTAAACCAGAGAACGGTAGGACGTTTGGCCTTAGGCGCGCATGGAAAAACAACTAACGAAGCAGTTCAGGGAGATATGGGCTGGGCGTCGTTTGAAGTTAGAGAAGCACAGAGTAAAATATGCTTTGAGATGAGGTTGAGGGCAATGGATCAACGAAGGTGGGCAGCTAAGGTATTTAGGTACCTATACTTGAAAAGCGTGGACACGCAGTGGTTAAGAAAGACTACAAAGCTAACGATGAAATACGGAAAGAACAGTGGAGAATCCAAAACAGCCAAGGTAACCAAAAAAGAGGCAAGGCAGATTGAAACGAAGAAATGGATGGAAAAAATGGAAGCTAAAACGTCGTTAGAGATGTACAGGGCTGAGAAGATGAACATCGGAAAGGAAAATTTCTACGATACTTCCCAGGGCAGTGCTTTGCTTTTTGAGGCTAGAGCAGGTTGCCTGCGAACTAAGAGTTTTGTGGGGAAGTATTCACAAAATGATGGGGTATGTGTGGTCTGCGGAAAAGAAACAGAAACTATGGGGCACATAGTGTTAGAATGTGAGGGTATCCATCCAAATCTGCATGAAGGGAATATTGGGCTTCCAGAAGCCCTAGGATTTAAGGGTATCAGAGAGGAAGTTAACTTCAAGGCTGTCGAGGGGACGAAATGAAGATTAGAATGCTAGTGGACGAAAAGCAGAGAGGGCAATATTGCCTAGGACAGTTACCACATGTAACAGGGAACAAAAAGTATTTCGGGCGTAATAAGCTTTAGTGCCTGCCCTAAGCAGCGCTAGTATTAAACGAAGAGTGTAAAACATGGTTATAATAGTCCTTTTTGGTAAGATGACATGTCATCACCCCGCTTCAAAGGGGAAACCAATAGCAATCATCATCATCATCATCATCGGCAAGCTAAGCACACGCTGTTTGGTAGAAGTGGGTGCAGTGTTCGCGAATAGAGAACAGTGACGTAAGGCGGAACGTCCGCCGGCGCGCGACACACACCGGATGAGTGCCTTAACTAAGCGTCCCTGCCGCTCCCGTTGGAAAGCGGGCGACGCGTTAGGCAATGCTTATACAGGCGGCGTTGCTTACATACACAGATTTTGCCTGAAATGTACCAGCAGTTTTCTTTGCGCTAAACAACGGGGAAATGTATGACAAGCGCCAGCGGTTCACGAGATTCGAATGGTTGAGCCTCAGCGTGACCCCTGACGACGGTATACATAAGGCTCTGCTTGGGTCCGTTATTTTGCTGCGCCGCCTGATTCCGGCAGTCGCTTAACGTAGTCTGTTAGCGAGCTACGACGACAAGGCGAGTCCATAAAGTGCTCTGCACTTAAAAAAGTCTCACTGTTCGTTCCAGACGCAAAAATGAGGCCGTAAAGAAAGCACTAGCGCTTTCTTTCTCAACGAGAGAAGTTAGCTCGAGGCTGGAAGAAAAACGCTGCCGACAGCCGCAAATGGTGGCTTCTGCTTGCGGCTTGGCCAGGCTTGACATCATATCGCGCATTAAGAAGCCACAAAAACGTACATTCTTAAATATTTACCTTGTTGCGAAAATAAAAGTTAGTAAGCTAATAAGCAACCGAATTTAAAAAGTGTGACATTGTCTGTTAACCCAATTTTAAATATGTTTTTTTACCACTCGCGCCAGCTGCCGGGAAGATCAGAAGTTAGACTCCCACGTGATCATGACGGAATCATTCGGCCGTGATTTCCCGGAGTTTCCTCTTTTTAAATATTTTTCTCTATACCTGATTGTGAAAACTACCCTGAAACATGTGTGCGAGCGACTTCCGTTAGGCCGATTCTAAGCAGAGACTAGCGTGCCGAGTCAAAATGTGACAGTGCGTCACGAGAGCGAGGTGAATATACCCAACTTACATGTCCCTGTAACACATTTATATCTAAGTCCAACAACTGTATGGGTAAAACTCGGGCCTTTACCAAGGCGCTTAAGATCACTCAGTACACGTCTTACCAAATCGGGCTGCGTCACTGTCAATTACAAAGAATTAGAAAATCTTCCACGCAGTTAAAAGCTTTCCGAACCGAATGAGTGCTAAAAACACACTCCAACAAATGGTCCAGAACGGATCAATCACGCCAAAGACGGGCTAGAAACAGGACAACGAGCATCGTACTTGAGAGTTGAAGGCACCTCGGCGGGCATGGGGCAGCGAATGTCCTGGCTTCATTGCGAGTGATGTGCAAGTCTCACGGGTCCTCTACCGGCACTACTGCAGACGGGAAACACCTGACAGCGAAGCAACGTAGATGCACTGAAATATCCACGTGAAGGCTGCGAATGGGCAACGCACGTGTATACACATCAATGCATCGTAACCGAGAGAGAGAGAGATCAAACTTTATTTAAAGCGGCCCATGTCCGGGCTGCCGAAAATGGGGTTCTGGTGGGCCTGGAATGCGTTCAGGCGGGAATTCCGCAGCTCTCAGGGCCCCGCACGTGGACAATGTGCCGGGCGAGGCGAGGCCAAAGGATGGGGCGAAGATCAGGCGGAGGAGCGGCCCAGTTTTCCCATGAATGTGGAATGTTGGATGGTAAAAGGTGTGCATGAAGAAAGTGAGCTGATCGCCTGGCACGAGGACAAGTCCAGTAGGTGTGCTTAACGTCGGGATAGGCACCACACACCTGACAGTGGGGCATGCCATCTCGGGTGATTATATAGTGAAGAGCTAGGTCACAAGGGAGGGAGAGAGTCTGAGCCTGGCGGACGTAGGTGCCTTCGCGGCGTGTGAGGTCAGAAGTTGCAGGAAGAAGATTGCGGCGAGAACTGCGAAGGTCCTTCAGCTGTTGCCTCCGGGCCTTGCGATGGGCGGCGCGTTCTTCCTTAGGGCTGTAGTCCTGGGGCCAGGGTTGAGGGTCGCTCGGTTTTCGATTCGCACGAGCAAGGGCATGAGCCCTTTCATTCCCTACAATTCCCTGGTGTCCGGGGACCCATTCTAGGAATACGCTCAGGTGACTGTGGGCTGCCATGTAGCATTTCAGCTCGTGATGAATGTGCGCAGGTAAGGAGTTAGTTGACACAAGCACAAGTTTGGAACACACGTGGAGAATGGCTTCTCATCCTCCGTCTTTCAGTTGAATGCGGGACACCGATGCTTGCCTTCGATATACGCACACGTAGAGACTTCTGCTTCCCCGTTGTTTGTTTTTAGCAGACAAAACAATGTTCACGAGCGGACGTGTTTTAGGCAGTTTTCCTCAAACTAAATTCTTCAATCCCGCCTCACAGCACACGTAACCTCTCTCGGTATCGAGGTCGTACTGAGGGTCTAATCATTAGCGCCGGAAATTCCGAGCTTGCAAGCGTCTTTTACACATTCATTGCTGTCTACCATTATTGCCATCTTCAGATATTAGGTTAGAGCCCTTTACGCCACCTTTTAAGCTCTTTTGGCGAAGTCATACACTCGTGCTGTAGCCACTCAGGCGACCAGCCATTATAGTTGTGTCGCTGTTTTGCCTTGGGAGCCCTTGAGCCACGAACACGCACCATGTACGTATGGGACACCGTTGAGCTCTTGGTGCGGTTGGCTCGTGGAAGAGGAGAAACAAGACGCCGGGATCTCGGCTGTGCGGGCTGTCTGCGGCGGCGCTACCGCGCAGTGCCGTACGAACTGTAAATAAATCTCTACCGCCAAGTAACGCCTCAGCGTCGTCTTGTAACAATATCCATAGATATGCGCAGCCCGCACACAATCGAGCAGACTTTGTGTCCAAGTCTTTGCCTATAAAGAAACGCCTGAGGGAGGTAAGCACATTTTATGTATTCTGAAGGCGAACGCACGAATGTCCATTTGAACGCCGGAGGTGCCTCGCCTTGCGTTGTCGAGGGGCTTAATAATCTCTCCGCTTGGGACACTTGGCTTCGCGATACGTCTTAACGCTTTCCAGTGGGTTCGCACCTGCCATCGTGTAATGAGTTGCCAACGGGGGGAATTTCGCTGCTTGTCTGCAAGGTAGAAATGTTAATTGGGTGCTGTTCACTACGACTTTGTCCGTCTACGGACGACCAACGCTGCGGTGGCGTGACGAGTTCGCCATCCCGCCGTAGCAGGCCCTTGCTGGCAAGCCTCAGTCTCAGTCCCTGCTGGCGCCGACTATAGCTAGCATTGCGGACGCTACTGCTATGCTCGTCCATATCGCACCACGTGAACTGCCTCACTTCAACACATCCTCTGGGCATGTCCGTCCATCCCCTCGGAGCCCCCAAAGCACTTCAGGACCCGCATAGCCTCACCGTCCCAACAGAGTAGAGAGTGGGAGAGAGAGCAAAGCTTTATCTAGAAGGCCGGGTTACCAAGGGAGGGGGCTGACAGTCGACCAGCACTTGACTGGACTCCTCGGAGCTGCCCGGGCCTGCTCCCAGTTGGATGAGGAGGGGAGTGGGGAGTACTGGTCAGCAGGACATTCGCAAAGAGAGTGATACAGAGTATCCGGCTGACCGCACTTGTGGCAGTGGGGTGTTTGGAATTAATGTGGATGTGTATGTACTTGTTGGGTGTGGTGAGGGAAGGCGTGTGCTTGTACTATCCGCCACAGTTGGGCAGGCTCGGGGAATGCATGTGGGTGTGCTGGTGGGAGAAGAACTGTGCCGCCCAGGGGTGGGCATTTCACTGATACGGCATTGCTCACGTAATAGTACAGTAAAAACCCGTTAATTAGGCCTTGTTAACTCAGATAATTCGTCGTTAGTACTTTTCGCTTCAAAAATGTACGTTGCCCTATGCCGCAGACCTTCGTTACGTCGGCGCGAATTAATGCGCGCACCCCTTAATTTGTACCAACGCCTTTTGGAAACGTAAGCCGAAGCGCGCCATCTAGGCAATGACGATGACGCGATCATCAACGATGCCCTCGGTGTGACAGATGAGACGTCCGATGACGAGGAGCCGTGCGGTGTCGTACTCCCGGCGGGTCGCACTGCAAGGGAAGCTACGGATGCTCTCCCTGTGCTGGAAGAATGTTGCTGTGACGCTCCTTTGTGCAATACTATTGCTCTGCACGTATCGGCGATTGTCCGAAAACGTGTTCTTTCCGCCCAGCTACCCGCCAAAAGATCATCGAATTTTTTTGCAAACTAAAGGTACGCATAAACTACTTGAAAATGAACTGTTTCTGTCGCTGGTTCTATAATTCGATATGCGGATAATTTGTACATTTTGCTACTCCCCAGGGGTCCTAATTAACGAGCTTTAACTATAACGTGAAGCCCGAGTGGGGCCACAGTCCCGGGCTCTATAAGTGGCAGCCACCATTCCGGAGCGGTCGATCAGTCGTCGCTATCAGGAGCCCACGTGCGGGATCCGGCCAGGCTTGCAGTGTTCGCTTGCCAGGGGCGTCACGGAGGCAAAGCCATTCACAGTTCGGAAGGCTGGCATTGTTTGTGCTTATCTGTGCAGTCAATAACCAACAGATTCTTGGAGCGCGTTGGAGACGCTTTTATAGCCAATCGCCATGATGCTGTAAATAATAACATGCGCGGCTTCTCTGTAGCGCGGTTAACCCGGCCTTGTGACGCCACGCCGCGATACGCCAAATTCGCGCTGACGAGTTCAGGTGCCGCGAAGACAAAATCCAGCCTTCTTAAAACCAAAAAGACCACCTCATTCGCTAATTGGAACTGATCACTATAGAGCCAAGGCCTCTGCTGCTATTGCCACCGGGGCATAGTTTCACCCTCTCTCCCCTTCTTTATGACGATGATAAGGAGGGGGATGCCTACAACTTATGCTGGAGGCTAGACCTTGCGGAGCACCTGTCGTCTTAGAGCTCACATGTCACGGAGCTAGGGAAGATGCTACTCTGCAGCATGCCACCACGCTACAGGCTGCCACTCGTCTAACTTACGGTGCGCGACCGGGTACATGGCGCGGCCCAGTCGGTGGAGGGAAGCCTCTAGATAACCAGGCCGTCCCAACCAACCAACACGCGCAAAACAATAGCTGAGGTATCAGCGCAGCCTCGAAAGCTGAGGCGTGCAGCATGAGCATTTTTGTTGCCTGGTGGGGCCCAGTGTGCTGGCGCCCATGTAATTTGGACCCCTTTAAGTGTTGATCTTGCAATACCTTTAAGTATATCCGGCGCCTCCGTTGAGATCCGACCCTTAGCGAAGTTCGCGATTGCTGTTCTCGAGTCGCTCCGTATAAATTTTGCTGCTGTCGTGGCAAGTGCCAGTACAATGCCAGCCTCTTCCCCAACCTCTCAGCGGACCGTGCGGACCGACCTATAGACGGTAGCATGACCGGTTCGATGCTACGGCCACGGCGACGCGGTCGTGGGACTCGGCTGCGTATACGTAGGCCACATGTTCTTAGTGTTCGAAACGCTTATCAAGTGTTTGTGCTGTCGCCTGGCGACGCTCAGCGATATGCTCGGAAGGAATATTTCGAGGGGGCTTGATGCTTGGGGATCGTGGTTTATCTCCTTGGTAGGTAAATATGCAGCGTGTGAAGAATGCGGCCACCCGTGAGGAGAGGTCTCTGGAATTGGGCACTTTGTTCTGCCTCAGTGATCTCATCAAGAGTGTTGTGAATCCCCATGGCTTCAAAACATTCGTTGGATGAAGAAATGGGGATTCCGAGGGCTTCTTTGTACATTTTAAGGATGGCGGTCGTGGACGTGTATGTGCAACTTCTTACATCCAGCTTCACTCAGTAACAGACCCATTGCTCGAGTACTATTCATTAGGGTTCTGAATCCCCGCATACAAGCAGATAGCTCAAGCATTGAGACCGTTCGGGGCTTGCTTACTGGACGCGCACATCAGATATGCCTCCTCAAGCTAAAATTGCAAACAAACACCACGGGTTAAAAGAAAACCTCATCAGCAGGCTCTTCTCAGCTGTGTAAGCTATGTGACGCCCTTCCTAGCGCTCAAAAACGTTGAAAAAGGAAAACTCAGTTGTCATTTGGAGGCTGTTAGGTGAGAGATTCTGACTTGAGTAGGGAATGTGCAAGGCCTTTGGGAGTAGCGTAGTCGTCCACTGCCTCGACTGCTCGTTGCCCCGCTGTCCCTATGTGTATCACCCCATCGCTTCCACCTGCCGCCCAGAGCGTTATATCATCCACGTATAGGCAGCGGTGCAGACCTGGTTGGTATAGCTGCGAGGGGAGAAGCAGGTCGATATCAAATAGGAGAAGACAGAGAAGAGAGCCCTGCGGAGCTCCTCGACCCCCTCCTCGCTCCCCCCCTCCCCACCTGACTCCATTCCACCTACCAGGATTTGTGCAGTGCGGTCAAAGAGGAAGTCCTTGATATGGTCTTAGGGGCGCTGTCCAGCTCTTAGATTGGCGAGGTTGATCATTCTTGCTTTGTGTCGCACGTTATCAAACCCTATGGTTAGGTCGAGATCCCCGATGACTCTCGTATCGAGCGGTAGGCAATCTGCCCCAACTATGATTTGGTGTTTGACGCGAAGCATTATATCTTAAATGCAGTGCTTCGGTCTAAAACCTACTATAGTGTGTGGGGAAAGGTCCTTACATTCAATGAAATTAACAACTCTCTACATGTAGCAATTTACCCAGACACGAAGTGAGCGAAATGGGTCGGAGGTTGTCCATGTCGAGCTTTTAGCCGCTTTTGGTATCATCTTTACGTGGCCGTTTTCCAGCTGCTTCCGCATTTACAACTCTGCTGTCCTGTCCTCGCGCTCATACAGTTGCACGCGCACCCACAGAAGCACGCAAATTGATTGACGAATTGATTCTGTGCGCCTACTTGAGTTTGTTTACTTCATTGCGCACGCTTAGTTTGGAGAAGCACACACAAAAAATATAGGGGCACGTAGCGTCATAGTCCGATCATATCGAAACATTTTTAAAGCAACGCTTTCTAGGTCTACCAGCCAACGGTTATTTCGTGGCGTGCGGGACAACAAACTCCCAACGCGGCGGAGGTGGGGGGGTAGAGGACGGAGGGTTTCACTCACGGAGGACACTAGAGATGGCACACCGAGTTTACCCAGCGTTCCCCGCGCGGAAGTGCCTGCTCGCCAGTGGGGGCGTCGGGAGTACGGCTTTGCCGTTTGCTTTAGAGACGGTTGTTTAGGGCCTGTTTTGGTGCAGCTCCGCGTCCATTGCGCGGTGCCTTCGCACGGCTTGATTAACTTGTTCGACAGCACCTCCAGGGTAACCCGAGCCCGGCAGAATTAAGTGGCCGTACGGCAAACATACGTTAAGGATTGGTTTGCAGGGCGGGAAAAATAAAATGTTCAAACCACATACCGACATCTGGCCGGTAGAGAAACGCTACCTTTTGCGCGCTGCTTGCCATGAATGGGACTCCATTTTTAAAGACGATAGTCTTTTTTGGGCTACTTAAACCCAGAAATTTTGGTCTGTCTGTATGTCTGTCTGTCTGTCCGTCTGTCTGTCTGTGACTCGATTCAGCCACCCGGCCAAAGCAAAACAATGCCTGCGCAATAGTCTTATATAGTCACAGCTACATCTACCCGTCTATGTCCGGTGTAATGTTCATACTTGTCAACATTGCTGAAGAAGAACAAGACATTACTCAAATATGAGACAACAAATCAATACATAAGTGATATTTACAGTGTTCTTTTATAAAAAAATCAAACATGCTTGACTTTTGCGAAATTAAATACTTCATCAACTGCAGAAAAAGAATTCACTCCGCCGTCGCCTGCTGTCGCCCGCGCCACTATAGCTTCTGTCGCCATTTTAAGAAATCAACCGGCAACAGCTGCGCAAGGTTCCACTAGATAGGTTACACGTTCTGCTTACAACGCACGTGGAGTGGGGAAACGCGGTTCTATAAACATTGAAGTAGGGCGCCTCGATCAACGCGAGTATTCGCCGTACGGCAGCGTTCGCATCGAGACACCCGGTTTGGAGCAGTGGAACGCGGGAAATTTAAAATGATTTCAGCAAACCTTTGGCGTCTTTACCTTGGGAGGAGCGCGCCGCAAGAGGAACAACATGAGAGGTGAGCGGGAAAGCGAAGGGAGGCATTTAATTCGCAAAAGCCGGTAAAGACTGTCGTCTTTTGACGGCATTTGCAACGAAAGGAGCAGATACGCGGCCAATTTTTTAAATTGGTGCTGGCCAATTCGCTCGTGTTTTAAGAGGTATTACAAAAGTCGAAAGTAGCGATTGGCTCTGATAAATAGCGATTATGAAGGTTCCCTAAGCTTTCTCGCAATTCTCAAACTTACTAAAACTAAATAGTACAATCGGTATAAATGGGGATCGCTAAGCTCGCATGCCGAATTGTTTCGGTGTCTGCGCTTGTATCGCGCGGTGGTGTAGATTGATGGGTTGCAGGGTTTAACGCGCCGACGCAACGCAGGCGATGAGGCGCGCCGTAGTGGAGGGCTCCGAATTAATTTTGACCATCAGGGGATCTGTAACGTGCCCCGAAATCTCGCTCACACGGGCGTTTTTGCTTTTCGCCTCCATCAGAAAAGCGACCGCCGCGGCCGGGAATCGAACCCGCGACCTCGTGCTCAGCAGCGCAACGCCTTAGCCACTGAGCCACCGCGGCGGGTACGGTGGTGTTGCCCCAAGCTAGCACATAAGGATAGCTAGGTTCCGCTGGCTCACGCTTCGAAAGACGCTCCTCTCCGTTTTCTTTCTCCCAACTCACGGCCGGGCTGCGTATTCCCAAACCATATCCCGTAGGGGCCCAAGCCGACCACACCCCCTTCAAACGGCGACGTCACAGCGTGGCGCTACAGTCAAAATAAAACTTGAGGCCAGAACCCTCCGGCAGCCTGCTGCCACGCGAAACCTTGAGGAGCCTCTTGAGGGTTCTTTTAACGCAGAAATTTGACGTGTAATAGAAATTTTGCCATTTGGATTTGTCAATGATCACTTTAGTTCTGTTTCATCGACATTCCGTGATTGTTCAAACATTTCGTCTGCTTCAGATGGAAATGAAACAGTTTTACTAAATAATTTTCAGTCAATAAAATGCAGGTTTAAGATTTTCAACTTGCTCTTACAAACATTCATGCTTGTTGGCACTACACATCGCACACACACAAGCTACTGCAGCCACTGACCATTAAACGTTTGTCAAATGTGCCATTCAATTAGTCTTCCCTGGGATCCAATGGTGCAAGGCACAGTGAAATATAACAGAGTAACCATAACAAGGGCGACACTAGACACGGGAGTCGCAGTTTGTTGGTCATTCCCACCAGGTTTAAAGCTGCCTGTAAAAACTGCTGACTGCATCTCTGAGTCTCTGCTTGCCAACAAGAGACTACAGAAAACTGGCAAAAAAAGCTGCTTGGCAAATAAAGACTGACTGCAATACCTATTATCACACCATATCGAGCAATTTGAGAAAGATTACAGACAAATTAATTGAAAGGTTGTTTTTACTGCTCATGACAAATTGATAGGGCTCTTAAAGAGTAACTGCACTGTGCAGACAGTCTTTGCAGCCCTTTAACCATGATACACAACTACCCCCACAGTGACCAATTCTTGAAAACGGTCGTCAAATAGGCGAGGGAAACGATTGCGGAAAACCGACTGTTCAAAGCGGCCAAGATCGCGTTGCCATTTGTTGCATAGTTCGCCGGAATTCTCTTTGCTGTGGACGTTGTGCAGTAACCAACATGCCCATCCGCAAACGGCCTACCTGTGCTACACGAGCGTTTGGAAGGACATTGCAGTCGAATGACCTTCGAAATTTCAAATGTCATTCGAACTGGAAGGAGTTCTGTCGATCTCCACGACGATTCTCAAAGGCAGTTGAAAGTTTCCTCGTTCGCCCGCCATGTTTTGGTGTCGCCACTGCTGCCAAGTTTTGTTCTTGGCGAAAATGTAATTTTAGAGTTAAAATGGGCAAAAAAGCAATTATTAGAGACCAAATTGATAACTATCTACAAGCTCGCACAAAACAAGCACAAAGCAGCCAGTTTCTTTATATTTTTTCGCAACGCCGGTGTTGAGAGTAGCAAGTTACCTCGTATCGTAGAACGAGTGACAGAGAACGAAAACAAGTGAAGGGAAAAGTTATGAAGATCTTGCACTTCAAACACAAAGTTTTACTCGTTAATAATTGTTTTTGTTATTACGGCTCGCAGTAACTGAGCCTTAGGGTACGACCGTTCGTGTTTCAAAGGCATTTGAGGCTCTCAAAGGTCAGTTGCCGTGCTCCTTTGACTCAAATGCCATTTTAACCAAAGGCCTTTTAAAAAAATCGTGTAGCTGCTCAAAGGTGTCATTTGAGTCAAATGACATTCGGATCGAAGGCCTTCAAAACGCTTGTGTAGGACGGGTGTTATAAACTGCAGCGCAGTTATTAGCACATACAAAGGCAGGCGATCACGCGAGATGAGCAAATTGAGCACATCACCCTCTGACATACAACTCAGTGAAAAATGTTAAACGCGTAAATTATGACGCTATGCCGCTCTACCAATTCTGAAAGAAAAAAACACAGACACACACAGTACCGAGGACTGTCGCACGTACTGACAAAACTTGAGACGGGGTTTCATCTAAATACATGCGAGAAGTGAGTGAGAGTGATTTCGTTCCGGGTAGCGCGGGACTGGTAATCGAGGCCTTGAACCAAGAACTAAGCTACGCTAAAAGGTTTAGTTGGAGACACTATTGAGGCCCAATAATGTTTGCTTGGCTTTCCGGAACCTGCGGCTTTTTTTTTTTGCTCTGTTGCGGTGATGCCCTTACCGCAGTAGTTGTATTATAAAGTCAAGGAAACTAATCACCAGCTAGAGGTACAAAACAAGTTGAGCGACGCAAAACAGTTCAGCAAACATTGCCCTTTTCTCGCCACCCCAGGGGAAGCCTTTCTACCTGTGTTTCGACTGTTTCCGCACTGAGCACCCACTTTCCACCACAAATCAAGAAATCATGCATAAGACACAAAAAAGGCATCGGAAGGGTTTAAACATTCAGTGGTATATATAAACGACGTGCAATAGTTACCTTGTGAAATAACGCTCCAGCAGCACGGTGCAACACCTCCATCCGAGGGCGGCCATGTTTATTGTTACGAAACTGCGATGGCTGAATCGGCTGAATCACAGTTTCGTTAAAGGTACAGAGACGTCTCTAATGGTGTAGAACAATCAATCTTTAAAAATATATTGAGATATAATTAAAATAAAAACAATTCTAGTTGTTTAACTTGTAGTTATAAATATTTTACATTGATCCAAAATAAAATGGCAGCAAGGCAGACCCAGAACCAGAACCAAGCAGCAGACCATTTGAGCGCGCCCCGCACGGTGCACCTTGAGTAATCTTGGTGACGGTGTTGGCGACACCGCGGACCCCCAGCCCCCCATACCCACGCTGTAACCGACCGTGGCAATGAGTTTTAAGGTGAAAGGTGAAAACCTCAAACGGTAGCCGTCGGATCGTGGTCAAGCTCCGGCGGATGGGCTCCCTGTCTGTTTACCAGACAGGGAGCTCCGGGACCTCTTTGACCATCAGAGTAAAGCCAAAGAAGAAAGTACCCCCCTCCCCTGCTTTATACTATGGCGCATGGTAATATCTAAACCTCTTCTTCCGGGCCCCGAAAGGGGTCCGCACCGAAGCAATCTTTAAACCCCTGCGGAACCCTGTCTTCGATAACCCTGACAACTTTCCTCGCTTCCTAGTCATGCAGACAGTTGACAAAGCCACCCCAATAACTTCGAAATCTGTGTTCCTGATCGCCAAGTTCATTGAAGGTATAGTTGGAAAAAACTATGACGCAAAGAAACTTGCATCTGGTGACATGTTTATTGAGGTCAGAACTAAGGAACAATCTGCTAACCTAAAACAAACAAGCATAGGTGACTTACAGATCACTGTAACACCTCACCGAACCCTCACCAGCTGCCGAGGTGTGCTCTCGGAAACTGAACTCATACATGAAACTGAGGCAGATATTCTTGAGGGCTTGCGTGAGCAAGGAGTGACTGGTGTTAGACGTATTACAATGAGGCGCGATGGAAACGAGATCAAAACCAAACATATCATCTTGACTTTCGATCGTAGTACGCTCCCCGAATCTGTCAAAGCCGGGTTTCTCCACTGTCAGATAAGGGCGTACATCCCGAACCCGCGACGTTGCTTCAAATTTCAAAGGTACGGGCATAATAGCAACACCTGTCGAGGGCAAAACACGTGTGCAAAATGCTCGAAGCACGACCACCAGACAGATGAGTGTAATGCAACGCAATTTCACTGTGTTAACTGTGAAGGATCCCACCCCGCGTACTCCTGTTCTTGCAAAAAATTCAAAAATGAGAAAGAAATCATAAACCTCAAAGTGACCCATAACCTGTCTTACCCAGAAGCTCGAAAAAGACATTCTATGGTTCCCTCGGGAAGTTACGCTGACGCTGCTCACTGGGGGTGGGGCGGCGTCAGGTTTCTGTGATGACCCAGTGCAGCAACGCTGACCTGGCCCCACCCCCGCCCCCTACTGGGCTGGCTTCTGCTGCCCAAAATGTTGTACCACAGCCTGTGGATTCCACTGCGGCTGAGGTGGCAACGAATACTGCAGGTGGAGACGGCTTGCCTTCTGCTCCTGCTGCGCTGTCGCCCTTGTGCACAGTAGGCAGCGAGGTGGGGAGCCTTGCATCCACATCTACACACACAACGCCGCTACAGCCGCCATTGGCCCGCGCGGCAAACACGAGTGCAACTCCCCGAGGTCCACGGCAAAAGGAGGGAGATCCTGCATTTACTCCTTTGCCGCCGGATGACGAGATGGACGTAACACCCACGCCAGCTCGGTCAGCTGTTCATGCAAACGAGCAGCGTGGCAACATCGGCCGCGGGAACAAACCAGCTCCGCGCATAACTGGCCCTAATGCAGGCTCAGTAACATAGATAACACCACCCGTCTGCAACACGCAGATGCACCCTGCACTCTCTCTTTAAACACTTATGGTAGTACAATGCATTACACAATGGAACTGCAGGGGCTTAATGAAAAACTTGGATGACATATACGAAATTCTTCATAAAAACCAATGAACCATCTTATCTCTTCAGGAAACACACAAACGAAAGAACCTTTCTGACGCGCTATTCGGTGTTTAGGAAAGATAGGAACGACTGTTGTCACACCTCAGGTGGGGTAGCTATAGTTATACAACATTCTATTCCCTGTCAAATTGTCCCTTTGACTACAACCCCCGAAGTGGTTCCTGTACGTGTAATAATCGCCGACAGGTCAATAACGATAGCTTCAATACATATTCCCCTCACTTTTGCCTTTAGAGTCCAGAAGTTGAATCCATAATTAACCAGCTACCGGATTCATTCCTACTGGTGGGCGACTTTAATGCCCACAGCAAACTGTGGGGATCTGAACGCGAAGATGGCCGGGGCCATTTAATTGAAAGATTCTTACTCTCATCTGGTCGTGTATATTTAATAAAAAGGAACCAACATACTACCGCACAACACACAACACCTACTCACACATCGACGTAGCAATAGGTTCATCCATCCTCTTCCCTTTGTTCGAGTGGAATGTGAACTCCAACCCTTATGGAAGTGACCACTTCCCTGTCACTCTATAGTGTCTAGATACACTCTCTGACAGTTCTATTTACCATAAAAGGTTTATAGAAACCCGTGCAGACTGGGTTGCTTTTAAGCAAAGATCACAGCTCTCCTACACATTCATAAAACACTTGCATATCGATGAAGCTTCTGGAATTGTCACCGCCCACATTATAGAGGCTGCCAAGAGTTCAATCCCTCAAACCTCCGGTACTCCTCAAAATCCCAGAAGGCCCTGGTGGAATGAGGAGTGTCGAAACACACGCAAAGCGCAAAACAAGGCCTGGGGAAACGTCCGAAGGTACCCAACGGCACAGAATCTAATTGCTTTCAAGCGTGCCAAGGCAGTTGGAAGGCGTATTCGCCGCGAAGCCAAAACCAACAGCTGGAGAGCTTTTGTGAGTTCTATTAACTCTTACACTGACACAATCAAGGTATGGAACCGAATAAGAAAGTTCAAAAGGCACAAAACAACCTTACCCCTTGTTAGCACCACTGGTAACACATTAGAAGACAAGGCAAACACACTAGCCAAACACTTTGAACTTATATCAAGCTCTTCACATTACACAGACAAATTTATCAGGCACAAAACATCTGCTGAACGTAAATCCATTAGGGACATCAAGACGTCGTCACAAGAGTCTTACAACTGTACATTTTCCGTAGAACGGACAGTTGGGCTAGTTTGTAGCTGTTCATCATGAAGGTGGAAGCGCTCACAAAACAGGGACGAAAGCAGAAAGAAAAAAGACGACACGGCGCTAACTCGCAACTATTTGTTTATTGAAAAGAAACACAAATATATACTTTCAACATCTCACGTGGTGCGTTCATCTCGCCCAAGATAAAACCATGAAATTCACTTTTTAACAGGATTAAATACATACGGGTGTACACGCGACAACTAAGGGTAAGGGCATTACAACAGCGAAGCCATAACAATCCAAGAAACCGCTACGATCGCAATGAGTTGCACAGATAAAAATATTCTTTGTCAGTTATAAAAATTGATGGGGTACTAACACATCTATCTCCTGAACTTTTAATGTGAAATGATTCAATCAGCTCTCGAGTGGTTTTATCTCGATGCCGTGACAAAACTCTGGTATCACAGAATATGGGCGAACAGCCATGCGTGGTGCAGTTTTTATAACTGACAATTTTTATAACTGACAAAGAATATTTTTATCTGTGCAACTCATTGCGATCGTAGCGGTTTCTTGGATTGTTATGGCTTCGCTGTTGTAATGCCCTTACCCTTAGTTGTCGCGTGTACACCCGTATGTATTTAATCCTGTTAAAAAGTGAATTTCATGGTTTTATCTTGGGCGAGATGAACGCACCACGTGAGATGTTGAAAGTATATATTTGTGTTTCTTTTCAATAAACAAATAGTTGCGAGTTAGCGCCGTGTCGTCTTTGTTCTTTCTGCTTTCGTCCCTGTTTTGTGAGCGCTTCCACCTTCATGATGTACATTTTCCATCCACGAGCTTAAGGTTGCCTTGGCAACTTGTAAGACATTCGCACAAGGTGCAGACCAAATCACATACACAATGATTCAACACCTCTACGCAGACATCCTCGAAACACTCCTTTATTTGTTTAACAAGGTCTGGAGTGCAGGACATGTTCCACGGGCTTGGAAAGAGGCAATTGTACCATTGCTTAAATAAGGGAAAGCTGCCTCTTCTCCTTCTAACTATCGGCCAATTGCACTTACCAGTTGTTTAACTAAACTGTTCGAGAAGATGGTCAATAGAAGGCTCATGTACTTTTTAGAATACCAATTCCAGATAGTTTCCAGGCAGGTTTCCGTTCGGGAAGATCTACAACCGACCAGCTTGTGGCCTTGGAGTCGTATGTTAAAGACAGGCAGCACTGAATTCCTATTTTCTTTGACTTGGAGAAGGCGTACAATACTGCATGGCCCTATGGCATCCTGCGTGAACTCAAAGCTTACGGTGTATGTAGAAATATGCTCAACACTATAGAAAGCTACATGCCTGTGCGAACTTTTCGCGTAAGGGTCGGAGCATCACTTTCTGGAGTACTGAGTTGTACAGTTTTTATTGTCAAAATCAACTCACTCAAAAGCTACTGTCACCCACAATTTTCTACTCAGTCTACGTTGATGATATTCAAATCAGCTATAAGTCCTGTAATCCGTCGATCTGCGAGCGGCAGCTACAACTTAGTGCTAATAAACTTGAAAAGTGGGCTGATGAAAATGGTTTTAAGATTAATCCTGAAAAGAGCACATGTGTACTGTTTTCTCGGCAGCTTGGAGTCCAGCCTGACCCTGAAGTCCGTATTAATAATGTGGTGATTCCTGTCAAAAATGAACACAAGTTTCTTGGTATTCTGCTGGACAAAAGGCTCAAATTTGTCCCCCACATTACACAACTCAAAATTAAGTGCACTAAGACCATGAACATTATTAAAACACTATCCAACCAATCGTATGGTGCAGATAAGACATGCTTGCTCCGTCTTTTCAATAGTTTAGTGCGACCGCGCATAGACTACGGCAGTGTGGTGTATGGTTCTGCTTCTAAAACAACTTTAAAAATGCTCGACCCAGTGTTGCATTTAGGGCTCCCCCTTGCGTCTGGGGCTTTCCGGAGAAGCCCTATAGAAAGCCTGTATGTTGAAACCGGCAGTGGTGCTTAGAGCACCAACGCACATACATGACATTTTTGTGCTACGTGAGAGCAACGTCGATGAGGAATCACCCTTTCAATACTATTGTTCAAAACACATATGAAAGGTTGTTTTTGAACCGTCCTTCACTCCTTCTGCCTTTTTCTTTCCGAGTGAGAGCAGAGGCAAAGGACCTTGGTGTCACCCTGACCGACACCTACAAAACAAACATCACCCAGTTAATTGCACCTTGGAATCTGCTCCCTGTCATCTGTGACGTGTCTTTCAAGAAATTGACAAAAGACACGCACCAAAGGAACTCATTCTGCAACACTTTCTACACTTAAAATACAAGTACACATACACTGCTTTTTATACGGATGCCTCAAAGTCTTCCACTGCAGTGGCATGTGCGGCGCATGGTCGTCCCCACTTTCCAGTGCAAGAACGCTAAACAGGAACTCAAGTATATTTACGGCAGAGGCACATGCTATTTTAATGACTGTGGAACACATAACACAAACAAAAACACAACAATCCATTATATTCACAGACTCAAGCGCTGTAACAGCATTACGTTCTGGGAAAAAAGTAGAAATGCAATATTGAACCAAGTCAATAAAGATATAATCTCTGCGTATGCTTTAAAACAGACCATAATAATGTGCTGGGTGCCTGGACACTGCGGAATTCCTGGCAATGAGCTCGCTGACCAGAGCGCTGCCGCAGCAGCACTGTGCTGTGAAATCGATGTTCCTGAGCTGTCCTATCTTGACATAAGACCGCTCATTCGTAAGGCACTACGAAAACGCTAGCAGTAACACTGGGACACACAGACAGAAAACAAACTCCAGACTATAAAACCCCAAATTGGCAGCTAATACACAGAAAACCATCACAGAACAACAGGAGTGTACATGAGAAGACTACGTATAGGTCATACATATGCCACTCATTCCCATCTTTTAGATGGAGCCCCACCGCCACGATGCAACAGTTGTGGACATCGTCTGTCAGTAATGCATGCTGTCATTGAATGTCCGCACTTCCACAGTGCGAGAAAGAAGCATTTCCGGGGACTGTACACTCACATGATTCCACTTCACCCATCATTGTTTTTAGGCGATAAACCCTTCATGCCAAGTAAACGTTTCTTTACTTACCTTGGAGGCATTGGATTTTTAAAAGGCATCTCAAACCACATATGTTAGCAAAAGCCCTCAGTGGAGGTAGCTTTGATTGAACATTCATTCTTTACTCTAACGTCATAACCATCTGGCTCACTCCACAGTTTGTTTTTTTTTTAAATAAGGGGCTCTATACACCCCGCAGTATTCTATCACATTTCTATTTGACCTAAAATTTTACACCAGAAACGACACAACCATTGTTTTGGCGCTCTTTGGCCTTCGTTGCCCTTGCACCAGAAAACAAACATCATCATCATTTGAGCGCGACGGTTCTTTCTTCCCTGAGAAAGTTGCCGTGCTCAAAAGCAGCGTTTTTAGTTGGGTTAAAAGCCAATTTCTCTGACGCACTTCCTGTAACAACCACGCGCTACCTACGGGTGTGCTTTTATAGGTCGACGCTTAAGGCATTTGCTGTACGGCTATACCTCCTTCACGCGCATATGCGCGCCTATGCGTTTTATTCTTCTACACGCAAAAATAAAACATTGGGCTGACCGAATCAACATGAAAGCACGCACGCACTCCCGCATATATCCCAATCATTGCCATTCTTGAACATTTTTAGGACTATCCCAGTGCGGAAGTCCCAGAGATGCCCATAGGCTATGCTTTTTGGGGCATGGGATTTAGGTCCTTTTTTGGGATGTCCTTAGGATGTTTGGTGTTGTCTGGGTTGGAGCCATTTTTCCACTTCTCATTACTGATTTTATTGGAATAGTTTGTACAGGTACCTTTAAAATGTCGATTTTACGTTGCCGTTGTTTTTGCTTTTAACTTGGCACGGGGGCACGCACGTGAAGAGATGGAAACAGAACGCGAGGGGGCCGAAGAGATAAACAATCTACAGTGAGGGCAAACTTGCGTCAGCAGACGATGCTTGCAAATGCCTGCGACAAAGAAAGGTCAGAATGCCCTTCGGATAAGCACAATCGCTTGTTATCTGGATAGACAGTGCGAGCCAATGGCGCCGGTTATCTTGAGCACTTCAGCTTCGACCTACCACGAAACATTAGCAACTTCACGTGGCTTGCGGCCTTTTGCCCTCGGCAACGCCGAAAATTCGTGGAATGCCAGCAAACAGCGAGTTCCGGGGGCGGTGACCCCATGGAAGCAGTGCAGAAGACCGCGAGGCGGATATGTATCGTGCTAAAAGAAGGAAGTGTCGCCCTGGTACCGTCACCACTTTGTTGACAACGATCGGCGCTTGTTCCGTCGTCCTGTCCTTGTCTAAGTTGCGCTCTACCTTTTAAGTGCGAATGCACTTCTTAAGCGACCCTGAATCACGCGTCCACCGCCGTCCGTCCGTCCGTCCGCAGCCTAGCAACGGAGCTAGCTAGCGTGCCTAGCAACGGCGCCGGATTTCCGACGCGTGAGGGCGCTCGCGTAGCGCCTCCTCTCCCCCCTCGCCTACTCTCCAGCTCGCAACACCCTCTCTCGGCGCGCCAGCCAGGCCACTACACTATATAAAAAAATAACAGCATCCGGCGCCCGGTTTCCATCCGAGGACGTTGCGGCCGCAGCGCGACGCTCTACCGACCAAGCCACGGACGCGACGGTGATACCAGTGTTAGACGCGCCTTATATCTTTAACGCATTAAAACTACGTCGTCAGTGGCGTTGCGTTGGCGACTCAGCGGCGTTATAGCGGCTTGATAACTGCGTGGTGTACACGTGATACTACAAACCCGATGGAAGAGAAGGCGGCGAGGCGGTGGGCTGCGGGGGCCGAGCGCAAGCGCCGCAAGCGGGCCGACAACCGTGCATTCGCACTTTCATATTCTCCCCCTCGGGGAAATGCGGGGGAATTTTTTTCAATCATAATGCGCCAACTTGCCCAACAGATGTGTTTAATGAAGCTCTTTGTTTAGGCGTTCATCGAACGGCTTGAAGGGATATCACGTGAAGTGCGCGATATACCGCATAACAACGTGCATATTGTCCATTTGCGACTGCGGTGGGCAGCTCAGATCGCCTAACCGTGTATGGACCATTTAACCGACGTCGTAGCTTAACCACAGAGTTAAAGGGGAGAGTGAACAGGGGCCGCTCATCACGGCGGTCTGAATTATTGTCAAGCGGCAGCAGCACGAAGGCGACACGAAGCACGGCGCACGTCACATAGCGCGCGCAGTCGCATCTTTGCACGAGCACGCTTGCGCCACCGTGTATCTTGGTATATTGACGAGCATGGTTGTGTGTGCGTCCCGTTTCCTTGTGGGCACAAGCCGAGCATTTCCTCTGCACACCCTGCGCCATCAACGCTTTCCTGGAAACACTCCTATTCTTCTATGCAACTGCTAAAAGAGCTCCTCTAGTCTTCCTGAGAAGCCTAGTTTGGGCTAGAATCGCGGGTTTTGGAACGAACGCCTCTGGTTCGAGCCCCAGCATTAGCAAATATTTTTTTCACAGCCGTAAGTTTTTTTTTGTCACTGTGAAATGGTCCCTTAGCTATATACCACTCCTTATTTACGTAAACAAAGGTGGTTTGGCATTTTTTCGGCAAGTCGGGAGGTGCGGCGCGCAATATCAGCGCGCTTAATCAACGTCTTTCATTGCACCGCCAGTGCCGGGTTTGTAACGGAACATCGCTTCCCACCATCAGACAGTGGTGAATTGCAGCCGCTTTTTCGGTCGTCGCAAATTCGGGCCCGGCCTATTGTGCGGTGAATAATCTGCCATACCTTTGCTTGAGCATTGCGCAGGTTCAGTCACCGCGGTCGAAATTTGTGAAGTGCCGCTCCGTTGTCTGTTATGCGGGCCCTGATGCCACAATGAGGACGGTGCCAGCGAAAGAGTGCACTTTCGAACGCATTTTTCGTATTCGTTCAAATTTCTCCGACAAACCCGGCACAAGCGACGCATATTCGATGCTTCAACCTTTGAAAAAGAAAGATACGACGTTTTCAACTGTCGTCAGTGCTCCTTCATAAAATGCATGGAATTGTTTACCCTGTGTTTGCGGATAAACCGAGTGGAACGCGAAACAAACACCTCCTAAATTTACAACTAGTTGGGCGAAAACAGTGAAAAGAAAATTCAGCCCTCTTGCTAGGAGCGGGTGTGTAGCGCTTGGGTACGACCTCGGGTGGTGGGCACTCCTGCACCATTCGAGACGATGAGTCGTACCGGCCCATCTTCGAAGGAATCCGGCCAGCAAGAGAGACAGCGTCCGGAGTTGCGTCCCACGGCGAGCTGCTTCGTGCAGCACTGCCCTAGTCGAGGATGAGGGAAGCCGGTCGCAGGGGGCGCGGAAGGGGATCGAGATGGACGCCTAGCTGTGCGCTGCTGACGACTGGGTCGTTGTGATGCGTCGGCAGTGATAACGCTCAGATGCGCATGTTTTCGCTTGAATTGGACATTTCAGCGCCGCCGGTTGCCGCAACATCGGCTAGCTCGGAGACTCTCATCCCCTTCTTCGTGTGCCCCCGTCAGCTCCAGCGATGCTCCGAACACACAATCTCCGCGTGTGCGCCCATGACGTAAATCGGTGTGTACAAGATTCAGTGCTGCCACGACAACGTGCGCATCCGTTCGCGCCAAGGGGATACGCCCGGAGCAGTACTGGATGCCTAGTGGGGACCTTTATGCCGGTGTGAATGGTATGAAAAAGTTTGAAGCCTGTTAAAAAAAATTTGGAGGGGGCACTACCTTATCGTGTTATTCACGCTGGATTAAAAAAGACGTGTTTACGTGTAAATACATGATGTAAATACACGCGATCAGAGCGTGGCTGCCTTTCCAGATTGGCCGGTGGTGGATGACGTCATATTCGGAAGTATCAGCGCTGCGCTGACCGCTGGGCCTGAAGAGGTCATTTTTTTTTTACTTTCAGGTACGGGACAGAAAGTTTTCTGGGAAGTGGAAGACGCACACAATATTTTCTCGGGTTGGGGGAGCCTGACGGAGACATTAGCGCAGCATATTCGCCCGCGACTAGCTTTTGAGAAGGGTTTTCCCGCAACGACTGGCGGCTTCGGTTTCTCGGATGCGAGGAACGTACGCAGATATGGAATCGTCGCTTTTTATGCAAGCGCTCATCACAACTTCTTACTCACTTTTAAATGCAGAGCATTTCAGTAACTCACGATGTCACCCGCGTTGACGTCCGTAGTCCGCACCGCACCCCTCCCTACTATATAAAAAAAAAAAATACTATCCGGCGCCCGGTTTCGATCCCTCGACCCTGCGGGCGGAACGCAATGTACATGGTGCTCTACCCACTGCGCCACAAAGCCGACATAAAATGGGACGCTACGGACGCGCCTTATATCGTTGAATCATTCAAATTACTGCTGACGAGCGCTCTCTTGTCAGCAGTTGCCCCAAGCGCAACAACATTAACGTAACGCAAACTACTTAACGTCGTGCGCCCCCGGAAATGCTCTGCATTTGATCGTGCCCCTCGCGAGGGGGATGTTTCACTGCGTCTTCTCTCGGTCGCAGGACCCGTGGCGCCATCTGGCGGAGGCGCGGCACAACTCGTTTTTCAACACGCCATCATCCCTTCTCTGACATGTGTGACTTTGTTTTTACATTTGTGCAGGCGGCAAGAAGCTTTCATCTGCGGCCTGCGTCGATTCATACGCGCAGGCTTCAGCGATGCGGCCATCATTCGCCTCGTCGCACGGAGGTTCGGTTCCAGGTTGCTCCGTGGCAGATAAGCGCAGAGGTAGTTAGGCTTATCAATGCAATAGATATGCAGTTTTAGATTAGGGGAACGCGGGGTTGGGGTGCCCCAAGGAGTTCGGGGAACCCAAACGCAACACGTTCGTGCACGACGAGTTTTCGAAGAGGGTCTTCCCCAACAGCTGGCAGCCTTTTGGATTGCTCGGATGTTAGGAATCTTAGGCCTATTACCGCGACAGCTCTTTGATCGCCGCCTTCGCTACAATTGGGAATGACAATAGGCTCCGGACAGCGAAGTTTGGCGGGCGAGCGCAGCGCAAGCCGCGGCACACCTGCGCAACGCTTGGTCGATCCCGCCGCGCACACCGCCTTCAGCGCCCGTGAACGCAACTTTGCAAGAACGTGTGTCGTAACGTGAGCTGCGTGTATATTGTTGCGTCCCGATAGACGCAGGCGAAATCGGCTGCACGGTGTTGCACCGATTTATTAGGGGCGGCGCCTAAAATAGAAAGGCGAGAGAGCACGTCAAATCTCAGCGAAAATGGCTGACCGATTCAAGCGCGCGGGGCCCGGGGCACGCGTTTGTGTCGTCGTCTTCGGGCTAGCCGGCTTACCAGGAAACACGGCACGTATCCATCACTTAACCCTTACATACCTTAAACAGGGGATTGCCCTGCTTAACACACGATCCACGCGACATTTTACCCCCCGTCGAAATAGCATCGCCCGGATGCACGCAGAGTTATTTAAAATGATTGATGCACTTATGGTGTTGTCCAAAATGATTCCGTCAACGATCGAAGTATGGCTTCATGCGCACTACATGAACGACGTCAGGGCAGCGGTTACGGCGGCGTCGAGACACGAGGCCATCGTCGACAACTTGTTTGGGTTGGAGCTAAACTCTCCAATAAATAATTATTTCTCACTCTCTCTCGTACGTTACGTCTGTAACCTGGCGCAGCACCCGCACTCTAAGAAAAAAGGGTGTGGTAGTTTCTCCCTTAAGGGTCGAACAGGAATGTATCATATATTTCTCCCTAAGAGGTAGAAAGATTCTCCCTTTAAGAGGGAGGAGCGCGTTTCTACCCCTAGGAGTGGAGGGAGATTTCCCCCTTTCGTGAGCTAATGGAGGAGTGTTCCTCCCCTGGCAGCGTCACCCAAGCAAGGCTTGTCATGCGAGAAAGGCCTAGCGAGCTGATCGGTTTGAGGATCGAGGAAGTACAAATACGTAGGTTACCGTGGTTGTGTGCGCTTAAAATGCGCTAAAATAACAAAGAAATTACCTACCGAGCACCAGAACTGCGGTTAGCAAGCGATGTCGCCAATCGTATATGCGCGACTTCTTGCATTCGTCTCGCTGCGCGCCCCGCCTACGCGTTCAGAGTGAACGCGCCCCCGTAAACAAAGTAGAAGCAGAGTCCGTCAATGCTTTTCATTTAAACAGCTCGCGGGCAAGCGTTCTATGATAGAGCTAACCAGCTTTCGGGAAAATCGTGGCTCGTAATCTGACGTCTGCACGTGTGTGTACAAAAGGCACTCGCACCTTAAAATATTTTTGAAAGATATTTTTTTTAATACTCCTTTAGATTTTCTTCTTCAAATTCATCGCGTGGGTATGAGCTTTTTTGCTTATATCGAGCAGTTCATACCGATTGCTTCCAAAATGCCGCCTTTATTTCCGAAACGCCCGTAACCCCGCCGTTCACCGCACTCGAGATCGCAAGCATCCAGTGCGGCCGTTTGAGAACAACCAGTTGTTGTTAGTCGTCTTACCTTGCTACAACCGATGCATCAAAACGCGGATCGTCTGCAATCTCAGCGCAAAGGCAATGCAGGCAACACGAAAAACGTATCCGTCGCTGTCGCAACCATCGCAACCGTCCGAACGAGGAGATTACAATGGTCGCCCCCTGGCGTGCTCGAAGTCCACTGTACTCAAAGTAAAGCAACCGTAAACGTTTTAAAATGACCGATAGATGAAGCAAAAAAAAAAGTAGGGGTGGGGAGGGGCAGCCATAGAGTTTCTCACTAGAGAAACTCTATGGGGGCAGCTACTAAGCATCACCATCAGTGGGCACTTACATCAAGGAGTTTCCTTGGTTTCCTTTATGAATAGCGTATATTATTATAGCCAACATCACAGAGGCCCAATGTGGGCGGGTACATTGGGAAAAAACATAGCACAACACAGCGACATACACTTCATTAAATGCACTGCCAACGCACAATACACGCAGCACACAACATCGCAAGCATAATACAGCACAACATATAGTACACTTACCACACCTCCGCATGATCACAAGCCACAACTAAACATTAAAACGGCGACAAAGTATTTATAACCCTGATCACCGAGAATGCAGGTAGGAACAGTGAGATCGTTGCTTGTTTCAATACCGCACGGCAGTGCGTAAGCCTTAGGTGGGTTTTGTCATGTCATCAAATGTAACCTGTGAAATTGCAAACTTTTAGTAATTTGAGGTTTTGTAAGAAGCAGTAAAATAGCTCAAAGAAGAAAAACGTTTCACGAAACAGTGTGGCAGGTATGTTTGGGTAATGATACTTATTGCCTCGCCTTCGCTATTTTACCGTAGAGCGCACCGCTGGTCTGGCAACCATTCAGCCAAGATGTTGCTGAATGGGGGCCTCTTGTTGTTGGTCTGATGCTTCAATATGCTGCGGTCCGTGCTCTTTGACGAAAAAAGGGACAGTTTGCTATCATCTCTGACCTCTTTTACCCTTGGGCGTCAGTATAAAACGTCCACAAATGCAGTGGCAACGTTGAAAAGGGCGCAGGCGAGTCGCACACAGCAAGCATGCAGCGGTGCCCACAGAATTTGCTTCAAACACACGGCTGGCAAGCCGTGCGCTAGCGTGGCGGGCACATGGTAATAATAAAAAGAAAGACAGCGAGAAAACAAGCAAGCAGCACACCGCAGGGGCGGTGTTGCTCGTAGTCGTCGTATGCGCCCGATCGGCGAAAGCCACAGTGCAACGATGAACGGTTTCGTTTTCGGCGTCGGCGCCGACAGCAGATTGCAGACAACAGAGGAGATAATTTCCTCCCCCGTTTCGGTGTTTCGTTGAGGCCGTACAGAGGGCGCTACGTGTAATTAGCTAAAGGGAGAATCTCGCTGGTCCGGGGGAGAAAACCCTCGATTTCATCCTTTTTTCTACCCTTTTTTCTTGGAGTGCGATATGATCCAAAGTACCGTTTAAGAAGTTTTTCACGGTCCTCGACGTCGAACGGGAGTCCATACCAGCGAGGCGGTTTGCAGTGCCAATCTGGTATCGAAACTCAAGCAGGACAATCTCCATTGTCGCAATCAGTGCAGACCCCCTTCGTGTGTCCTTAATGTCGCCCAAGGTGTACGAACAGCACTGCAATATCCACAAATGTAAATGGGCAAACCTTGACCTCCACGACAGAGACCTATATACATGCCATCAGCATCACTCACAACGGAACGCTTTTTACTCATGTAGCCACTACCCTGACACTCCGAATAGCTGTGACGACAGCAAACCACCTCGCACCACTGCGTACAAATGTCACTAGTGTCGCTAAAAGTTTGTTGTAAACGTCTACCAGCAGCTCAGCTTGACCCCTAACGCCAGGTGCTGTTGACTGCTTGTGTTTACGACGTCTGAATTTAAGTATCGTTTGACACGAATGCGTATTCTAGCCCGTGAGTTCAACCAAAAGACAGTACGTTTGTGGGAGCAGAAGAAGTGGGATAGGATCGCGCCGGAGGCTCTCCTTAGCGCCGCAGCACGAACGGTGAAGCGTCTACCGTTCGATTGGACCTTCGTGCTCGGCATGTCACGTGGGCTTCTCCTTTGAATTCGTGTTGCCTTGTTTGCCAGCCGAGTCATATGCCTTCATAGGCAGTGACGAAGTTGTTAACGGCACTGCTCGGTGGCGAAACGCAGCGTGAAACAAACTTGTGAGCATGCGGAGGGGTGGCTTGCTGACCCGCCTGAATTTGTCTGTCCCGTTGGTCCGCCTGTCGTTCTCGCTTTAGTCCTCGGTGTCCTCGGTCTTCAAACCGTGCAATGTTCCGCTCCATCGCTGCCGTGGTTTGTGAGATGGGAGGGAGTGGGTATGATCCTGGCGGAGAACGGTCTGGGCGTGAGCGAGACGTGGCTCTGGAGAAGGGCAGGCTTGGCGGGCGAGGCGATGGTAGAGCAGAGGGAATTTACGCGGTCGGCGCTATTTGCATGTGTACGGTAGCGCCACGTTCAGACAGTACACGGTGCCACGTTTGAGATACCACAAAGTGCGCTGCCGAATAGAAGATATTTCCGCCAGTTTTTCTGGATACCCGACTGTACGAAAATATGAAGCGCTGACTTTCATGTGAGCTAGAGGACATGCATACTCAAAAATTGGTTGTCTGTCCCTTTAACAACGACGAAAAGCCCCAAACCGTACTCACTAGCGTTTAACGGGTTTTTGATCGGCCGTAACCACGTTGTACTTTCATGTAGTAGTAGCGGTAGGAAACTTTAGTTGAGCAATGGAGGAGGAGCGCTGACCCATTCTGCGCATCAAAGCGAAGGCCGGGCGACAGATTCCCTGGATGCCTGGAGTTGGCGGACGCCCTGGTGGTCATCATCAAGGGCCCTGTCTCGGGCATTACATAAGGGGGTGCCAGCGTGCGGACACGCCAGCTTACTAGTGATCATAATAAGGACGGGAAAAAAAGCAACGCGACAACAGCAATGACGAGAAGGTCGCCTGAATGGGGAAACGGGAAGGGCATGGCAGCTCATATATGTTGGTTAAAACCAAAAGCAAGACCGGAGGAAACACCAGTAAGAAAGGGATCAGACAATGTGTAAACAGGGTGAACCAGGGGCTGTGCAGCTTCGCTGGTCATTCATCTTCGCAGGGCGGAGTGGCTTGTCCTGCCGCTCACTAGCACGGGTAATGAGTGCGTGCATGCGCGCACGCCATTAACACCGCAAATAGGAAACGCACTTTTGCCACGTTTCCGTTCAGTCTCCTCGTTAGCCAGCATCACGTATGCTGCCCCGCCAATATTTAGGGGTACAGGAAACAGATTTTCGTGGCGTATATATAAATGAATGGACATCACTTGAAACACCTTGAACCGAAACGGTTTCCTGATTGCGAAAGGTTTTCCTTACAGCGCTCTGGAACGTTCGAAGGCAGGATGTTTCAATCTACGAGCCTTGCGTGTGCTGCCAAAAGGAATGCCGGCAATCGTGACGGTGAGCCGAGCGGCAACGCAATTTAAGTGCACGCATGGAGGGAAAAAAAGGTTAGGAGAGGCCCTGACGTCACATTTGTGAAGCCGAGTCCCGCCATGACTTGAGCCCACTGAGCCCAGCACTCTATCCCATCATCCTTTGCTGTCTCCGGTTTGATTTGACTAACATGGCGTCGCCCTGCCGTCCCGCTTCGAAGCGAAAACAGCTTCGTCGCTAATTCCTCGGTGCGATGTCATCTTCTAAGCTGTTGATTTCGCCTCAAAACCATCACCCAAAGTTTCAATCGGAAAACGGCCTTCGTTTTTGAGATAGAAGGACGATTTTTCAGCTCTTAAGCCTGGCAAAGTAGCGTTTGTCGTCGTCGTAGCAACAGGCTCGCGGGATGGCGAACGCAGACGACGGGAGCGTTGTTTGGGGTGCTACAGCACTGCGGTCTTTGCGCGCTACGTCTCAGTAGCGATAAATTTCACTTCAATTCACAACGAAGAAACACAGTGAGCAAAGAACGAACTGTGGCTCTCGCCAACGCTGAGCGAAGGGGATTTTCCCGGCAGGTCGCCGGCGGCGGCAGCAGCTCGCTCCGCTGATCTCGACGCGACGTAAGCGCCGCTGCGGCCGGGGTACGAGTTAAGGCCGCCTCCGACGACGGAGTTTTCAAACTGGCCTAATCTAAAAACGTTGTTTGTAGCGACTGCGCTGGTTTTCAAGCGTAGTGAAGCAACCACACACCAAGCGCAATAAAAATTTGTGCGTTTCATTCGCCCAAATTTGGCCGCCGCAGTTGTAGACAAGTAAGCAACATTGTCCATGGGCTCAAAAAAATGACGTCACTTCTTCCACACTTTTTGCAATGCATTGGGATGCTAGCGCCCTCTCCTGAGTATTCTTTCCTCCATGAGTGTACGCGACATGAGATCTATTCAAAAACTTGTCCCCAGCCAGAACAGCAAAAAAATGCAGCTACTTCTATTTCTTCATGCGCTTCGCGAATCATGCAATGGAACTGACGGACTTGTGGTGTCACCTTTGGTAGTGTCACGTTTAAGCACTGCATGCCCGCCTTTCACATTTCAGGAAATTTAGTGCCAAATCAAATTTTTCCCCCGCTAGTTTCTTTGTGCTTGCCCGGCTAAAGGAAACGCTAGCTTTCGTGTGAACTAGAGGACAAAATCGGTTGTATATCGGTTGCATATTCATTATTTTTGGCTGCTAATGCAGTCCTCCGATATCGGCTCTCTTCTCTCGTATTGTCAGCCGAGTTCGTCGTTCGTCTTATGTGTGAGATTTCACGCGGGCGACTGAAGTGACCGTAGATTTTTGTTTATTTCTTTGCGGAAGGTATACATTAAAATCTCAGGAGACATTTCTTTTCCAAAATGAATGTTCTCTGAATTCGCAACAAAAACTTGGCAATAATCATGTCGTTCTAACCAGACGGCGCAATAATGTCTCCGGTTTATATTACTGCTTGACACACAACCCGCGCGATGCAAACAGATAAAACACAAAGCCGCCTATGTGCGCCATTGCCTGCTGTTGAGACGGCACAAGGATGACTTACGCTCAAATAGCCTTCTATTCGCTAACAATACTGACTGCGCGTCTTCGAGACTGTCCGCAAGTAGGCCTTCACAGGCAAAAACAGCGGCATGCGTAAGGAAGGTATTGCTGTCATAATAAACAAAATGCGCTTTCTTTATCGGCTTACGTAGAATGGCCACGTGATTGAGCAGTGCGATGAGTCTTTCCGTTTGCGCAAAAGAGAGAGAAGGAAAATTTTCGAATGTAAATGAGGTGCTTAGGGCTCTGGTGTAAATCTCGTTCGAAACGTCGAGCAGAAGAACTGCTTCCTACATTGTTGCGGTTACAAGCCTTGCGCCAAGAACCTCCCCGCGCAAGGAGGTGAACAGTGCAGCATCGTCTGCTAATCTTTTTCTCGAACCTTCACAGCAGCTGTAACCGTGGCGGCGTTCACTCCCTTACGCCTTCTTTTTCGCGGTAGGTGCGAGTAAAGGGCGAGACACATCTGCGCAGAGCGGCGCGTATTCTTCCCTGCCCGGAAACCGTCGCGGAAGCCGCCAGGAAGCTTGCCGGACCGGTTCGGGAGAGGGGAGAACATGCGTGCGGAAGACGCATCGCTCTGCGATCGTGCGTTTGGCCCCTAAAGTGCTGGACACATGTACGACTAGTGCACGCGATTCGCATGCGACTGTTCGTTACGATTGATCGTTAGGACCCGTTTTGGCGTCCATCGCTGGTCGGAGGAGGCTCACGACGTGCGACTGGCAAGCCAGATGCAGTCGTGCCATCGATGAGATCGTCGTGAGGCAACAGCCAATGAGAGCCCGCTGAGCCCGCAACCGGCTTGCGTTGCTCTGGTCGGCTCGGGTGTTGAGAACTTCAGGCTTAGCGTCCTGGCGAATATTTGATCGCCGCTACCTGTGCAACTGTGAATGACAATCCGTAACACAACTGTGCACCACACTATCATCCCCTTTCTCGCATGTGAAACTTTATTTGAGCTACAACTGCCGTTTGAGCGATCGGTGACCAAGACATCTGCGTAGCCTGTTTCGATGCTTCCGCGCAGGTATCGCCATCTCTCGGCCGCTCGGCGCACCGCGCGCCGCGGCAACCACGTCCGGTCAGCATAGGCTTGCATCGCGGCAGATATCTGATCGCCGCTTTTAAAATAAGCCCTCAGAACAATCCCAGCACAATTTTTCACCACACTAACACCTACTTTCTCGCATGTGTAACTTCGTTTTAGCGATCAGAGTGATTCGGAAGAGCAGCGACAAGCGGTTGCTACCGTGGTCTGCTAGCCGGCGCACACCGTGGTCTGCGCCGGTTCGAGTCGCTGAGTGTGCCGAGCTGGCAGGCGCGGCCGGCGTGTGCGCGGACTGTTTCCGATGCAGAAAAGGCTTCACGATTGCGTGCGTTATCCATTTCTTGCGTACAAACGCGCGGAATCTACGAATTCAGCTCAGCGATCGTCGTAGTTGACCATGGAGCAGAAACAGTGGGCGGAGCGGCGCCGACGAGGCATCGCACCCCCGCATCGGGCCATGTGTCTCAAATTCACGCGTACGACTAGTCGTGGTGACAGTCGTAACGACCAGTCGCATACGAATCGCGTGTACCAATCGTACATGTGTCTAGCGCTTAAAGCAAGGAGGCGTTTGCAGCCGTTCCTGTCAATTGCGTGTAATTTGGCAGTCCGCGGGGGCGGCGGCGGCGCTAGGGCGGCCCGATGCCCAGCAGCGCCACGGATAGGGCCAGGGCGAGCTGCACGACTCGGACGGCGTTGCCCGAGGACTGCGTCATGGGCGCGGTGTTCCATAGCCCCGTGCACTCGATGCCGAATCGCTGGAAGGACTCCTTGACCGTATTGATCACATATTGCCGCGCGTTCTTCTCCCGGCTGCAGTGCGTGGCCCGGAGCGCTGACACCTCGCAGTCCTTGAACACCTGCGTCGCCATCGTCGTCATAATCAACGCAGTGGAAAGTTTGAAAGCGCTCTCGTCCTCCAGGGTTGCGGTGGGACGGCCAGGTCCCACCCGGAGGATCCGGACGCTGCACGTGCCCAGGACATCCTGGAGCAAGCTCGTCCCCCCGCGCAAATGAACTTCTGCTTTGCCCGGAGGGAACGAACACTCATTCCTCTTTCCCCTCGAGGCTTAAGTCGCATTTCAACAGAGAGTCTGGCTGTGTATACGTTTTGAGCGCTAGATGCGATATGAATGCACTGGCCATTATGTATTGGTAGTCAGTGATAACCGCCATTCAACAGCGGTAACCGTCATTCAAAAACTTCCTGGTGACCGGGATCGGTGTGCCCGCGCAGCAATTCGGTTTCGTTAAACCAACGCACCAGGAGTTATTTCGGAAGCCGCCGGTCGCTGTTTTTGCAAAGTCTGAACACTAACACACCCACAAGACTTTAGGTGAACGTGAACTGCGTGCCACTTTGAAGGGCCCGACTTATTTTCGTGCAACCTATCCTGGCCATTCAGAACAGCAGGTCTAACGTGCCCGAATTTAGCTTGTGTGTGTGCTGTATGGTTTCGTGTCAGCGCCCGTGCGTACCTCCAAAGAAATGAAGGAGAGGATATTCGGCGTCACCGCTTTCAGCGCCCTTAACCCCCTTCTAATTGCATGCGCAGGTGTGCTTTTGCGGAAATATTTTTGTAGCGAAAACAGACGTAGCGACGGGCAGGAAGTCTTCGTCTGCCTTTTGTGTCCGTTGCTCGATTCGGCCGCCTGGGAAAAAGTTAGCACATAGAGTAGGTTGTCACTATGGGAAGAATAAAAGTAAACTGCAGCATAGTAGCTGTCTATCTAGGATGACACCTCGACCTGTCTGTGTGCGTTCGCTTTCGTACTTTACAGAGAGAAAAAAGGATCTACCTTCTGTCACGTAATTCTGTCGATAAATGAGGTTATTTGCTTTACACAATGTTTTCCGGGTGTATAGGGAACGGACGGAAGTTTCAGCTCGCTTACCTCGCACGCTGCGCATCAAATGAAGTGACACATCGTCGTGCGAACGTGCGTGCAGCCTCGCTACCGCGCCGCACTTGTTACCCCGCCAGCGGAATCGGTTCCCTAGCCAACAATGGCGCCAACCTTTGGGTGCGAACCCCTGACCAATACCCACTTTGCACAGCGTGCTACCGCAAGTGGTGTCTATTCCAAAAGCGTCGGTTTTGATCTCGCAGTGCGGTTTCCGATTGCGATGTCAAGATGGGCGATTCTTGAGATGGACGAAACTGGAATAGTCTCTCAGGTCACTGGAAAACGAATTTTTACATCCACTTCTAATCACTAACCGTAGGCCCCCACACACCAACGTTTTGGACGAGCACCTCTAACCCACGCACAGTGCACTTCTCTTGGCGCTACGTGGCCTGGTATCGCTTGTGCCATCGAACGCGATCGTCGCCGCCATAGGCCCACCTTGAGCTCCTCGCAGATGTCCGTCTTTGCGTGCGCGTCGCGCGTCCGTATGACGCTGTAGCCCTCTCTCTGGCACTGCAACGTCTTCTGGCGCAGCTGCTCGAAGCGGCAGAAGCCTGTGCCCACGCCGTCGTCGTCGCCGGCCGCGTCGTCCCCGCCAGCGCCAGCACCGGGCGAGTCCTGCACGATGGAGGGAGAGGGAGAGAGAGTAGACGCATCTATTAGTTTCCGAGAAGAGAGTCTTTGCGGTGGCCTCCTCATTCCAGCAGTGGCACGGGCCGCTTCTTCCGCCCTCTCCACCAACTTGCGCTGGACGGCGAGGGAAGGGCACTATGCCAGAACTCATAAGTTTGAAGGGTGTGCGCCAGTCAAGTGGACTTCGTGTGCACGGCTGCCGGCCAAATGAACAAAAAAATGTCTTGGATTCCTCGCAAAAGCGGCGCACACGCGGATGGGGCTGTATAGTGGCATCTCTTCGGCTACTCGTAAGTGTAAGTTTGTAGGGCGTGAGGTATTCATTTGATTTGATTGTGGGGTTTAACGCGCCGATGCTACACAGGCGATGAAGTGCGCCGTAGTGGAGGGCTCCGGCTTGATTTTCACCGCCTGGGGATCTTTCTTTGTCGTGGCCGTTGGGGAGAGCGAGCCGCGGTACCGCCTGCATGGCGCTGAACCTGTTCCAACGTTAGTTCCAGCGCCCTGCTGGCTCAGAGACTCGCACGCGGACCACTTTTCACTTCTGCTGAGCTGCGCGTGTGTGACCCAGGAGCAACACCACGAGCCGGCCTAGTTGGAAGCTATCCACGGCACCGATTGCGCAAAAAAACAACCCAGGACAAAGAAGAAAACGACGAGCTCGTCCTCGTCGTTTTCCTCTTTGTCCTTGGTTGTGTTGGCGCAATCGGTGCCGTCCATGGACTTGTGAAACGTGCTACGTTGGCCGGTTGAGTGATGATTAAGGGGCACTAATTGCGTTGTAAGCACAACTACAGCGAGGGATCGCAAAAGTCGCCCCGCAGATGAAAAGGAAGGGTAAGACACATCTGCTTTTCTTGTGCACCAGATTTAATGTTCAGCTCTTTGGATCTCCTCCCACATTTTGAGGGGGCTGCTGCTTTCTAAACTGCTGCTTTCTAAACTGCTTTTATCTTTGGCCAGATAGCGCAGCTGGCCTCTGGAATTTGGCTCGCGGGGGGTGCCTAGCCAAGTTACGCGAAACAAGGCTGGCTTCCTCGGACCACGCCCGAGGGGTAGTCTTGTGGGGGCGCCTGGGAAAGCCGGAGGTCCTGCGTGTAACACGTTCTCAGCGCTTGCAGCGGGCGGCGTCATCGCAAGGCGGTGGAAACGCTGTGCGTTACTCCTTACGTCTAGTTGTTACTGACGCACTCGCCACGTTATGACAAGCAAGCAACAGCGCCGAGCACAGCAGCAAAAAATGCGCGCCAATCCACCCTGTGAAGATGGTTGTATAGCGAAGCTGTAAATGACACCCACAACGAGTACCCATGCGACGTCACTTGAATCCACACACATGGCTCTACAAAGAGTGAAACCAGAGACAATGAAATGCACTTAACTACACCCTTTATTACTTCACAGAGATATTCTTTGCTGAGGTTAAATTAATGCATGACTTCATGAACGGTGGTTGGTTGTCTTGTATTGGTGGAGCACTAGAGTGGAAACTCTGTACTTGTAAAATTAAAGGAAGCTTAAACCCTGTGTTAGACAATCTCACTACTTCTCCGCGTGTGCAACCTCCGGCGGAGGCCACGAGATCGGCGCAAGAAACGTAGAGGTGAGATGCCATGCGTTGGTGTGAGCTTCGTTTAATTTTCTCCTAGCGTATGCTCACGGCCACTACGGCGCCGTGGACGGAGCGCACGGCGGCGCGAGCGGTCGCATGACTTTATCACGTGGCATTCAGCGAGAACGCAGGGGTCAAAGCCGCAGATGAGCTCGGTGAGTGCACCGTCTGTCTCCCCCGTCTCCGCGTGGGCTCGTAGCTCAAGCGGTAAAACAACGGGCTCTCGCTGTGTTTCTCTGTTCGTTCCACGTTCGATTCCTGGCGGTGTCAGTGACTTATTTTTTCGCGGAAGTTTTCTGTTGACACCAACGGTCGCGACAGAACCCTTGGGGGGCAGAGGTAAAAAGCTTCTCTTGAACAAATACCAGGTGTTCTGTGCGTTTTTATTTTTAATGACGATAGTCTTTCTTAAGCTACTTAAATGCGGAAATTTCTGTCTATGTCTGTCTGTGTGTCCATTGATATATCGAACGTACAATATACAGTCGAACACGGATATATCGAACTCCAAAGGGATCGCGAAATAGTTCGATATATGAAAAATTTGATATAAAAAATATGGGCTCTAGACCTCACCTGTGGCGGAAGACCACTTACCGATCGGCGCATTAAAGAATGACAACTAATTCCGCACTAACGACGCAACAGGATGCTTTATTTGCGTGAAAAGAAATCGCCGATCTTGGCCTGCTTCTTCGTCCTGTACATGGAAAAAAAGACGCTGGTCTCGATATTCTCGAGGCTATCCAGGTGTGACAGCCCAGTTCTTCCCATGTCGCTGCAACTACGTAGAATCAAGCTGAACGCAGCCGCCAGTTCAGCGGCGGAGTACGATCGTGTAGCCGCATCCTCGTCCGAACGATCTTCGCCACTCGAGCTATCAGCCTGGGTTCCTGCAACCGCAGCTACGATATCCTCGTCACCGACGCTCGCAACAGCCTAAACATTGCTGTCAGCGTTCACGAAGTCACCGGCAGACAGTCCGGCTGGGACAGCAGCCGGGAAAAGGGACGACAGCTCGCGAAACGTGTCGCCGTGCCCTATTCGTCGTCGTCGCCGTCTTCGCAAGCTTCCGAATGTTCGGCCGTCACGAAGCCTGCCTTCCGGAAGCAGTTGGCCACGCTCTGCTTTACGCTTTTCCAGGCACCCGTCATCATGTGTATGGCCCCCAGCTGGTCAACTTTGAGCTCGGTGCCCACGCGGAGGTTCATCAAAAGCCTATCGAGGAGTCGTCTCCTGGACCCAACCTTGGACGTCTTAGTCGAGCGGTCGAGCGGCTGCAGCCTGGCTGTTGTGTTCGGAGGCAGAAACTTGAGCTCGATGTTGTCGAGCTCGCAGGTGGTTTGGTTGGCCGAGCAGTTATCCATAAGAAGGCAAGCGTGACACTCCGACACCCCGGCTTCTGTCCCTGTTGGGTTTCGGCGAAGGCACTAAGCGACCGCGGAAATCGGGGGTGCAGCGACCGCCTAAGAGCACCTTCCAGCTCGGGTGGTGTTCGATATACCAAATGTCGGGAAAAATACCGTTCGATATAAACGTACGAACTCCTATACTTTTACACAGAAGTTTCAAGGGGATAATTCATGAGTTCGATATAGACAATAATTCGATATACCCGTGTTCGATATATCCGTGTTCGACTGTATTTATATTACCACAACCATTTATCAACAATGAAGTCTGGTGGCAATGTTCATACTCATCAACATTGTCGAGCAAAAACTGAGCACTGCGCATATCTGAGGCATAAAAATCAATACATAAGTGATATTTGCACTGTTCCGCTATTAAAAATACATGATGCTCGACTTATGATGCTCGACTCAACCCTCCCAGCGGCATTCCAACACGCCAAACGGCAGCAGTAGTCAAAGGCTCCAGTAGAGGGCGCGAGCAACGCGCGTGGAGTAAGTGTCCCGTGGAGTTGGGTGCCTGGACCGTACGGCTCCTCCGGCATCGAGGCACCTGGCTTTTCCGGCGGACATGGGCGTGCGGAACGCCGCGGCTGCATCAACATCACCGCCATCAGCCTACTCAGGTTCACTGCAGGACGCAGGCCTGCGAATAAACTCCATCGTGGGGATTTCCCGTCAATCTGGTCGATTAGGACGAAGGCCTTCCCTCCCACTGACCTCCGACCGCTCCTCTCCTGCGCTGCTCGAGGCTACAGTTTACCCCCAAAGTTCCGCATTTCGCCCCTCCATCCAGAATCAATGGCCTTCCCCTTCCTTCTAGACCCATCTCTTGGTATCCACTCGGTTACCCTAATTGCCCGTCGGTTGTCGGTTCGTCTCACTACGTGGCCAGCCGAAGTACGTTTCTTCTTCTTTATTTAAACTATGATATCGTCTTCCCTAGTTTGTTCTGTGATCCAGGTAGCTCGTTTCTTTCCCTGACTGTTACTCCTAACAGTATTCGTTGCATGGCCCCTTTGGCCGACCTAAGTTTGCTTTCTGGTTTAGTAAGGCGCCAAGTTTCACCTCCGCACGTCATAACCAGTACTATGCGCTGGTTGTTGATTTTTCTTTTGAGTGACTAAGGTAGCTTACTTTTTGGCTTTCTATTTGGGACTGCTTGCCGAGAGCTCCCCAACCCGTGCCTATTCTGCGCCGGGTTTCTCTCCCGTGGTTGGGGTACACTAGCCACCAGTCCAAGGTTTACTTCTTTTACTTTTAATTCTTCCAGTTCTTCTATCGTTTCGTTTCCTAACCTGGAGAGGACGTTTTGGGCATGCTTATTTCTCACTGCTTTACGTTTATTCATATTTATTTTAGCTCCATAGCCGTGCTTTCTGATTGTACTTCCTCAAGCATTGTTTGTAGGTGTTCTGCAGTCTTACTCAGCAAGCTCATGTCACGACAATGAAAACTGGAAGCGACCAAGAATGTTTAAAATCCAAAAAAGACGTTTCCAAAAGATTGTGAACAAGGCGCCTGTACGGGAGCCGCCGAAACGTCTTTTTTTGGATTTTAAACATTCTTGGTCGGTGCCAGTTTTCATTGTCATGTGTTTTCCTGACCAGACGGGTCCAACCCTCGATTTCAAGCTCATGTCATCCGCAAACCTCAAATGGCTCAAGTATTCCCCGTTTATACTTAATCCTATGCTTTCTCACTCAAGCTCCCTAAATACCTTCTCCAGACATGCTGTGAATAGTTTTGGCGAGATGGCATCTCCCGGTTTCACCCTCTTTCGGATCGGGAATTTGTCGCTTTGCTTGTGCAGGGTTATCCTGCCCCTGCAATACTTATGTCTTCTAAAAGTCTTATGTAGGTCTCCGCATTCCGTCTTTTAGCGCTTCTAGCACGGCTGCGGTGAGGACGGAATCAAAGGCTTTCTCATAGCCTATAAAGGCCGAGTAAATGGGTCTTTGCGGGTTTTTCTGTCACTCGATTGGCAACATAGATGCGATCCATGGTTGAGTACCATTTCCTAAGCCCAGCCTGCTCTCGGGGTTGTTGGAAGTCTAGGCTGTCACCTATGTGGCTGACTTTGGTAAACAACTTGTAAACAACGGAGAGAAGGCTTGAGGGGTCTGTACTTCTTGTGGTCCTTATAATCTCCCTTATGAATGAGACTAACGATGGCGTTTTAAGTGCAGAGCACTTTAGGGGCTCGCCCTTTCATCGTAGCTAGCTTGCTGGACCGAAGTAGAACCACACGGCGTTCCGTTGTAGCTGCTGTTGTCACGGCGTAACCCAGAGGCTTCGAAAGACAAGCGGTTTATACAGTCATTAGCGTTCGAAATTTGTGAACCGCTGGCGCTTGTCATACATCTCCCCGTTGTTTAGGGCAAAGAAAACTGCGTGTACATTTGAGGCAAAATATACGTAATTAACCGCCAGCGCCCGCATTCATTTAGTTACCAACGTTTGTTGGGTTGGTTTTTACGATAGTAAGCGAAAAAAAGTGGCAGTGCGACGCCGGCACGTGCCGGAGGAAGGGAAGCACAAAAAGAGCAGGGCTCCCGCTCGCGCAGTTTCAGGCACGGGGCGCGCGAGCACTGCGAAGGCGGGTAATTTGAATTGCATTTGGTGGTAGCAGTGAGCGGCTAACGGCGCTGCCGCCCATTGTGGCGAATCGTTGATCTGCACTTCCGACAGCTTTCATATTGAGTGGAACGGATTTAATTTTTTTCCAGGCTATGGGCACTTTTTGAGTCGTCAAGCATTCCGAAAATAGTACAGCAAGCTTTTCCAGTACAATATCTCCTCCGTCCTTCAAAGGATACATGGTTATGCCGTCGTCACATGCAGCGTTTTCTCTTTGCGTGCCTTTAAGAGCTTTTCCTACATTCTCTAGTTACTGGTCGAACATTGCAAGTTGAACTTGTACTCTCAGTAGTTTCGACTGGTGTAACGTCGCTGGCATACAGCCTTGAGTAGAATCATTCTGCTACCATTGTTATTTCTTCCATGTTGTGCGTAATGCTACGCTGCTCGTCCGGGAGTGCGTACATCCTGGCTTTGCCGATGGCTCGCTTTCTGTGAGTTGCTTTCACGCTTCCCCCCATTTGCAGCGTTTCCTCGATCACTGTCACGTTATATGCAGGAATGGCGTTTGTTTTACTTGACAGCGAAAACGGATAAGTGTTTGAATTTTGCTATTCCGTTTCTACAGTGGTAATGCTATAGGCAAAACAGATGTAGTTTTAGTCAGCAGGGTTATGTGGAAAGGTGCAGCTGTTCTTAGCGTAGGGAAGTGCTCTAATCGGACGTTACAAGTCCTTGTTACACGTGGTTGTTTAAAATGCGTGGTATTTCGCCAAACTGATTAGCAGTTAGTAAGAGAGGAATTGATGTTGTAGGAAAGCATCGCGCGGTGTATTTTACGTTTTGATTAGCGTGGCTTGCGCAGGAGCATGCGCTAGTGAACAGTTAGATGTGGGCACGCCTGGGCATGTGCAGTACCATGCCTCCGAAGAAACCGGGTGTTGCGGGCATGGGCTGCGAGCGCTAAACGCGATCGAGGAGACGAGGTTCGAGTGGAATCGAGGAAGCGGAAGGGCGAGATTTAATGTGCACGGTGTGTGTGTGCTGGCGCCGCGCCTCGATCCTCTCGAAGAACAAAAGGAGCAGCTCCGGGCGCAAGCTGCATAGTTACAGAAGGAGCCTAAAGGCGAACGGAAGCAGCGGGCGGCGAAGACCGAGGGCAAACTAGCGACGAGGGCCAAGAATGGCGTACGCCGCGGGGCAGGTGCGCCGAGAGTGCTTGGCCCCGACGAAAACGATGGCGGACACGGCGGCACTGGTCACTGAGGTGGTACCAGTGCGGCCGTTGCAAAGGAGTGTACCAAACAGGGGAACCGGTTGAAAGGGATCCGAGCGATGAGAGGTCAGGCTGACAGGCGCCGCGGGAGCAGGTAGCTGTGCCGGGGGAAGGGCAAGAGAAGGAAGATGGGCGCGTGGGGATCGTGGTAGGGGATTCGAACATGCGCTACTTCGAGGAAGGGGTTGAGGACGGGTGAGGGGGACGAGAGGGTACAGGTAGGCATGTTCCCTGGCCAGACAGCCAGAGTAGTTTTGGAGAGAGCGCGGGACAAGAAGTGGGAGAACATGCAGGGGCACAACCTCGTAGTTATTGCCGGAGGCACCAACGAAGTTCCACAGGGAAGGGACACGGAAGTGCGGATGCAGCTAAAGAAAGGAGTGAGGAAGCTCGGTACGCTGCCCCAGATGTGCAGGGCGTCGCGAACACGGTAGCCGAGATTATTGGCCGAGGTGTGCATGTGTAAAGGGACGTGCTGGCACTGAACACAGAGATACGGGAGCTACGAAAGTCGCTTAATTTTCCAGTCGTCGACATCAACAGTGGTATTCCACGTATGGGCTGGAAATGGTCGTTTCAGCATTGCGGAGTTCAGCGCGCAAGGGTGAGAAGCCATCGGGTGAATAAACACGGCGCGAGCAGTGACTTTTTTATCGGGGGAAGAGAGGGGGGGTCATAGGCTTTTTGGAAGATGGAGTAGGCAGGAAGCAAGGGGAGAAAGGTAGGTCGGTACAGATGGATGCAGGCAGATGAAGGGGGCGACAATGGTGTGTAAAGAAGAGAGGGGGAGATCTGAAGATCGTCTACGTAAACATGCAGGGTGGCAGAAAAAAGAAAAATAGATGGGGATTGATACAGCTACCTAGAAGAGTAAGATATCGTAGTATACCCAGTGTCCGAGACGCACCTAGATGACTTGGAAGAACATCCTCTAATACCGTAAAGTTCCGGAAGAACGCCCACCCAAATTTCAGAGATATCAAGTGAAAAACACGGGGTGGGCAATCTTTTGGGCCAGGTTCGGAAAGCTACAAAAAATGTGGCAGCGCCGGCAACCAAAACTGTAGATATTGAGAAAAAATGCGAAGTGGGTGAACTTCCGGATGAAGTGTAAATGACAAATTAGTGACCACATCAACACATGAATAGATGATTCTCGTTTATTTGCTTCACTCATCGGCGTTAAAGCCACCGATTTTAGGGGGTGGGCGTTCCTTGGGTCTTTTGGCCAATTCAATATCTCACTCCCGAAGGGGGCTGGGCGATGTTTCGGGGGAGAACGTTCTCTCGGAACTCTACGGTATGTGTGGGAAGAGGCCAATAGGATGGCTGGATGGGGAAAAGGCGGAGGAGGTGGTGTGATCATACGTAAGGGGGCTAATTGGGAAATAGTGAAAGACCGTAAGAACATGTGTGGGTGAAATGGATGGCAAGAGTTAGGGGGAGACAAAACTTTATTCAGTGGCCTCGTAGTTTTTCAGAGATTCGTTTAGGAGTGACTTACCTGTCGACGCGTAAGGAGAGTAAGCAACAAAATAAAAATTTGTGGCGTTTCCAAAATGGGCATCGATGATTTCAAACGATCCGGGGAGGTATTATTGGTAGGGAATATGAATACGCACATCGAATGGGTACGCAGACTGCAACGGATATGTAATGCTGGATGTATGTGAGGTCCAGCACCTAATCATAGTAAATAAGGAACAAAAATGCCAGGGTCAAATCACGTGGGAGTGTTGTAAGAGACAGTGGAGTATCGGCTATTGCCTCCTCTCGGAGGGACTTTATGAATGCTTGCTAAGAAATGAGCATAGGTGGAAGGCACCGACCACAAGCGTATTCAGCTGAATTTCGGTAAACTGAGTGGCGTGAAACCGGATCGCTCGGGGCAGTACACAAAGTTAGTCAGTAAAAAAATTGCCAAAACAGCCAAAAGTATAGAAGCTGACAGAAAGAAATACTGGAAAAGCATGGCAATGTTACAGGCTCAACAAAGCTATGTAGGAAAGAATAGTCAATGCAGAAACGAGAGATCAATGGAGGGGAAAAAAACTCCAAGCTGGTGGAACGCAGAAATCAAGGAGGCTATAGAGAGGCGTAAACAGGCGTGTGGAGAGCACAGGCAGGCCAAGAGGGCAGGCAGACAGCAGGAAGAGGTGGACCTAAAATGGGAGCAATATTGCCGCGAACCATGTATTGGGTTTGTTTATTTATGTTTTGCTTTTACCGCCTGGCTACGCCAGTCTGTGTTATTTGTGAGCCAAGGGAAACGCGTGTTCCATTCTTTCTTTCAATGCGGCATGCGTTATCTTTTCTGATAGGCAGAGCGTCCCGAACCAACGCCGCCTGTATTAACATTGCCTGACGCGTCGCGCGCTTTTCAATGGGAAGGGTAGGTACGCTTAGTTCAGGCACTGATCCGCTATGTGGCGCGTGCCGGCGGACATCTCGCCTGACGTCACTGCTCGCGAGTCGCGAACGCTGCACCCACTTCTACCACGTGTGTCTGTCAGCTTGCCTGTTGGGCTTCAAGGGCCGTTTCGCTTACATCTTAGCCGCGACGGGGCGCTAGTTCTGTGGCGCACTGGGGATCTCGTTCAACCTGTCGCTCGCTTCATACTTGCTGCATTTTTCCAAAGATAAAGACGGAGGCGGACTGAAATAGTGTAAGAACATACTGATTGCCGGGTAGACATATAGCTAACAGAAAAACGATATTTTCGGATGGGGCAGCCATTATTTTACTGATATTTTTCTTTCTGGAGTATTTAGAGAAGGAAAATTGCGTGCACGTTTTTTGTTCAGGCGCTCACTTCTACGATTACTTTCCAATATTATCACGTGCTTGTAAACTTCAGAAAATTATAGGAAACAAAAGGATAAGCAGCTGGGATCCCGCCACGCTGTCCGGGCGCTTCTACAATACAGTCCTCAATTTTAGAAGTGCGTACCGATGCGGAGTGCGAACAGCGGGGTCAAAACAATGCCTAAATGCGGAGGGGATAGAGGTGGGATGCCCCACTCAGAAAATTTCAGGGCCTGTGATCCGAGTAGATAAGCGCGCAAAGCCGGCATCAGCCTGCGGCAGCGCAAGGGATTTTGCTTCGTGACAAAGGAAGTTTTATCAGTGACAGACCAAGACAAACAGGCATGGTGAAAAACAAGAAGGCGTAGGAGCGCCGCCTCGGGAACGCTAAACAAACTTTCCACTATTTTGCATAGTTTCCGAGAAGCGGCGCTGGCTGGCGGACACGAAAGCACGCTGGAAGGCTACGGAGCGGGGAAGGGTAGGAGAGAGCAACAGGAGAGTGGCTGTTTGGCCATTTTTCGCTCACGCGTTAGGCACTGTTTGTACAGGCGGCGTTGCCCGAACTAACGTGAACAGCCTAGAATACTTTTCTTTTTCTGGATGTAAATCGACGGTTTGAGAAACAGTCGCGCCTAAAGATAAAAAGCCTGCAGAGCAGACGCCGCGGCATTCCATTCCACTCTTCGATGCTCGCCGACGCACGTCACTTTTTTACTGCTGTCTCGCCGCGTGAGTATTCTTTGAGTTAGGGGAGCACAAGTTCGCTCCAATAAAATTGTTTCCTTTGAAAACAACTGCGTCGTCTTTGACTTCGTGACATCTGGTGGAGGTGCGGGGTACGAACCCTTCATGCTCTCTACAACCTCTGGAAGCCGCCAAGCCAGTCCAACAAGAGCCACCTCCACCTGCAAGGTATACCACCCGAGCTCGGTCTACTACCGGAGAAAGCGAAGAAGAAAGACGTCGCAACTAGCACCATGGTCAACCAAGCCAATCCTCCCGTCGTTCTGTAGCAACCTCGGGAGCCTCCATCATTCCGAGGATCCGCTGGTGAAGACCCGGAAGAGTGGCTGGAGAAGCTGGAGCGCGTCCGAAGTTTTAACCGATGAGATGATGAAGAAACTCTGAGTCAAGTGTTTTTCTACCCAGGAGACTCGGCTCAAGTCTGGTTTGAAAATCACGAGAGCTAGCTAACATAATGGAGCATGTTCAAAGCGGAATTTTTGAAAACATTCGCAACTCTCGTACGGAAAAAACGAGCTGAGGTGTTGTGCCAGACGCAAATCCAACACCCTAACGAAGGTGTTGTGGTGTTCGTTGAGGAGATGAAGATGCTGTTCCGACGAGCTGGCCCCGAAATGGCAGAAGAGAAGAAGGTGCGCTTGCTGATGCGGGGAGTTAAACAAGAGCTCTTTGCTAGACTCATTCGCAACCCGCCCAAAATCGTCGCTGAGTTTGTGACAGAGGCTTCCATGAACGAGAGGACCCTGGACATGCGTTCGAGGCAATACGATCGACCACTCAACGCGTTTGGCGAACCCTGTCAACGCCCCTGGATTCGCGACGTTAGACTTGCGGGAAACGATCCGCGCCGTCGTTCGCTAAGAACTGAGGAGGCTTTTCCCAACCACGCCGCAACCCCAGATCGCCTCCATGACCGACGTGATCCGAGAAGAAGTCCAACTCGCACTGGGGACTTCTACGCCGTCGGAAGCACCCCGCGAACCACAAGCGATGACCTACTCCGCGGCTGTTCGTCGACCACCACCTGCTCTATCCCGTCGTCAAGAGGCCCCGCCGTACCGCCGCCCACTGTCGCCCGCCCGACCCCCTGTAGTCCGAAACCAGACGCCGAGGAAGACGTATGTAGGCGAACTCCCAATAATCGCCCCCTGTGTTACCACGGCGGAAAGGCCGAAAACATCTACCGTCGCTGCCCATACAGAAGACTCGGTCTGCATGGTTTCTCCGTCGACGCACCTCCCCCTCTCCCTGGCCAACGACCGCGTGAGATCGACGACTACCTATCTCAAACCAGCCCTGGCCCAGCCCGTTTCAACGGTTCGCCGTCGCCCTACCCGTACGAGTTGCCGAACCGGCTGAGCAATGCTGACTGCGCACACGGAAGGTCCCCCAGCCCACGCAGGGGAAACTAAAGGCAGCAACGTCTGGAGGTGAAGTTGCACAACGGCGAAAAAAAGAAAACCCTCCAACGACGCAAGGGCGCGCCGAAGACCGTGATTCACGATATGCCCTCATCCCGACGACCCGACGGAACCCTGACGAGACTCCCGAACAAGACGACAGCTACACGGCGCGACGCGTACCCAACATGACAGAGACGGCCGCCGAGAAGACGACGACTACGACGACGCACAGTGCCCGACCGTCCACACGCACAAGCCGAGATGCGACGCCCCGACGCACCCGGAACTCGAGGAAGGTGGCGTCCGACGTACACTTGTCCATCGACGGCTTTGACGTAGTCGCCCTCATCGACACGGGAGCCGACTACTCGGTAATGAGCGGGTCATTGGCATCCAAGCTGAAGAAAGTTACTACAAGATGGGACGGTGCGCATATACGCACCATCTCGTAACGCCAAGTGGAACGTGCACATCACGCGTCACCATAGACGGCACCACGTACCCTACTGAGTTCGTTATTTTGCCTAACTGCTCCCGTGACGTAATTTTTGCAATGGGCTTTTTGACGGACAACGGCGCAATAATTGATCTGCAGACCAAGTCGATAACTTTTCCCTCCGATCACTCCGCGACGCCGCAACCGACCCCCGATCACCGTGCTGCTAGGATCGCCGACGATCACGTCACCCTGCCACCCCACGCAAGCTTGATGATCGCCGTCTACTGTGAGGATGCTGCTCCTGACATCGACACTATCGTAGAGAGTGACCAAAGGTTGCTTCTCAACCGCGGTGTCTCCGTCGCGAGAGGCACTGCGCGCTTTAAGCAATGCCCGTCCCACGTTTTGGTTACCAAATTCACCGAGGAGTACCAGCATCTAAACAAGGGCGCTGCAATTACGTTCCTCGAAGAAACGCATGAAGAAAGTCAAGTGATCGCGGTCGCCAACTTTGAACCCGCACGCGCAGATGCTTCGAAGCTGCCGCATCCTTTCGACGTGAACCCGGCGCGCCCGCAAGAAAATCGGGACAGATTACTGGATTTGCTGGTTCGCTACAGCGAGTGTTTTTCGTAGAACTCAAAGTTACGTCAGACACCTCTAGCGAAGCACCGGATAATAACCGAAGATTGAGCCAAACCTACCCGACTGTCACCGTACCGCGTCTCTTCACACGAGCGCAAAGCCATCCGCAATCAAGTCGACGACATGCTCAGCGGCGACATCATACAGCCATCGAAAAGTCCGTGGGCTGCGCCGGTCGTACTCGTGAAGAAAAAAGACGGCACTTTAAGGTTCTGCGTTGATTACCAAAGACTGAACGAGATCACCAAAAAGGACGTGTACCCCCTGCCACGTATCGACGACGCCCTCGACCACCTCTGACACGCGAAGTACTTCTCATCGATGGATCTGAAGACCGGCTACTAGCAAATTGAAGTGGACGAGAGAGACCGAGAGAAGACTGCATTTACAACCCGGGACGGTCTATACGAGTTCAAGGTGATGCCATTTGGGCTGTGCACGGCGCCAGAAACGTCTCAAAGAGTAATGGACACTGTGCTAGCTGGCCTGAAGTGGCACACCTGCCTCGTATACCTCCACGAAGTTGTCGTATTCGCCCGGACTCTCGGTGAACAACTTGCAAGGTTGGAGTCTGTACGCGAGGCTATTCACATGTCGGGGTTAACGCTGAAGCCTGAAAAGTGCCGCTTCGCTTACGAGGAACTCAAGTTTTTGAGCCACGTCGTCAGCGCCGCGGGAGCCCTACCTTACCCGGCGAAAACTTAAGCATAGCGAACTTCCCAAGACCGAAAGATAAGAAGGGCGTGCGAAGATTTCTTGGACTGTGCGCATACTACCGGCGCTTCGTCGCAAACTTCGCATGCATTTCAGAGCCACGCGCGCGCTTGACGAAAGATAGCACCCCTTTCAGCTGGGAAAACGCCCAAGAAAAAGCATTCTGCGAGCGGAAACAATGCCTGCAAACCTCGCCCGTGCTTGCGCATTTCTGCCCATACGTGTATGGAAGACTGTTCAAAGTTGTGACACACCACCATACGCTGTTGCTCGGAGATTTGAAGGCCCCCTCTCGCCGTCTTGGGCGATAGAGCTTGCGCCTGCAGGAATTCGACGTTACAATCGTCTATAAATCCGGCAGGAAACACTCCGACGCTGACTGCCTGTCCCGCCGCACCCCCGTCGACACACCACTACAGGAATCCGATCAAGACAGCGCGTTCTTCGGAGTCGTTACGGAGAGCGACCTAGCCGCCCAGCAGCGTGCCGACCCCCACTTGCGCGTCATGATCGACTACCTCGAAGGACGCAACGTCGCCGTGTCTAGGGCGTTCAAACGAAACTTACCAGCATTCAGCCTCAAAAACTCCGTCCTCGTCAAGAAAAATTTCAGTCTCGGATCGAGAACGAAACCTTCTTGTGCAAGACGCAGTCTATGCCCCCCGTACGTAGTGTGGGTAACACAGTAAGAGATCAAGCAGGTGCTCTTGGGAAGCACTTTGAACACGTATTCAGTTCTTCGCATTATACACACATTTTTACAACACAAAAATCATCAGGCCCTTCATGTGAAGCAACGTTGGAATGAGGGATACAGCACCCCATTTACAATCGTTGAACTGATGAGTGCATTCTCGACATGTTAGTCAGCCTCTGGAGCTGACAGAATCAGCTACGACATGATCAAACACCTACACAGTGACACTCTGTATGCAATCCCCTGTGTCTAACAAAAAATGGCAAATATGTCACTTTCCAAAAAAATGAAAATAGGCTAATCAGACAGGTTCTAGGTCTGGAAGGTCAACTACAGCAAGTCTGGTTGCTTTTGAATCATACATGAAAGACTCCTTTGTGCATAAACAACACTGCTCCTCTGTGTTCTTTGACAGGGAAAAGGCGTATGACAGAATATGGCGATACGGCATATTGTGGATTTGCAGTCATTTTGCCTTACGGGCAATATGCTCAGTGTTATTAAGGCCCATCTCTCTGATTGCACATTTCGTGTTCGTGTAGGTAAGGTGGTTCCTAGAACCTTTGTTCAAGAAAATAGCCTACCCCTGGGGGGAGTCCTGAGCTGTGCACTTTTCCTTGTTAAAATGAGTTCTCTTAAAAATGTTCTACCGTGAACTGTCTGATACTCCGCTTACGTTGACGCGTCCAAGTTAGTTTAAATCCAGTAATTTATTCGTATGTGAACACCATTTTCAAAAGACCGGTTACATTTGTTGAGAAAAACGGATTTACGTTTAACGCTGATAAAAGTGCTGATATATTTTCCAGGCAACGGGGCGTCCACCCCCTTCCCCGTATTGTGCTACAAGGGCAGCCCGTACCAGTGAAAAATGAACACAAGGTTCTGCGCACCTTACTTGATCACAAACTCACATTCATTCCGCATATTAAATTACTAAAAATGAGCCGCCTTAAAACTATGAACATTATGAAGCTACTATCGCATCAGTCATGGGGAACAGACACAAAGTATCTGCTTTCACTTTTAAATAGCCTTGTAAGGTGAAGGATGGACTCTGGATGTATCATATACCAGTCTGCATCCAAAACAGCACTAAAAACAATTGACCCACTATACAACTTGGCGCTTCGCTTGACCACAGGTGCATATAGAGCGAGCCCCATTCCATTCGTTCATGTTGAATCCAGCCAGTGGTCTTCAGAGTACCAGCGCGCATACACAGCTCTAGTGTATGCTGCAAAGATCACTTCTATGAATAAACACGCTTTCAAAGCCACTATGAAAAATAACACTAGTATTCAACTCTCCGAAAAATGAACATCCATAGCACTGCCCTTCCCTTTAGCAGTGTCGCGCCTCGTAAAGGACCTCCAAGTTCCTATTGCTGATATTTACTGTACCTGTATTCATAAGCAGGCTGCTCCGCAGGGCATTTACCCAAATAATTGTGACATGTCTCTCAGACAAATACAAAAGAAAATGCACCAAACTTCGTTATTACTCGGCACTTTCTGTCCTCAGGGTCAAATAAAAGGCAGCTGAATGCTACACAAATGACTCCAAGACGTGCAGTTGTGTCTTCGGCCGCAAATGGCCTCCCTCTTCACTCTAAAACGATGAACGGGAACACTAGTATATATACTGCAGAGGCATACGGTATCCTATTATCTTTGAACCGCATCCTCCAAAACAACATCAAGAGCTCAGTTACATATACATACTCTCTGAGTGTTTTATAAAACATTTCATCTCTGAAGGCCACCAAAAACCGAACTTGTAATGGCCATCTAAAAGCTCTTATGTCCTCAAGCTTACTTTCACAGTGTGCTGAGTTCCTCGGACAGTGGCGTTCCTGGAAATGAGCCGCTGACCAAAGTGCGGCAGTTGCTACCCTTCGTGACACCATAGACGTCAAGCTGCTTCCATATGAAAACCTGAAACCGTATGTGAGGAGGAAGCTGTGGGACCTCTGGAAACAATATTAGGATAAAGAAATGGTGAATTACATGCTAATAAACCTACAACAGAAAAGCCTCCTGCTGAGAAACATACAAGATCCATAGAAGTGGTCGCATGCAGATAAAATTGGCCACGCAGACATAACGCATTCATACCTGTTGACTCACACAAACAAGCAACAGTCTCATCGATGTGAGGGGCAGCTGTCTATCCTTCATATGCTTAATTTCTCAAATACAGATTGTACAGCATTGAAAGGAAACGTCACTTCAATGAAATTTGGATATATAATATTGCCTTGCACCCTTCAGTATTACTATTGGACTATCGCATGTGCTCTTATAAAAGAATTTTTAGTTAGCTTGCACATGTTGACTTTTTAAAATACACATCATACCGTCCAAAGCCTCACCTGTGTTCATGACGACTTGCAAAACAGTGGCAGAATTTGAGGCCCTACACCTCACGTGCCTGTACTCATTATGTCGTAATACAGCCCTGTACACCATTTCTTAGTACACCCGTCTGATCTCATCCAGCATTGCCATGGAGCTATTTGCCTTTGTCGGCCTTGCGCCATTAAACCCAAAATAATCAAATAGGGTGGGATGGGGTAGCATACAATAAGCCTGTATACGCCTACAAGGGTTTGAAAAAAAGATGTCCACTTTCTTAGCTGGTGTTAATGATGTACATTGCGGGTTTAGCAAGGAAGCTAGAGGACAGTAGGCTAGGATTCCATTTATTAAAAACTAACAAGTACCGCAATAACGAGTTCCAGGATTAATGTACGCAGACGAGATACTCCTGATGGCAAACAGCCGGATAGGTGTGCAGGGCTTGACGGATATACGCAGTGAAGAAGCAGCGCACCTAGGTCTTTTCTTTAACAGAGGAAAATCTGGGATCCTGGTCTTTAACGGCGACACAGAGTACAAAACAGTATCAGTGCAACAAGTAGAAATTCCACAGGTGAAAGAGTATGAATATTTTGGAGTATGGCTGAACGAAGGCGAAGATTACACGCATGCGCATAAGGCTGACCTTAAGGCGAAAGGAAGACAGGACGCGTCAATAATCAAACAGAGCACCGTGGGGCTACAACAAATATAAGGTGCTAAGGGAAGTCTGGAAAGCGGTCATAGTACCAGGATTGTATTTCGGAAATCCGGTTCTCTGCATGTAACCAGAGACCCAAGCGGGCCCGGACGTAACTCAGAGGGCAGTGTGCATACTGGTCCACTGCGAACGAAGGGGTACAGAGGGATATGGGCTGGTCGTCCTTTTAGAGGAGGCGCAAGGCAAGATAAAATTTGAGGAATGTCTTCGTGACAGGGAGGAGGAAGAATGGGCAACGAGAGTGTCTAGGTACCTGTATGCGGAGACGCAGACCAGACAGCTGCCGAAATGGTACGGAAAGTCGGTATGGGAAAGCGGGGTATACACAACAGTTAGAAAGCAGGTAAACGCAATAGTGACGACGAATTGGACTCGGACAATTGAAGCGAAAAACACCTGGGAGTCTTATAGGGCAGAGAAACTAGGAGTCACATAGGAAGGTTTCAATGGCAATATGCGAGGCAGCATTGCCCTGTGAAACACAGACGGGGTGTCTGAGAACACAGGTATACACGGCAAACTACACGCAACAGGATGGAACTTGTGTATACTGCGCCAGGTAGTATCGGAAAACGGTAGAGCACACTGTCATATACCTCGGCGGGGTGATGGGGAAACGACGTTGACGGAGGCTTTCGGATTTTGTCTGAGGTGGAGCCTCAACCTCAGGACCATAGAGGTGACGAAGAGGCAGCTGGAGTGGTGGTGGAAAAATGTGGGGAAGAGAGTGGGACGTAGGACGAGTAATCGAACGAATGAAAATTTCGAACAGCAGGGAGGGAAAAAATAAGTGTGCAAGAACATAAAAATGGGAGGGAGTGACGGGAGCTTACAAAACCAGGGGGATGAGACAGGGGAGAGGCAAATCCATTCGGGTAGTTATGGTTAGTGAAAATAAGTGGAATAGCACAGGCAAGTCGGTTCGTCCCGATATAAAGGGACGGCCTCTAACCATCATCATCATCATCATCCACTGGACACTGGAACGCGGAAAATTTAAATTGACTTGAGCAAACGTCTAGCGTGTTTACAGTGGCAGGAGCGAGTCGGGAAAGCAGCAGCATGAGAAGTGAGCGGGAAAAAGAAGGGAGTCTTCTGGGGCCCGTTCAAAGTCAATGCCTATCATCTTTCAACGACATTTGCAATGGAGTGAGTAGATGCGCGCACAAATTTTTTGGTGTCGAGGTCAACACGCTGAATACCTGTTGACGGTTGGAAATTGCGCGTATTTGTGCTCGCCCTTAAGCGAGCCAGTGGAGTGCGTCTTACGGCACGTGCAGAACGTTTCTCCGCCCGTTCGAGTTATGGTGTTGTAAGCACACCACTGTGCTTGTAGACGTAGCATCGCTGTTCCCTACTCGCTATGAATTAAACCAGTTTTAGATGCCACGCATCTCATTCACCCGCCTTGTCCCTCCATCCGGCGTCGGCGTCATTGTTGTCGCCGTCCGCCCCTCCCCCATTCTCCTCGCCGCGCCAGCTTCGCTCTCCGCCGCTCACCCCGTCTCCTCTCCGATAGCGAACACTCTCTCGCGAGGGGCATTGGATTGGATTCGATTGGATTGGATTGACTTGGATTGGATTGGATTGGATTAAAGTGGATTGTTGGATTGTGTTGCGTCATAGCCGCGGCAGACGCACTGGCGCCGGTGCGTCCCCTCACCGTTATGCGCGCTATAAAACGCGGTGCCTGCTCCGCTCCGCTCCATCGTTCCAGCGCCGTTCCTCCGCTGTCCAACGCTGCAACGTGAACCCCCTATGCGTCGCATCTACACAGGGGTTCCCGCGAGGGGAGGTGGTAGTTTTTTTGCTTTGGCTCTTCATCGTCGGGATGGAGGTAACTCTCCTCCAAGCCGCTCTCCAAGGACGCTATCTCAACACGACGGAGGGCCGTACTCGTGCGCCTTCGCCCACGTAACAAGGCACAGACGGAGTTCTTCCGTGGACACGCACCTGGTAGTCGCCGTCTCCGCGTCGCTCCTTGCAGGCCGAGCTGTACTCCTTGAGCACGGTGTGCGAGAAACGCAGAAGGCGCTCCATCAGCTCCTGGTTCGACTGACACTCCTCGTTCTGGAAGATGGGCTTCACGCAGTCCTTGTAGTCTCGCACCGCCCGGCATGCCTTTGCCTGCGGCGGGTGCACGCGCGTCCTGCACTGAGCTGCATCTACACGCGCCAGGCAAAAAAGACAAGGCCCTCCAAGGCTGCCGAGCTCCCTGTGTACCTGTCACGCTGAGCAGGCTTTCCGCGAACTTTGGCAAAGAGGTGACGCCGATTGCGTAGAGATCGTCGCGAAAACTTGCCCGTATTGGTTGCTTTTTGTTTTTACTCCTACGGTTTCACGTGAAATAATCCTCGCCAGTCGTCGCCGTTCACCGCCTGTGGCGCTGTTATTCTTCGCTCTCTTGTTTTTTTTTTTCAGTTCCGGATCGAGCCCGCGTTCAATTCACATTGTTACGCTTTTGAAGACAATAGTCTTTCTTGGGCTGCTCAAACGCGAAAATTTTCGCCCCTTCCGTCTCCCGATTTAGCCGCTCGGTCAAAGTTAAAGGAATTCTTCAACAATGCGTTTATTATGGGCAACGCATGTTCATTCTGCTAAATCTATAAACATGCACCGTACTTGTAAACATTGTTCATCAACGATAAAACATTAGGCATATTTGAGAAAAAACAATACATAACTGGTACTGGCGGAAGCGTGGTACGACCATTACTGAGATATCGAGAATGCCCATCCAACGATGCCGTCGGATGTCAAGCATGTTGTTTTACAGAACCGAAACCGAAACTTGTTTGAATGCTAACCTTGGACATCGTCCAATCACGGTGCGTCTCGTCCCGTCGTCACAGCCTTTAGTTGGTGCGGCCGCCGCAAACCGCGCATGGCAGTTTTAAATGCAGAGCATTTCTTTAACTCACATGTAGCGTCCGCCGTGCGTCCGCAACAGCTCAGCGCGCAGGCGCGCCCTCTCCCCAACTCCTCCTCTCCCGCATCACGCTACCCTCCTCGCTCTCAACAACAGGTCCGCACCCCTTCCCCTACACTATATAAAAAAAATAATAGTTATCGGCGCCTGGTCTCGATCCCACGACCCTGTGGGCGGAACGCGAGGTACATGGTGCTCTTCCCACTGCGCCACAAAACCGACACAGATACAACGGCTACGAACGCGCCTTATATCCTTGACTCATTCAAACTACGTCAAGAAGCTGCTGATACAACGCATTCACTACCGCCAACTCCCCAAACACTAAACGTTAACGCAACCCTATGCGACGCATTTACTCGAGTTCCCCTCGCGGGGAGATGGGCCCAATTTTTCTTCTTTCGCGCTTTGTAAAATAATTCCCCACTTGTCAACCAGATAAACGATGAAAATTGTACTAATTTGAGCCAGTCTACGCAGTGCAAGCAAAAACGGGAGCTTGACAAATTCACTTCAGTGTCCCTTCAAGGGCAGGATTCACAGAAACTTTTGCGCTCGGGCGCTCGGGGCCTGTACCGATATTGATCCCAACAGCATCAGAACCGCGAACGTAGGCTCGGTACGGTGCCCGGTAGTCTACCTCGCACGACTGCGCGTGCGCAGAAGGGCTGGCACTTCTGCGCTGGCCAGCTTGGCTGAGCTTGTTGGGCGTAGTAACGGAACCGCCTTTTGGGACTTCCACCGGAGTGCCTAAAGAAGTTCCACTCAGCGGGAAAGCTGTCAAGTGCGGAGAAGTAATTCGCCAGAGGGGCCGTGGCGCCGTTCACAGCTCCTCGCTACCACCCCTCACGCTCTTGCCCTTCGTGTCTCTCCCTCTTGCTGGATTGAGCAGGTGTTTGTTCAATGCAATTAAATATTCCCGACTTCGCAGTGATCGCGTGCCTTCTCGTCGGACCGCTCGCATCATTTTCTTTGTCTTTTGTTTCTTCTTCTGCCTACAACAGCAGAAGCGCTTTTTCTGTTCTTTTTGTGGTTGCTTTCATCTCGCACGTGCTCTAGCCTTTCTGTGCCATTTTGAACGGGTCGTTTTTTTCTCGGGCGGCCACTTTTTTTCTTGCTATGGTAAGAACCAACCCAAAGAGCATTCATGACTAACTGAACGTCGGGACTGCTGGTTAAGTACGGGGGGATTGAAAGAAATACGCACAATCAAGCGCACAGCCTTCGACGCAAAGGTGCCTCAAAATAAGTTACCGGCGTCGCTCTATGATCAAGCACTTCTCTTAACAGTGGTCCACACTCTCAAAAGCTCAGTAAGAACTGCGCATGTGTGAATTTAGTGACTTTGAGGCGTTGCTGGTATTTCTTTAATCCCCCCTGTACACATATTTTGCGTCAAATGTATACCTGCAGTTTCCTTTTGCGCCAAGTAATGGTGACATGTATGGCCAGTGCCAGCGGTTCCAGGAGTTTGGAACGGTTCTGCCTGCATAAACCTCTTGTTCAAGTGTCCTCTCAACGTTTGGCCGGAAAGGTGAATCGTGGGACGAGCGAGCATCTTTTCGAGGCCTCTGCGTAACGCCGCGTGACTGATCCTGCGCGGTGCCGCCACGCAACACCGTGACCGCGGACAAGCTACGACAAGCCGGACCCCCAAAGTGCTCCGCACTTAAAATGACCTCGTACGGGAGCAAGTACAGCGTAGGCGACCGTGCGGGTATGGCGAACCAGTTGTGTGGGTGGTGTACCGGCCGCGTTTTAAGTTCAGAGCGCTTTAGGGGCTCGCCTTGTCGTCGTAGCTCGCTGTCACAATGTCAAGCAACTGCCGGAATAACGCGGTGCGGCGAGATAACGGACCCAAGTGCAGCCTGTGACAGAGGCGTCGAGAAACAAGCTGTTTATGTAGTCATAGCCGTTCGAAACTCCTGAACCGCTGGCGCTTGTCATACACCTCCCCGTTGTTTAGCGGAAAGAAAACGGCAGGTACATTTGAGGCAAAATCTGTGTATGTGACGGGAAGCCCCCGCGTCCGTTTAGTTAGGAGCGCCGCTGGTTTGGTTTTTACGGTAGCAAGCAAAAAACGTGGCTGCGACAACGACGTGTTTCAAACTTCGCAGTAAGGTGCCGGCACGGGCGCTCTGAAAGCAAACAAAAAAAAGCGCTTTAGGGGCTTTTATATGATAGCCGTCAGCAAATGTTCTTTCATGGCAGTAATCTCGATTGTGTACTCTTGGCCTGTATATAAGTAACGGTGTTTTTCATGAATAAACAGTTGGAAGTTGGCGCCTGTATGTGGTGTTTGTGTCTTACTTCGTCTACGTCTGCTTAGCGCCCCCTTTTAGTCTTTCCAATAAGAAAACTCCCGTTCGCGCTGTTCCAGGCAAGGGGCGCGCGAGCACTGCGAAGGCGGGAAATTTGAATTGCATTGGACAAACCTCCGTTCAATTCGTTAATAGAGGAGTGAGGCAGGAAGACGAATAGCGTGATGGGTGGTAGCAGTGAGTGGGTAACGGCGCCACGTCCCATTATGGCGAATCACTCCTATTCACTTCCCACAGCTTTCACGTTGAGTGGAACCGCTTACGATTATTTTTATGTATGGTGCTAGACAGGGCGTCGCACTGGCTCGCGCATGCGCAAAGCATGTTAGCTTCCTTTCTTACGTCCGCTACAACACCGGCAGGCGACCATAAATATACCGCGCCGGCGACGCCCGTGGGCGGCGCCTGTATACCTGGTCCCTGTAGACGTTGATCGAGCCGACGAAGTTCTGGAAGGTGGAGCCGCACTTCATGTGGTGGTTGATGAGCTCCTTGCCATCGCAGTTGGCCGCCGAGGCCCCGAGGCCGGCTGCCGCGCCGCCGCCGCCGCCGCCGCCCGCGACGTACTCCTGCTTGCTCATGGAGCAGCTCCAGTTGTAGTCGTTGACGTTCGCGCGCAGCCTCTGGCGCTCCCTCAGGGACAGCTCCGGCACGCGCTGGCACCGAGTCCGGTTCAGGGCTCGGCCCACGCACGCCGTGTACTGGTGCAGCCGCTGGCACGACTGGCTGTGCTCGCCCTGCGTGTGATTGATTGCGGGGTTCAGCGCGCCCAAGCTTCCCCTGGGCTACGAGGCATTGCGCCCTAGTGGACAGCTCTCGTAGTGATTTCCACCACCGGGGGATCTTCGGCGTGGACGGATCTCGACACACGGGCGTTTCCGCTCTCAGCCTCCATCAGCCGTTGCGGCCGGGATCAAACCCGTGTCCTTGGACTCAGCAGCACGACGCCTTGGCCATCGATCCACCGTGGGTCTGGGCTCGTACAATGCGACCAGAGGTGTTTGTGCTGTCTATAGCCGTTGCTGCTCAACTTGATGCCCAGCTGCCACAAAGCTGACATCGTCAAAAACTCAGCATCAATATTTTCTGCGAAACCTATAGAATCCCGGGAAGAGAAGGAACCGCCAGACGTTTGCGCACAAGGGAATGCGCAATAAGAAATGCCGCTCTCTATAAGTGCGGTAGATGACGCCCGCTGGAGCGTTGGCTAACTTCCTCATCTGACTGCGCTGCAGGAGACTACTGCGGGCGCGGGAGAAACCGGGCGACAGAAGCCCACCTCCGAGCGCACGAGAGGCGCGACCAGTGGCGCGTTCGCTTTCGGGTGCATGTGCAGAGCTTCCACGTAAAGGCGTCAAGCTAGCAGGGTGCCCTTTCGCTCCGTCATAGCCTGATGGCCCTCTTTCCGGCGCCCAGAGGGCGGAAAGAGCTGACATCCGTGCACAGGCGCAGAAGTATTCGTTCGGATTCCGAGCCAACCTCGGTGCGATGCGGCGTGTGAGAGCGGGACACGGAGCCTTAACGGAGAGCTCGGAAGAAACTGAGAAGAGGCTCGCGCACAAAAAATTCCGCTTTCGCTAGCTTGCCCAGAAAAAAAACTACAGCCCTGTGAGGACGTGCGCTAGTCGGTGTTCCGTGCTCGGTTAACTGAGTTGAGGGTTGCGGAGTGCAGTGCATGAGGGAAGGCACACGGAACGTCGGGTCTGCACGAGCGTAACTGTAGCCCTGCATGACGTACCGCGTGTATTCTCTGACGTAGTGTACTCCATAATTTGCAAGCGCAGTTTGTAACGACAAAACACCGTTAAGGGTGTTTTTCTTTGTTTCTTGCTTTTTTGTGTGCCAGGGTGCAATTGTTAGTTACAGACAGTGACCTGCGCTTTGGAGGGCACAACTCATTTCGCTGTGGCCACGGGTAACACAGTGCACATTGGCTGCGCCTCCCCCTCCCTTGGTAGCAGAAAAATTGCAAGTGTAGGCGGCACCGCGATCTCGTTCCCTGCACTGGAGAGCGGCTCACACGTGCTCGCGTACGGGCACCTCGAATCCCTCGAGAAATGCAGCAATAATGAGCCTCCTACAGTGCCATCGCTCGTGCACTTTGCAATGACTTAGAGCCTTGCTTATAACTGACGTCCTAACACACTATTCAAAACAAAGAAAGGCACTTTTAAAGGGTGTAACTAACGCCCTATAAAAGGGTGTATTCTAATTGTGCTTCTTTCTTCTAGGGGGTAAGGCGGCTATGAACGGCGAACCACCATTATAGGGTCTTTTTGTTTGTTTTTGTAGGGTGTAGGGGCGTAATAGACGGTGATTACAGTGTGAGTAGTCCGCGCATTCGGATTAACCCCCCGCACAAAGAGGCGAGCGAGTGGTCTCGCAGCACCAGGTCCAGGACGGATAACCGGGAGGCCCAGTGCTTCCAGCGAATGCTTCCAACCAACCCAGTTGCATTCGTACATTAGATGTACGAATTACAACGCCCGCTGCAATTCCGGTTTTTCCAACGTCTGCAGTTGCCCGAAACTGCGTCCACGCGAGCGATCGGCCAAACAAATGTAGCAAGTGTTAATTCAGGTCGTATGTAAGGTGCATTAGCGGGGTGCTGGCGGTGAAAACGGAGACGGTTCATCTATGTCCCAAATGACCTTCCAGGAACACGGGGTAAAACTGGAGCTGGGACAGTGTGAGCCTGACCGAACTATCGTCATTGGCTACGAAGCGGCACGTATCCGGGATAGGGTTGTCAGACTTGATAGATGTGATAAGCAGAAATCGGAAGTCGCGTGCCCCTATACGAGATCGGAACGAAACTCGATAATTCGTCTTATTTGTTGTGCTCTCAATTATCAGTACTAGCACAAAGGCTTCACAAGAGCGGTGACAACACATCGGCCAATGGAATGAAATTCGCTGGCGGGATCCCGTAAGCCTGATATTATTTCCTAAAACAATTCCGCGGACGAATGAATTTGCAGCACTTCTGCGTCGTTGTACCTGAATTTTTGGGGCTCGTAAGGGTAATTCACAGCCTGTCTCGACTCTCCGTTCTTCCGAATGCATTCAAAGCGTGTGTTAACCCCCAATTTTCCGCAAGTTATGCTGACAGAGCCAAGCCACCGGATCCTGGTTACAAGGACATCTTATACGCGTAAAACGCACGATTTGTAGGAAGCAGGGCGACAGGGACAAGCGCCACTTTTAACTTGGATTTTTTGGTAAAAAACTCCTGTGTACTATGCAGAAACCGTGAGCACATCAGTAAGAAACGAGTACTTTGTGGCACTAGCTGTTACAGAGTTGCTGTTGTTGTTTGTTGCTTATTGTTGCATTTCGGTACATCCGGGCACGAGCTGCACCGCAACTGTTGTCATGTTCTCACGCTAAAGCTAGATGTGTGCGCTGCAACTTACTGAAGTGCCACAGTTGCATATGAGCGTTTTTTGAACAATAAACCTTAGCTCAGAGTGGTTCTTGACCCTTTCGTCCTCCTCCGTACAACTTTTGCGCTTTCCCCGTCCACAACGGGACCTAAATGAGTTGTAAGAACACTCTGGGCGGCACTCTGCAAGGGTTTTCGCGGAGTTCACCTTGGTGTAGAGCCGCATGATGTCGTCCAAGTTCCGCTCACAAGAGGAGCGAAGCTCGATATAGGCGTCCTCACGACAGCGAGGCAGGGCTGCCCTGCGGACGCCGGCCCTGGCTCCTCCAGGCATGGACACCACCGCTCTCTCACCGACGTCTACGTCGCCGCCCATGACGTCGTCGTCGGCGCCTCTCCCGCGGCCCGGGCCGTAGTCGGCGGCGTCGTCGGGGTGTGGGCCTTGTAGCAGCAGCCGCCTGGACTCGGCGGCGGCGACCGTGTGGTGTTGGTATGGTGCGAGTCCCAAGGTCGCCGACGCCGCGAGGGCCACAAGCAGCCCCAGGGGCGCCGCCATTGCGACACGACCGTCCGCGAGGGGACGGCAACCACCCGTGTGGATGGCCCGCTAGCGGCTCTGGCCCGCTTTCGCCCGCTTCCGCTGTAGCTTGCTGATGATGATGACGCTGCCCTCGATGTGTTTGGCTGATACCCACTCGTGGGGATTACCTGCGCTCAATCACTTGCTGTACAAGATTGGACCTTAAAAAGATTTATTTTCCAGGCAACAAAGATAGAAATAAAAGTCCACTATGATTGAAACCCCTACTTACTCAACAATTCTGCGTGTCTTAGCAGTTTAAGCAACATGTAGCAGATATATAAGCTTTAATACAACAACAAATATCCCTTGCTGGTTCCGTTGCCCGTCACCCGATGTGACTTGGGCAACGGAGTGTTGACCACGATATCTACTGGTCGTGTTCCGAGAGTGGTGATTTTCGTTTTATGTGCCGCCAAATGCAGTCGCCCGTGTCCGTGTTACTACAGTCTCCTCTTTGCTTCGCAATCACTGTCACTGTCGACGAATTGAAATTCTGAAGTTTTACACACCGAAGCTTCACGGGGGCCATAAAGGCGCGCCGTAGTGGAGGGCTCCGGGTTAATTGAGACCTCCTCCGGATATGCTGCGAAATCTGAAGTCACTGTTGTCGTCGTCCTAATCATCATCATTGCATAAATGGTAATCACCATGAGTTAATTCTCCCTAATCGTCACTTTCAGGAGCGTGACAAATCCACAGGCGCCTAATCCTAAGAAAACTGCATGGGAATGCTAGGAATAGTGTTTTTTTTTTGTGCACATGGGTCATGTCTTTAAGGGAAGTGCAGACATTGCAATAATTTGGCCGTGGTCGGTGCTCATTAGTGCTACGCAGGCGCAACGTACAGTTCGTGGAAAAAATAATGACTTTCGGCCAAAACAACTAATCATGAATTTGCATTAACTAACAAATCCTTCCAAAGCGACGTGCGAAATGCCTTCCCCCTAAACATGACAAGGAATCCAAAACTATGTATGGTCGGTATAGCTATAGCAGATGTTGCGCATCACGAATCTTGGAAAAGCGTCTTCTTATCAGAAGTAAACGCTGGGAAATTGCCACTTTATAAATCCATTTAGGCAAACTTCAAAATTTGTCTTTCCCAGCGTCGTATACTTCAGTGAATTCTTCAAACTCCAATCAGTAACATTTACGATATCGGTCTGTTGCTATTTTATGTTGATCCTCTTGTATATTCCCTTGCAGCGTATATTGTCTCGAAGACGAGGTGCAAAATGTACGTAGAAGTATATGTACTATTCAGTCTGACCAGTATATTCCGAGGCGAAGAGCTTTCCAGAATTTTTTAACCCAATAATATGCCCTTGGCATAAATTAGCAGATTTTTACAAATACAAATCGGCTCTCGTTTCACGGAGGAAGGCAAAATGGTAGCGGTAACGCGGTCCTCAGAGCCCCCATTGGAGGGCAGGAGGCCTTCTGGGATGGAGGGCCGGAAGTTCCCAGTGTAGTATTCATGAAGGCTCCCAGCTGTTGCGTGTATCGGGGGTATACTGCGGCACAAGCAGGGGTGAGAAGGGAAAGGAGGAGATTTAGCTTGTACTCTCCTCGTGGCCGCGCTTCTCCTTCCTGACCTCTGTACGGAGAAAGGGGCTCACGTGGTGTCGCGTTGCACGGGACTGTAATGAACACGTCGCGTGCAACGTTTTCTCGGCTCGACCTGCACTTCCCGCTGGAGAGTTTGGTGGCCCCTTCCTGTGGTGCGCAGCCGGCAAGAGCATCTCGTTCTACTTCTCGCTGCGCCGCTTCCACTGGAGCGTGGCCATGTACTCGAACATGGCGGCGGGCTTCGGGGCGCTGGACATCGTGTGCTCGGGCCTGTTCATCGGCTTCTGCAGCCGCGTGCTCAGGCTGCCGGACCTGGTGATGGCCATGGCCGGCATCCTTTCCATGACCGCCTTCCTCGTCATCAAGGGCTTCTCGAGGGAGCCCTGGATGTACTACATGGGTGAGTGCTTTGGCAAGACGCCTGCAGAGAGAACGCGGCCCCTTGGCGCCACTGTTGCCCAACATCCTCGAGCTGCGGGAAAAAGCTGGCTTGAGAGCGGGCGAGCGCCGTGGCCAACATGGCACTAAGCTTGCCCAAGAACGCCAGTGGGACGAAGTAGCGTTGCTTGTCTCCAAGCGAGCGGCCCCGGGGGCTCGTACAGTCGCCATCGGCGATTAATGTGCGCGCCGCGCCGGTGGCGTCACGGAAAGCGCACGTGTGCGCACTCAGGCTTTGTTGCCGCGACATCTCCGAAGATGCTTCCCATTCAGGTCCTAATGCGTTTCGTATCATGCTCTTCGTTTAGCGATTTGAGGTTGTGAGCAAGCAATGAGCGGGGCCTCTCCTCAAAAAGGAATGGGGTGCCTTCAGCCACGAAGAAGCCGAACGCCTTGCGTCCGCGTGCAGTCCCGTATGGCTGCAAGGGAAGCTAGCTTTAGAGCGGGCAAGCGAAGCTGCCAACATAACGGGCCTAGCCAGTACGGTATTCTTTCGAAAATGCGTAATGCCTCCTCTCAAGGGAGAGGAGGAACATAAAAGGAGACAAAGTAAATTAACGAAAAATAGCATCGAGGCTTCAACTGAAAGTTAAAAATAAATATCTTTGAGACGCTAAGCGCACTTTATACGTCCCTAAGGTTGCGTAGTTCATTCTCAGTTTTCTTTGGAGACATTGCGAAATGTATGATCGTTATGTCTGATCGTCTGATTAGCCATCAAATTCTCTTAGAAGAGAGAGAGAAAGCGTTGCTAAAGGGAAGAAAGGCTCGCCAATCCCTTCTGGCTTCCCGGGAAACCGGGGCAGCTGCGGCGCCCTCTGCTGCTTAGGGGTTTCATCTGCTTCCCTGGGCCTTTGGCGACACTTCAGTACGCGCCCATGTATTCTACTTACTTCGGAGCTGACTGACTGACTATTTCGCGGTGCATGGGCTTAAGAGCCATCCTGCACAAATACAAAAAGGTTTGCAGATCCATAGAAATGTTCATAACGGCCTAGTTTTGCTTCTATTAGAAATATATTACGTGTTCACCGAAAGAAGAGATAAAAATAAAACACATCTTAGTTCAGGCTGTTTAAACTACATATATAGTACTAGCTTTGTAGCGAACTGGTAAGTCACATGGGAAAGTGATCGGGGGAGTACCCCTTAAAATTGGAATCGTCGGCTTTCGGGTGTGCCCGAAAGTGGCCACGGACCCTGTGCGACTTCGAGGCTTCACAGCTGCTGGCGCTTAGACGATATTTGTCTGCTTGCGTTGTGTGTATCAAAGTTTGTACCCGCAACTGGACCCCCCGCTACTAGGTCAGGCTGATATCGCTTGCGTACAGTCTGCTGTCTCCCGTCCCTCGCGCTATCTTGCCACAGTACGTGCTGTCCAACTAGTTCGCCACGAAAGTTTCCTTGTTAAGAGTATTATCGGACAGACTTGAGCTCACGATAGTCCGGTGCCAATTTTCGATGCAAACTTACTACTTGCCCGAGGGGTCTTCCCCAGCCCTGCAAAAAATTGATGCTTGGAAGGGATGGCTTGACGTCCTGGTTGCCTGGCGCAAGAGTTGCGCGTCGCACTTGGCAGTCGAAACGTTTCATTTTCGCTAACCGTCACGCAGACCCTGACCAATTGGCCGAGCAACAAGTTTGTCTTAGCGCAGTGCTTGTGGTTTCTTTTTCTGCTGTGTTTCTCACACAGCTCTGCTATCTGGTTGATAAATGGTTAAGCAGACTTGCAAGTGTTTTCATCGACCCTGACCGGTCGAGGCGGTGCTCGTGCAGGCTGTGCTCTGGGCTCTCTGAGCAGCGTGACACCCGTGGCCATCCTGTCCAACGTGTCCAAGCTGATCAGCAAGGATGAGGCAGGTACGTACCCACGTCACAGCGCGCTCACACGGGCTGCCGCGCATGGTCGTACGGACAGCGATGAAGCGAAAATACGATTCTTCTCATTTTCAGAGGTTGTCTGAGAAGCGTGTGCGGAAACGTTTAACATGTCAAATTCCTGTTTCAGTCTGGTTCACTGGTCTGCCAGTTCAGAGAAAAAGTGAAAAGAAATGGAACGAAATACAGTGCGAACAACGTGAAAAAACCACCGCCATCAGCAAGCAAACAAACGTAATACCAGTTCTTGCATCACCCGCCGCGGTGGCTCAGTGGCTAAGGCGTTGCGCTGCTGAGCACGAGGTCGGGGGTTCAATTCCCGGCCGCGGCGGCCGCTTTTCTGACGGAGGCGAAAAGCAAAAACGCCCGTGTGTACGAGATTTCCGCGCACGTTAAAGATCCCCAGGTGGTCAAAAGTAACCCGGAGCCCTCCACTACGGCGCACCTCATCGCCTGCGTTGCGTCGGCGCGTTAAACCCTGCAATCAATCAATCAATCAATCAGTTCTTGCATCAAACACAGGTTGTACGAGCAATACGGGAGTCCTTGGCTACCTAAAAAATTTCACTTTATTAGTAATTTCGTCTATATGTGGTGGCGACCAGCCGATGACATTAATCATTATCCTACAGCAAGCAAAAATTACGGGCACTGAAAAAATCGCACCGCAGAAGCAAAATGACTGAAACGAACCTCCGTCACTCTGAACAAACATTATCAAGAGCACGAAAAGCAGCCGACGTGTTAGATAAGACGCTTCCAACGGTGAAATGAAGAAGCAAGCCTGCACTTGCCCAAACTACGAAGGGAGAATTCCATATCCTTCTGATGTGCAGCCGTGCGTCACTACACTGTACTCACCATCTCTAACCTATCACAATGAATGGAAAGAACTGCAGTTTTTAACTGGTTTAGGAGAGCGTCACCCTAGTGCTGTGCAAACATTTCTTTTTTAAGTTTGCGCTGCTTCATTGAACGGGCATGGTCTTCCACACCAGAACTACGCCAAAAATCAGTTCGAAGTTTATCGCTGACGAAAGCGACGGGTAGAGTTTGAATTGCAAGACGCCAGTTACAACTCGGTGTTGCCTCAGTTGCAGTGAATTTGTAAACGTTATTTTCCGGAAATGGGCACAAAAATGAACTTTTAGAAGTATTATTTGTGCTCGCATTGTGTAGTTTGAGCTGCGTAATGAATATTTGGCGTAGTAGAGCCACGTAATGACTAGTTGACTATTTGGCGTAGTTGTTTTTAATGAAAAAAAAGCAGATAAAGCAGCGTGCACCATTGGCAGCCCTCGCATTAACTGCTGTCATGACGTCATAGTGGTTCTCGATGTCTTTCTTCGTGCTGTCGCAGCCTTAATGTCCACCTATTTTCATTTCATTTCCACCGTTCATTTTCGTTTTCAGCTATTTTGTGGTTGTTGCGGATTTCTTGCTAGAAATCATGCTAGAAACGTTCCAGAAATCGGGTAAATTTAGCTCTGTCGACTTGCTAGTGTGTTGCAAGCCGATGCCGCCAGCTAAGCCGGCGGCAAGGATTATGTCAGAGAAGCATCAGCTTTGAACGCGCATCTCACTCTCGTTGAAAGATGCATTTCGTTTGGCCGGGAGAGTTCAGAAAACAGCCCTGTGCGTAGACTGCAAGCTTTAACCTGGTAAGCTGGGCAATTTTGACAACTGGCTTTAGTGTTTAGTTGAGCAATTCCTGCAAAGCCGACAACCAAGCTCTAAGCTTTGAGGAGTATACGCACAGGCTGTGTTCCGCTGATCAGGCAGACCGAGCGGCGGCCTGTTTCCGCCTGCTCACTGTCCCGGAGTGACGTTACAAAAGCAGCGCTGGTGGAACAGGACAAGAAGGTGCGACAAGACTCGCACCTTCTTGTCGTGTTTTCCTAACACCAGTTTGTGCCGACAAACCCGCGGTAAAACGCATTTCACGGAGTGCACGCGGAGCAGTAGTTTTTTGGCCACAAGTGGACAGAGTGCGATATCCTGCGTTGGTCTCGGAGCGATCATCCAGCGTGCTTGGTGTCTCTAGTCGTTGATGTCATGGCCTGCCGCAGCACGAACGGCCCGGGTCAACGGGCCACGCTGGTTCTCCACTCTGTGAAGTTACTTACGCCGTTTTTCTCTAAGTAACACCCTCACGCCTGCAAAAACAAAGCGCAATATACACTTTAAAGGCCAGTAATTAACGATAAAACGCCCTTTAAGAAGGTGTTTTTGATGAGGTGTAAGGTTGTTCTCAACAAGAAAACACCCTTACAGGGTTTTTTAGGCTGTATGCGTGTTAGTTATAGACAGCGATTTGCTGCCTGAAGGGTTTAAAACTATTCACAGAATAGGCGTGAAGGAAAACTACGAGACGAGACGGGGAGTCGGAGTGTGCTTTCACGAACGCCGCAGTAAAGCCACAGCGCCTTCATTTCGCGCGAATAAGCCTCCTAATTGAGATTCAACAAATATTCCTCTCTCGTTGGCCTTTGTGCGTAGTGTGTTTACAACTGTTCCTCGTTATAAGGAACATCTAGGGGAAGTGTTCATAGGTCGAGTTCCTTTTTTTTAAACAGTGTGTGCAACAGAGGCGGAGAAGGCAACGCGTTTTGGCCTCAATTGTAGGACTGTTGGCGGGCTGCATTGCAAGTAACCATTAATGGGAACACTAAAACGCTTGATTTCAAACTCATTCGTATATGTTTAAAGCTGTACAGTTTTTATAGCTATTTACGCTTGTCAATTCCTTCTTTTTGTGCAGTGAACGTTCATGTACGCAGGGAGAAGTAGCAGAAATCATACCATGAAAGGTCATTTAATGGCTTTTACAGCAACTTCATACGAGGCTGTAGCGCTGCTGACAGCGATAGCGTATTCCCATGTAATTATTTTTCCGCTTCCGTTCAAAGAAACCTTAATGTGAGCAGTCTCTAGCCTAGGGGCGATTTGATACTTCGATGCCCTGGCTTTTTGCCAAAATACCTGGGAGAGGGGCATTAGACAGAGAGGGATGGTGTAGTAAGCAAGTGTCGGTGTCCGATACTCTCAGTCCCTGTCGTCGATCAACTGACACTACCACACGATTGAGTGCAGAAGAGAAACAACAGTTTGTTATATAGAAGCACAGAAGGTTGCCGCGTTCCGTTCAACGGCTGTCTGCCGCTGATGTCCCTTTTTTTCGAGGAAGAGGGGGCTACGTTCCCCGCTGATACCAGGGCCTCAGAACGTCCGTGCGCGGTGCCCGCTCTCGGCTTCGTCCATTCTCCCGTTTTGGGGGATGTTTTAGGGGCGAAGCTAGTGAGGAGCTCGGGCTGTCGGCGTCTCCTGTCTTCGTCTCATGTCGCCACGATAAACCAAGTTGTCAAACGATGGTGAGAAACGAGGTGTATGAGGGACAAAAGCAGTCCAAAATAAGCTAACCTGTTTTAAACTCATTTAAAATACAGAAATAATCAGGATTTAATTGCATTCAAAATAGAAACTTGTTAAATTCCGTCTCGAAATTGGTTCCGAACGCCAGGTTTTTTCCTGTAAAGCATACTTCTTAGCATGCTGTGGCGTGTGACACGAAGACAACTTACGGTCAGCCTGTCTCATTTAATTGCTTAAATCCGGTTCAACGCAAAAGAGACGTCACCGCCTCAGCAAGAGCGCGATTGCTCCTCCAACCGGCGCTTCTCCGGCGCCCAATCAGTGCGCGCCGTCGGGCAAGAAAGAGACTTACAATATTTAGATACACTTATACACTGTATGCTTCACCCGTCCCACGTTTCAGGTTAGTGGAGATGGCCCTGGATTTTTTCTCTCCATCTGAGACTTGAGTCCGTTTCAACACACTCCCCACCAAAAGGGCTCAAACACATTCTATTTCTAGCGGGTAAATGGGCTGTTCTGGGCGCGTTAACATTGCGCCCCGTGGCACTCTTGCTGTGCACGAACGCACTTTACTATCGCATCCCTGAGAAACCTTGGGATCCTGCCAAGCTTACATAGCAACCCCGGCAGCACTTGCTTAATGAGCACCAGCTGGCCTTTCGGTCTGTGGCATCGGCGGATTTACTCGGCCACCGAGGCGCTTTCGCTGTCTCCAGAGCACGGGAGGCGCCTCGGTCGTCGAAGCAGGCTGCTGCCCGCCCTCCACCGGCAGCGGCGTTGTAAGCCACCTCCCATTGAGAGAGTAGGCCGGCGTAAGGGTGGTGCCCTCTTCCACGTCAGTCTATACATACGTGAGGGGACGGGAATTTATGGTGGCCACTTCGTGCGAGCCTAACTAGTTTCTTCAGTTCCCCTTCGCGATCGCACCAAACTCTCCTGGAAGCCCCCCCCCACACACACACACTTTCATGGTGCCAGCTCGACAGTTAACTGCATCTCTATCCCTGCGCTAGAAAAGTGGTCGATCACGTCTGGATGTTGCAACGCGTTCCACAGTTCTATGGTGGCGCGCTGAATGCCGAGACATTGTGCCAGTACAAAGCCCTCTCTGTGACACAAATCTTCGGAAAGCTAGCATAAAGCTCGCAGTTGTCATGTCATGTGCTAGTACTGAATTCACTGCTCGCGTAACCGCACAGGCCTTAGGGGTGACACCGTTGCCTCTAACACAAAGTGAGCCTGGCGCCGATCACTTCACTGGTAGTGGAGCGGGACCGGGTTGCCCCGTTGGCGCGCACGCCGGTGCCCAGCACTGAAACGCGGGCGCGCACGCACCCCTTCCTTCGCGAGTTATCTGCCTCGCAGACTCCAGTATTTCTTACGATGCTGGACCACGCTATTTCTCACTCAGTGGCCGTCAGCAGCGTTGGATATTTGTGCTGTTTGGCCAAGACGATGGGGTTTCGCTCGTCGTAAGCCGTGTTTGCCAAGTGGAGGCGGCTCTTGATCCAAAACACTCCTTCGTCGTCGATGTAGGGGGCGACGTCACAGAGTGAGGAATCACGGGGAGGCTTCGGTCCATCGGTCACACACTTGAGGTCTGCCGAAAATGCTGACTGTTGCGCCCTTCTCAGCCAGTGTGTTCGCGTTGTGTGGAGCTCCGTGACGGTCAAGGATTCCGATCCTTTTTCTGTCGACTTCAGGTTTCGGAGGAAGAGGAAACTTCAAGCGGTTGTTCGGCTGACCTTGGACGCCGCGCTGAATCTGGAAATGTCCAGCAGTTCTGCAGAGTGCTCCGTAGCAACATCTAACACATCAACCCGTTGTTGCCGCTCAGCGCGTTTTTCTTTCGTCCAATCAGTCGCTGGCAACGACAACAGTTCAGGCGCTCTCTACCAAAGATCAGATGACACCAGTTTCGATGCCCTCAAGCCTCGTGTCGTGTGATCAGGTCGGCAGGATTCCCCGCACGGGGCACCTTCAACAATCTTGGTGAAGGTATTGGCGACACCGCGGACCCCGAGCCCCCCAACGTAAGCTGTAACCTACTGTGGTATTGTGTTTAAAGGTGAAGGGTACGAAACCACAAACGGTGGCCGTCAGAGCCCAGGTCAAGCTCCGGCGGATGGGCCCCCTGTCTGCTTACCAAGAAAGGAGCTCCGGGACCTCTTCAGCTATCAGGGTAATGCTGAGGAAGAAAGCATACCGTCGTTCCCTGCTTTTCCCTTTGCCGTATAGATAATTCAACCCCCCCCCCCTCCAAAACGTGATCGGTCCCTGAAAAGGGGCCGCCTTTCCTTCCCTGCCTGAGTTGACATTTCCAAAACCTCACATTTTCTCCCGCATTCTAGTACTTAAATGCCTTGACCAGTCAAAGCCCCTCACTGCACAGTCTGTTTTTCTCATATCCAAGTTGACGGCATTGTTGGAAAGTCCTACAAAGCCTAGAAACTCAAAACAGGGGAAATCCTGATCGATGTTAACAGCCCCAATCTACCAACCTCCTCACACAAACCCGCATGGTAGATACAGACATAAAGATCACACCCCACCGCATGCTGAACAGCTCCCAGGGCGTGATCTTCGATCCTGACTTGATGAACGAAACAGAGACAGATCTGCTCCAGGGCCTTCGAGACAAGGGCGTGACGGCTGTGCGATGAATAACCATGCGTCGAAATGACACTGAAATCCGTACAAAACACTTTATCTTGACATTTGAATGCTCAGCACTCCCCGAGTCGGTCAATACACGCCAGTCCAGTCCTACCTTACATACCAAACCCGTGCAGCTGTCACGGTACAAACTCGTGCAGCGGAGAAACGACCTATGCCGAATGAGCCGCACAGGACCACCCGACAGATAATTGCAACTCCACCACCTTCACTTGTGTTAACTTCGGGGGACCACACGCGGAGTACTCCTGCAGAGGCGAGGTATTCCAAAAAGAAAAGAAAATAATCAATGTGAAATTAACGGAGAACATCACCTTCCTAAAGGTGCGAAAGAGGTTCGCCTCTTTCTCTCTGGGGAAGTACGCCGACGCAGCTCGCCTGGGGGCGGAGCGGTAACGGCTGGGACTCAGTATACCGGTAGTCGGACTTCGTCCTGCCGCACCCCCCCCCCCTTGGGTTGCCTCAGTCAGCCCAACCCGTCACCACACCGCTTGCTGAGGCAGCAGTGGCTGTGGTGCCAACAATCTCCGTCGGTTCCGATGCCGCTCCCGCCGCTGCCTTCCCGTCCTCCAGTACATTGGAGGGTGCTGACGGGATGGACACCGGGGGACCCGCATCAGCTCCCACCGCCACCTCACTGCCCGTGCCACCTCTGGTGCCCCCGACGCCCGCGGCGGTGACGGCTCAAACGAAGGGACCCCGAGAGGGGTCAAGTCCAGGGGGCCCGGTCCGTCCGGGACCCCTCCTGACATACGGCGAGGAGATGGATGGCCGTTCCTGCCTGCAACGCAGCGCCAGAATCACTGCCCCGAAAGAGCGCGCACGCCCGCCCGCACGCACGCACGCGCACACACAGACACACACACACACACACACGCACACGCACACGCACACACACGCACGCACGCGCGCACGCACGCGCACGCACGCGCACACACACGCACACTTTCCTCTTTAAGGAGGCTTCGTTAAAAATCTTGACGATGTATGAGATTCTGCATGCCAATCAGCCAAGTATCATGTGTTTCCAAGAAGCACACCTCAATTCCAAACAAACAAATTTCTTAAATAGGTACATGGTATTCAGAAATGGCAGGGTTGGCTGCACACTCTTCGGGTGGTGTGGCCATTGTCGCCCGGAAATCATTAGCATGCCGCCCTCCCTCTTTAAACACTGCACTTGCGGCTGTAGCAATCTGTACGATAATACTTAATATGTTGATAACGTATGCTTCATTTACATCTGTCCTGATTTTGCACTTCCGAGCTCCGATTTCGAGGCACTGGTTGACCAGCCGCCCGAACCATACATCCTCACCGGCGACCTTACTGCGCACAACTCTCTTTGGGGCTCCTCCCGAACGGATCCCCGAGGTCGCCTGATAGAGAAGTTTCTAACATCCTTTGGAGCATGCCTTTTCAACAAAAAACAGCCTACATACCATAACTTAGGACACAATACATACTCGCATCTTGGCTTGGCTATTGGTTCTGCAGTTTTCTTTCCATGTCTTGAGTGGGGTGTGGGCACGGACCCATATGGTAGTGACCATTTCCCCACTTCATTAACGTATATAGGTACAGGCCCGAGCAGTCCATCTTCCCATAAAAGGTTTAATGAATCAAAAGCAAACTGGAGCACATTCACAGAAACATCTAAACTACACCACACATCCATAAAACACCTACACTTGGAGGAAGCTGCCCAACTCATCACGGCGCACATTCTCGATGCTTGCCAAAGATCTATTCCCCACGCCTCCGGCTCCTCGCGCAACCAGAGGAGGCCGTGGTAGAATGAGGACTCTAGGCGGGCGCGAGAGGCCCAGAACAAGGCGTGGGGTGTCCTTTGCCGGCACCCCACGTTGGATAACCTCATTTCGTTTAAACGGGCAAAGGCCTTTGGAAAGCGTGTGCGTCGTGAGGCGAAAAGGGAGAGTTGGCGTGCTTTTCTTACGTCCATTAACTCATACACAGACACTCACAAGCTATGGACAAGAATACGTAAACTTAAAAGACAACATACACATGGCCTTGCCCTGGTCAGTACAACAAATGACACACTCGAAGACCAGGCGAACACACTTGCACAACACTTCCAACACGTTTCCAGCTCCGCACACTACACAAACACTTTCCTGAAACATAAAAATGCTTGTGAAAAGAAGTCCCTACATGACAATAACAGGTCAAAATCTGGTTACAATTCTGAATTTACACTGTATGAGTTGAGGGTTGCCCTGAGCATATGTAAATCTTCAGCTCCAGGTGCAGATAAGATTGCATACACCATGATAGAACACCTACATCCAGATATCCTTGAAACACTCCTACACCTATACAACAACAAATGGCTTTCGGGGCACATTCCGAAATCTTGGAGGGAGGCTGTTGTAGTGGCGTTCCTGAAGGAGGGGAAGGACCTTTCTACTCCCGCCAGTTATCGACCCATCGCTCTCACAAGCTGCCTGTGCAAGCTTCTCGAGAAGATGATCAACAGGAGACTAGTGTACTTCTTAGAGTACAATGGTCTTCTCGAGAGCTGCCAGGCCAGCTTCAGAATGGGACGATCCACCAAGGATCAACTGGTTGTGTTGAAATCATATGTAAAAGATGCCTTCATCCATAGCCAGTATTGCGTAACAGTCTTCTTCTCCGATATGGAAAAGACGTATGACACGGCCCGGCGGTACGTTATCTTGAGTGATCTCAAGTCGTTTGGTGTCTAAGGCAACATGCTGAACACCCTCACTAGCCGCATGTCAGAAAGGACCTTTCGAGTGAGAGTTGGCAGTGCTCTTTCAAATGTATACGTGCAGGAAAATGGCGTCCCTCAAGGTGGTGTCTCGGGCGGTATACTATTTTTTGTTAAGATGTACTCTCTCAGGAATTCATTGCCACCAACCATTTCCTGTTCTATATCTGTAGATGACGTTCAAATACCTTTTAAGTCTTGTGACTTCTCAATTTATGAACGCAAGTCCACCTTGGGGTGAACAAACTTGCTGGTTGGGCAGACACAAACGGTTTTAAACTAAACCCTGGAAAGAGTACTTGTGTTGTGTTGTGCAAGCGCGGGATTAAGGCAGAACCTGATATTATCCTTCATCGTGCATCTATTCCTGTGAAAAAGAAGCAGAAGTTTTTGGGTGTCATATTTGATGAAAAACTCATGTTAATCCCATACATGAAACAACTTAAACATAAATGCCTGAAAACACTGAACATCTGGAGGTCCTCTCCCACCAATCCTATGGTGCAGACAAAGAACTCCTTCTCCGTGTCTTTACTGCCCTAGTCGGGTCTCGGTTAGACTACTGTAGTGTCGTGTATGGTTCGGCATCAAAAACAGAACTAAAATGCTTGATCGAGTGCTCCACTTGGGCGTGCGCCTTGCGTCTGGTGCGTTTCGCGCTAGCCCGGCCAAGAGTCTGTACGTTGAAAGTAACAAATGGTGCCTGGAACACCAACAAATGTACATAGATTTATTATATGCTTTTAAGGTGTCGTCAGTGAACAACCATCCTTTAAGCCTGTCCTCAACGATACATCTACAACCCAGCTTTCTCAAATCGTACGAATTCATCGAACTTGCTCTAGCTAGGTTACGAATAGGCCACACACACGCGACACACTCCCATATGTTCACTGGATCTCCAAGGCCCTTGTGTAGCAGGTGTGGGGAGGGCCTATCCGTAATTCACAATACCATTACATGCAAAGCACTCCACAGAAGAAGACGCAAACATTTTCCACAACTATACAGACAGCACAATCCACCACACCCAGCACTGTTTTTAGCGGATGATCCCATGATTCCTCCACAACGCACTTCTAAGTTTCTTAGCGATCAAATTTTTACACCTTATTTCCTATCAGGCGTAGTTTTTGCACCTAATTTCATGCCATGCACCATCACACCCTGGCCTTTTACACCAGCCATCCTCGTTGTCTTGTACTAATTTTACTGATTTTAATTGCTGCTTTTGTTGAGCAATTTTACAGTTTACATCATCATCTATCATACATAACCATTGTTTTGGCGCTCGTCGCCCTAGTTGGCCTTTGCGCCATAAACATCCAACCATCATCATCATCTGGTGCGAGTGAGGCTTGCGTGGTGACTTGCACAGGGTTTAGGGTGCATGTACCCCGCACCTCCTCCAGATATCATGGATCCAAAGAGACGCTGTTGTCTTGAAGAAAACCAAGTGTGTTGAAGCGAACTTGTGCTCCCCTAACTTCTCAAAGAATAGACAGGCGGCGAAGCCATAGTCAACAAAGTGACGTACGTACGCAGGCGAGTGTCGGCGAATCGAATGCCGCGGCGTCTTCTCTGCGGGCATTTATCTTTCGACGCGGGTAGTTTACGAACCGTCGAAACAGATTGGAAACAGATTGAGAACACTGTAGATGAAAGTAGATTATCTTAGGCTAGTGGCGTTATTGCGAAACATTCGCCCTCACTAAATTAGATCATTCGTACGGCATAAGAAAGAATGGAACCCTCGGAACAAAGATAACACAGCCCGGCGCAGCGGGGCGGTAAAAGCAAAAAAACTCCCACCTCCCCTCGCGGGAACCCCTGTGTAGGTGCGACGCACACGCGGAGCGGCGAAGGGACCGCGTTTTATAGCGCGCATATCGTTGAGGGGGCTGCGTAAGCCGGTCCCAGTCGATGACGACGTTGGCGTACTTGTAAAGCGGCGTGGACTCTAGGTGTTTGAGCCAAGCGTGGATGTTGCTTCGCCGGAGAACGGCACACCGGTTATATGCGCAGCGCGCCCGAAGGAGAGGAAACCGCGGAAGAGAGAGTACTGCACATGCGCCGGCCCCAGCGCGTCTGCCGCGGCTATGACGCAACGCAATCCAACACAATCCACTTTAATCCAATCCAATCTAATCCAAGCCTAGCCAATCCAAGCCAAGCCAATCTAATCGAGTCCAATCCAATGCCCCTCGCGAGAGTGTGTTCGCTGTCGGAGAAGAGAGGGGGTGAGCGGCGGAGAGCGCAGCTGGCGCGGCGAGGAGAATGGGGGAGGGGTGGACGGCGACAACAACGACGCCGACGCCGGATGGAGGGACAAGGCGGGTGAATGAGATGCTCTGCATCTAAAACATCCAGTGCATGGTTCGCAACAATATGAAGGGCATGAGCAGTCAGGCATATTCCGGCGAAGAGCCTTGAAGAAACACTCAATGTACCGATTTAAACAGTTGCCCTTGTCAGCATCACCAGCAACGAAAACGTCATGTCACGTTAGCACTGGAATGCCAGTATTATCGTTACGATTACATTTAAGAAATTTCTAAAATTCTTTGGGATTATCATTAATTTTTGAACAAAGAGCGCAAAAACGTTTTCTTTGAAGTTTCTATCTAAACCGTATTTCATTATTCACTTGCTTTATGGCAGCGTGCATCCATCTTCCTTCTGCATATGATACTGCTTGAATATGTTTTCTTTTATTTATTAGAGTTTCAATTTTATTTGTGAACCATGGTTTATATTTCCTTGGTTTAGCTGAAAGTATCTTGAACGGACATGTAAGTCAATGAGAGTTAAAAGTTTGTTTGAGCAGTGATCACAGATCATCTATATTGGACGAGGCGCTAAGGGATTCAAATGTGTCAAAGTATTCCTTCAAGGCCTGCGATGTGCTACCCAAGTTGCCCCTGTCATATAAATAACTTTTCTAGGTCGCACAACAGGTGCATACGGGCAGGGACCAACTATGCGAAATTATGCGAGTGGTCACGCATTCGTGGTCACTAATACCAGGTATAGGTGGCACGTTTCGTATTAAACCCGTTGAATTTGCGAAGGAAAGGTCCAGAGTGTTGTTTGTGGAAAGAGTGATACGGGTGGGGTCTTCAACAAACTGAAAGGGGCCGTGGCTGTCAATTAAATCACCGAAAGTCTTCTAAAGGGCTGACTGAGATGAGAATACAGGCATTCTATTTCGCCAACAAACATCAGGCATGATAAAGTCAGAGTAATCTGTGGTAACTTTGCGCAAGATTTTGGACAGCTCAACAAAAGGTTAATTGCTTCTGTCACCGGGTGGGCGATAAAAGGCACCAACTGAAAGATATACTCCACAATCGATCATGACCTTACACCACTCCGACCCGCAGGTGATATTACCAATGTCGAAAAATAGGTTGGGTATCTGCTTATCCACAAGTATGAATACACCCCCACGGTGAGCGTTTCTGTCCTAGCGGCAAGCAACTTAGTCATCAGGGAAAACTTCGGAACTTGAAATTGTATCATCAAGCCACGATTCTGATCCAATTACCACGCCTGGGTTAATGGACGATAACAGCGCAGCCAGGTCATCTGATTTTTTTATACTGCGGCTATTTACAAGGAAAAGATTCATACCAGATGATAGTGCGATAACACAGGAACAGTAAGATGAACAGGCTTCACCCGTTTCGCTAATTTTTAACTTGACGATGTCATCGGGTGCTGTGTCATAAACGTACGCCCGTCCACCGATGATAAGCTTGTCTTGACGTAAGTTGTGCTTCTGAAGTTGCTGTTTTCCAAGTTCGAGAAACCTTTTTCGCACAATTCGCACCGAACGATACACATCTTGGCGAACAGAAAAATCTGTCCCTTTCAGTTTTGTACAACACGATAACACCGCATTCCTTTCCTTAAAGGGGCCCTGAAAGGCATTTTGAGCACACTAAATGAACTAGCGCAATCGCTAGATTGGGTCGCCAACGTCACCTGTGCCAAGTATTACTCTTTTACGCGCAGCGGAAAGCTCACACTTTTGTAGCAAAGTTTGTCGCTTTTTTCTCACCCTTTCCTTCGTGTTTTTGGACGCCGCCATCTTCACATGTCTACATCATCGATTCCCAGATGTTCGTCATGAGCTAGACATCCTGCTATTGGGCGGCTTTTTCACGCACTTCCGGCAAAGAGATGAGTCGTCTGCTCAGCGTCGGCTCGCCGGCTGATCTGCCAGCGGAGTGCCGGAGTGCTTTGACATTTTACGACAAACGAAACAAGTGTAAACAAACGCTTAACCGTTTGTATTGAATGCAACACGGCCATAACACGACGTGGATTTTATCTTACGTGAGTACGTACCATAAAGAAAGTCCCGTGGCACTTCTTTGGTGCAATCGCAGAGAACGCCCTGAGCCGAATGCCCGGGTTTGACGCGTACATTTTATTCAACTTCAAAACAATCCAGAGATGCGTTTCGAACGAACGCAACGTCACAACATGCGTTGCAAGTCCGAACCGCGATTGACAGACGATGAGTTGCCTCCTCCTGCCCGTAGTAAATTCGGCACTCACCTCACACCCGGTTTGCGGGGACGAGCAGCAAGTCACAACTCTGGCGCGCAAGCGAGAAGGCTTTTAGCCAGGCACACTGCACATACCCCATGCGAGGTTGAGCGGTACGTCGTTCGAGAAAGATAATCCAGACCATGGGAAGCACTATCCACCCGCAGAAGTACAATGTCGCATTTCATCGCGAAACGAACGCGTCCACAACACACAGGAGGCGATGCACACACACACACACAGCTTCGGTCGCTGCATTGGCTTAGCTGCAAGCTTCGTTCGGACAATCAGCGATGCTACGACGATACAGACCTGCGTGAGGACGACGTGCTAACCACTTCACGTATTTAAAAACACAGGGGCAAAGAACTAGGTTCATCGGAAGCAAAAAATCTTTCCTCCATTATAGTGCCTGAAATATACTGGCTAGTGTGCCTAGGGCGGGCTCCAGGCGGGCGCCGGGAGCGATGTACGCGGCCGTCTGCCGCTTGGGGCGCTGCCATGCGGGAGTGTGCGCGTTCATCCGGCCCGAGCAGATCGCGCGGTTACCTCCGAGCTGCGTAGCAGACGGCAGCGGCAGAACTTTCCATTCCCGCTTGCGACGAAAGCGAGCGAAAGCGACGGGAATTCTGTCGCGCAACCAAAATTTGTCCCGACCATTCGACAAAAACGATCGTCGCGCGACAAAGCGACGGAATTCCTGCCGCTCTCACTCGCTTTCGTCGCAAATGCGAACGGGCCTTTATGCGCAATCTCCGCCCCACATAAAACAAGCTCTTGCTTGTCGCCTGAGCATACGGTTGATATCTGACTACGTTACACTGTGCTTGCCAGTGTATTTAAACGATGTCACTAGGTTTGAAACGTACGCGCTCGGCGTGCAGCTTTGTAAACGCAAGCGGTTTCACATACGCACGCTATTTTGCTGCTAATAGAGTTTTAGTACAGCGTTTGTGGCCTTTGCATACGCTAAACGCTAAATTTTTGCGTCCCGCTACGTGACACCGCGATGGGAGTTTTAGTAGAGCGTCTCATCAGTTTTGCGTAGCGACACACTAATGCATACGGCGCCATCTGTCAAATGTTTTCCGAAATGTCTCGCCGGCTGATCTGCTAGCGGAGTGCTGGAGTGTTTGGACATTTTACGACTATCCAAACAAGTGCAAACAAACGCTTTCCCGTCAGTGTTGAATGCAACACATGGGTGCAGCTTGTCAGAACACGGGTTCTCGCTGATCGAGTGCAGCGTTGGTTTGCTCTTCGCCTTCACGTTCATCGCCGATGATAAAGCGATCCGATCCGGCGCGTTTTGTGCACGGGTTCTGTGTCGGTTGAAAATGTCTTTTTTCACATGCCGCCGGTAGTAGGAATTACAACCACCGCAAAATAACACCCGGCACCAGCGGGGCCACATCTGAGACCGCGCTTTTTGGATAAACAGTGCGCGGTGCACCAAAGGGAACGAGCGCACGATTCTCCCCACGCGGCTGCGAGTTCGCCGCCGAGACCAACTGCAGCTACGTACACCGCGAAAGGGCAAGGCCAGGCCGCACACATGCGGCCAGGTCATTCGTTCGCTTTTCCAGCCTGTGTCCATGGTGTCTACAGAGATGAAAAAGCCGAAAGAGCTGGCCCGTAGCAGACGGCAGTCTGTGGGAGCGCAATAGCGGAAGTACGTCACCGCTGAGGAGCGGAGCATCATGGGAGGGGAGGCCAACAGCGAAGAAACAGTTGAAAGGAGGAGGAAATACGGCGCGACGATAATTCGCGGTTTTTGATTTACGATTTCTCAGCTAATACTCATCGCTTTAACAAAATTCTTGCAGGAGGAGATTGCTAATACATTGCTTTATTTGGTTACATGTACATCCATGCATCGGCGGAAGGCATTTCAGGACCCCTTTAAACCTGGAAAACCTAACAACTATGCGGCGGTCTTTGTTTAGTTGGAAGGCGTCTATTCTGTGAGCTCAATCAATGTTAGTCGGGTCTATGGCAATTCCGAGTTTTCCAGAGCAGAAAGCAATATTACGCTCTTCCGACTGCTTCCATGTTTCTGCACAATCATCCGAGAAGCCAAAAAATTGGCCGCGTGTCTGCTCCTTTCGTTGGAAATGTCGACAAAGGACGAAATACTTTGTCGACATTTGCCAAGTGAATGACTCCCTTTGCTTTCCCGCTCACCTCTCATGCTGTTCCTCTTCCGTTGCGCTCCTCCCAAGGTAAACACACTAAAGGTTCGACCAAGTCTACTGAAATTTACCGCGTTCTGCTGCTACAGGACAGGTTCCTCCGTGCCAGCGCTGCAGTACGGCGGAGACGCGCGTGAATCGAGGCGTCCTACTTGAACATTTATAGAACAACGTTGCCCTACTCCACGTGAGTTCTAAGCAGAACGTGGAACCTATTTAGTGAAACTTTTTGTTGCTGTTACCGTGTGATTTTTCAAATGCCGCCAGGAGCGTGGGCAACAGCAGGCGGCGGTTTTCTGCAGTAGAAGTAGAAAATCGTTACAAGGCGACGCAGAGTCACCGTGTGACGGTATTTCCAAATGGTAAAACGATGAGAGGTAGTGTCGCAGCAAACGGCGGGCGCAACCGAGCACCGACCGTTCTCTTCGTCGTCGTTTACGAGCGATCACCGCGCGCGCTCCAAGGTTTCTTGTCCTCGTCGGCTGCGATGTGTTCTCCGAAAGGCTGTGTTACATGACCCCTCCGGCAGTGAAAGCACCGCCTCGGTGCAAGCTTCGATGAGGAAGAGCGGTTGTAGTAGGGCCCCGATAGCGGTAGAGTTTTAGGCGTACAACATGGGCGATGTCAGCCGGCAGGTGCACATGTGAAGCTTGGGCCCAAACAGGGACAACTTCGTATGTCTGGTCAGTAACTTGGCGAACGATGCGCGAGGGGGGCCAGCGTGTCGAGAGAGGAGCTTCTCGGAGAGACCGACACGCCGTGAAGGGTACCGCACCAAGACGGGAGAACCAGGAGAAGAGTGGGCGGGTCGGTGCTGGTGATCGTATCGGGCCTTTTGGACAGCCTGCGGTGCAAAACGCCTTTCACGAGCGACTTGGCTGGCAACATCAGCTTTTGCTATGATAGCGCGGGCTTACTCAGTGGAAGCTGCAGTTGACTCGGTAAACAGAATATCCATAGGCAAACTGGGTTCTCGGCCGAATAAAAGGTAAAACGGTGAGTAACCCGCAGTATCGTGTCGCGAAGGCTTGTACGCGGATGTCGCGTAAGGCAGCGAAGCGCCCCAGTCGCGGTCATCGGGCGATACATACACTGATAACATATCGGTGAGAGTCCTGTTTAGTCTTTCGGTACGTCCATTGGTTTGTGGATGGTAGGCGGTGGTCATTGCATTTTGTGTTGTACAGAACTGGATCGCAGATGATCGTCGACGACGCCAGAGAGGAAGGAGCGGCCACGATCTGTAAGCAGCTGTCGGGGTGCACCGTTATGCAGGATCACGTCGTACACGAGTGTCGGCAACGTCCGCAGCGCACGCAGTCGGGAGCGCTCGTGTGATGGCATAGCGAGTCGCGTTGTAGCGACTGCAATCTAGCGATTTCCCGATGTTGACAAAGGGACGGGGCCAAGAAGGTCTAAGCCAACGCGGTCAAATGGCTCTAGTGGTATGTCCAGTGGTTGAAGCTGACCGGCGGGTGGTAGGACCGGGGGTGCTTTCCGGCGTTGGCACAGGTCTCACGAACGAACGTAGCGGCGAACGGTGCGACAAAGGCCGGGCCAAAAACCGGCGACGGACCCGGTCGTAAGTGCGAGCCACTCCTAAGTGACCAGCCGTAGGCTCGTCGTGAAGCTAATGAAGGACGTCGAGCCTCAGGTGTTCAGGAACAACGAGAAGCAAGTGAGGCCGGTCTGGTCGGATGTTTCGACGGTATAGCACACCGTTGTGAAGAACGAACGCTCCGTGGCTAGGGTGACGTGAGTGGCCTGGAGACGGTCAATTATCCAGCGTAATGAGGTGTCGGTGCGTTGTTCGGCGACTATGTGGAGGAAGTCAAAAAATTGGCCGCGTATCTGCTCCTTTCGTTGCAAATGCCGTCAAAAGACGATAGTCTTTATCGGCTTTTGCGAAGTAAATGCCTCCCTTCGCTTTCCCGCTCACCTCTCATGTTGTTCCTCTTGCGTCGCGCTCCTCCCAAGGTAAAGACGCCAAAGGTTTGCTTAAATCATTTTAAATTTCCCGCGTTCCACTGCTCCAAACCGGGTGACTCGATGCGAACGCTGCCGTACGGCGAAGACGCGCGTTAATCGAGGCGCCCTACTTCAGCGTTTATAGAACCGCGTTCCCCTACTCCACGTGCGTTGCAAGCAGAACGTGGAAACTATCTAGTGGAACCTTGCGTAACTGTTGCCGGTTGATTTCTTAAAATGGCCCCAGAAGCTATAGTGGCGCGGGCGACAGCAGGCGATGGCGGAGTGAATTCTTTTTCTGCAGTTGATGAAGTATTTAATTTCGCAAATTCAAGCATGTTTGATTTTTTTATAACGGAACACTGCAAATATCACTTCTGTATTGATTTGTTGTCTCATATTTGCGTAATGTCTTGTTCTTCTTCAACAATGTTGACAATTATGAACATTCCACCGGACATAGACGGGTAGATTTAGCTGTGACTATATAAGACTATTGCGCAGGCATTGTTTTGCTTTGGCCGGGTGGCTGAATCGGGTCACAGACAGACAGACGGACAGACATACAGACATACAGACAGACCAAAATTTCGGGGTTTAAGTAGCCCAAGAAAGACTATCGTCTTTAAAATTGCAAGCAGGAAGGTGCCGGAGTCTTCGTCGGTATTCGTCGGTGGATCGACCCGGATGGCGAGACAAGCATTCCGCGCCTCTGTGGAGCCGCCCTGACTTGTAGGCGACCGTGAACGTGTTCTCTTGGAGGCGCAGTGCCAATCGACCCAGGCGCCCGATTAGATCATTTAGGGACGAAAGCCGACATGGAGCGTGGTGATCAGTCACAACGTTAAATGGCCTATACCGCATCGGTAAGGGCAGAATTTACCCACAGCCCACACAAGGGCAAAACACTCACGCTCTGTAATTCAGTGCTGGCGTTCAGACGGAGACAGAAGACGACTGGCGTAAGCGATTATTCGGTCATGACCGTCTCCGTTGAGCCAAAATGGCGCCTATGTCGTAGCCACTTGCATTAGGTCGAACTCCAGTCGCGGCCGACGGGTCAAAGTAAGCAAGGATGGTCGCAGTCGTGAGGCGGGAAACGAGCGTCGAGAAGCGGCGGCTTTGTCGGGGCCCAAAGCTAATGTCGCGTTGGTCTTGAGTAGATTCGTGAGAGGACGGGCTATGGTTGCCAAATCCTTTATGAACCGCCGGAAGTAAGGCCAGAGTCCCACAAAATTACGGACGTCTTTTCACGAGACTGGGACAGGAAAGTTCGTGACGGCATGGATTTTGTCTTGATCTGGCTGTACACCAGCAGCGCTGACGAGGTGCCCAAGGGTCGTAATTTGACGGCTGGCGAAATGACATTTCGCGGACTTCAGCCTTGCGGAAGACGCTTAGGATGTCAGAAAGGCAATGACGATTTGTTTCAAAGGTGGGAGAAACTATTATCACATCATCCAGGTAACATAAACACGTGGACCACTTGAAGCCAAGGAGTAATGAGTCCATCATCCGCTCAAAGGTGGCTGGGGCATTGCACTACCAGAGCGACATGATTTTGAACTGGTATAGGCCGTCGGGTGTAATAAAAGCCGTGTTTACACGATCCATCTCGTCTACAGCTATCTGCCAGTATCCCGAGCGCAGATCAATCGACGAGAAATATGTGGTGCCACGCAGGCAGTAGAGTGCGTCGTCGATCCGAGGTAATGGATAAACGTCCTTCTTAGTTATTTTGTTCAGATGGCGTTAATAGACACAAAAACGTCATCGAAAAAACCAAGCATCCATTAATTGTTTTAAATAAAGGAACCCTGCACATATCACTTATGTATTGACGTGCTGCCTTATGTTTGCGTAATGTCTTGTTCCTGTTCAACAATGTTGACAAGTACGAACGTTGACACCGGACTTGGACGTTTAGATTTGGCTGTGAGTATATAAGACTATTGCGCAGATTTTGTTTCACTTTGCCGGGTGGCTAAATCGAATCACAGAGAGACAGACGGACAGACACTAACAGACAGACAGACAGACAGACAGACAGACCAACAAACAGACACCAAAATTTCTGGGTTTAAGTAGCCGAAGAAAGACTATCATATTTAAAAGCTGCCAACCGGGGATCTCCTTGTGGAAGTGCAATGATGTTTTAAGAAGATGCCCTGCTGTCAATGAAAGAACTAGCAACACATAAGGTCCACGTAACTGCCCACCTTAACTACCACCTTATAAACACTAGGTTTGGGGTAGTGTCGGAAGAAGACTTGATTGATGTGTCTGAAGATGAGATTCCGGAGGGCTTTAAAGAACGGGCGAATGTTATTGCGGTGCGAAGAATAAAGATCCGCAGGAGAGATGAGGAAATTGCTACGAAACACTTGAATCGAACCTTCAACTCCACCACTTTACCTGGGAATATACGCCTTGGCTACTTGAATCTACGTGCCAGGCCGTATGCACCAAACTCCGGGCGCTGTTTCTGGTGCGAGGCATGGGCACACACAGCAGTCATGCCGTGGAAAACCGACGTGTTCACTGTGTGGTAGCACCGAACACGGAAATGGCGCCTGTAAGATAATCTGAAATGTGTGAATTGTAGCGGTGAACAACCCGCATACTCCCGGAAGTGCCCCACGCTCCAGACAGGAGAAAGACCTGCTAGCCCTTAAGGTAAAAAAGAATGTATTCTTCCGGGAGACTAAACGATGCCCGGCCTCCGCTCAGAAAGAATCCTTTTGGTATCCCGTCAGGGGGTGGGGCTGCCTATATTCCAGGCACTTGCGCAGTCCACTCAGGGGACCTGCACAGAGCCGCAGCCCCCTAAACGAATCAGGCCGGCAGCCAAGCTCCCGGCCCCTAAAATGAGTGGTGTGGCAAGCCACCAAAAGACTGTGCAGGCTCTGCCCCTGCTACACCATCGACCTCCTCTCCTCGCGTGACAGTCGACGCACCTCAGAGAAGGGCGCCCTCAGGAAGTAACACCGCTACAGGTGCTGCTCCTGGGCGGCAATTGCCTGGGGACACCTTCGACGCCCGACACAAGCCAAAGGGTTGGGGCAACCACCTGGACTCTCTACTGGTATTCACTGAACTGAAGGCAGTGCGGAAAAGGTAGGGGCGGAGATGGAGGCGTACCCTAGTGGCTCGGGGAGCATGCTTTCTTCCGCACCTCCTTGACCCCGAAAGTGAACACCCCAAACGACACCCGTATGTATGGTGCAAATAGTCCAGTGGAACTGCCGTGGGTTATTGCACAATACAGACAATATTTACGGAATTACACAAAAATATGAACCCAAAATAATAGCTTTGCAGGAGGCAAATCTAACGAAAAGACATCACGGCATCTTATGAAATTTTTGCCTCCTCAGAAACGACAGATAAGACTGCACCCGTGCCTCACGCAGTGTGGTTTTAGCTGTGGCACCAGGCACAATTCTCAAGCCGATGCAACCTAACACTACTCTGGCGGCTGTCGCAGCACACGTTTATATTAACAAGCTTGCCACTGTTGTTTCACTCTACTTGCCACCATCAGATCATGTGTCCTTACAGGAACTGAATGACCTTGTGAAACAGCTTCCTGCTCCAGTAATTATTATGGGAGACTTCAATGCTCATCACCACCTGTGGGGAGGTGAAAGAATCGACAGCCGGGAAAGAATAATTGAACAGTGTGTTACTACCAACAGCTTAGTTGTTTTCAATAACGAAGACAAGACGCATTTTCCTGCATGCAATGGAAACTTTTCCGCTGTAGATCTTTGTGTTGGTTCGCCGAACATCTTGATGGATTATGAGTGGACGGCTATGAAACATCCTGAAAGTGACCACCTTCCTGCCCTGCTGCGCGAAGTGCAAACTCTTCCTTTCCTAAAACGCCGTTCACCTCGATGGAGGAATAAACTTTATTAACAGTGAAGTCGAGCGGGATCGTGGTCGGGGTCCTCATTCCAGGACTCCGTTGGTGCGGCCTGCCGTCTTCGCCCTTTCAGCGAGCCAAAGCTGCTTACTCAGGTCTGAGCTGGCAAGCTCACTCTCCCACTGCTCGTGAGTTGCATCAGGGATTGGATCAAGGTCTGGGTTTGAGTGGCAGGCCCAAACCATATGGTATAGCGTAGCTTGGCTGCCGCAGTATTTGCACAGGGGGTAGTATAACGTGGGGTGGATGGTGTGTAGCCGCGTGGGGTGTGGAAATGTGTTGGTTTGAAGCCGTCGAAGGGTGACTTGTTGTTCTTTTGTTAGCTGGTCGGCCAGCGGCGGGAAGGTGCGTCGTGTGAGCATGTAGAGGTGCGTCGTGTGAGCATGTAGTGTTGGGTGATGTCGCTGTATGTGATGAGTGAGTGACGCGTCCTCTTATCATCCTCTTGCGGTGCCCGGCGAGCAAGTTCTCGGGCGTAAGCGTGCGCCGCTTGATTACCGCAAAGACACGAGTGAGCAGGTGTCCAGATAATCTTGACTGTTCTCTTGGGGGGGTTCTGGGTTATAATTCGTGCGGCTACCATAGAAATTCTTCCAGCCGTGTACGTTCGACACGTCGCTTGTGAGTCCGTAATGATGGTCGTGGCTTGGGTCTGCGTTATGGCTAGTGCAAGTGCCACTTCTTCTGCTTCGAGGATGGTGGACTTACGAAGGGTGACACTTGTAATAAGAGAAGTGGGGGTGGCGATGACCGCTGTTTTAGTGTTTGCACGCGCGTAGTCCGCTGCGTCGGTGAAGACTGTCGTACTCGAGTCGCCGTATTGTCTTTCGAGGGCCAGTCCCCTGGCCGTTCTTTTGCCTTCGTGATGCTGGGGGCTCATGTTTCTTGGAAGTGCGGGAACGTTTAGCTTGGATCGATGGAAGCTCGAGAGGGCACATTGGGAAAGATTTAAGGAGTTAGTTTAATTTGATCGATTTGACAGCAGCATGTCTATTGATGAGGCAAATACCTACATCTGTGAGGAACTCCTTACAGCTGCAGAAGTTGCAATCTCTCAGACATCTGGACGGATTCCCAAGCAGCCAAAGCCGTGGTGGAACGATGCGTGTCGTGAATCCTTGAAAAAGCAGAACAAGTCTTGGGGTGTATTTAGACGGTATCTCACTTTAGAGAACTGCCTGAGCTTTAAAACAGCCCGTGCTGCCGCCCGGAAAATGAGGCGTAGCCAAAAAAAAATTCGTGGAAAAGCTTCGTAAGTACAATAAATACTACCACTCCCAAAAAAAGGTCTGGGACCATTTGCGCAAAATCAATGGCAGCTGCAGATGGTTCAGCATGCCACTTTTCTCTATAGGCGGTGCGTCCAACTTGCTGGAAACACAACACATGTTTTAGGTGGCCACTTTGCAGACGTCTCTAGTGATAGCAATTATACAAGATAATTCCTGCACATAAAAATAATGCTAAAAACTTCAAGATAAAAATGTAATAAAGGATTGTAATAAAGAATTCGCTCTGTATGAACTGAAACGAGCATTACCTCAGTGCAAGGCTACCTCCATCGGCCCGACCTTATTCACTATGCCTTCTGCAGCACTTAATTAAGTGAGGGTTGTTTGGAAGTGATTTTCAAGTTTTTTAACAAAATCTGTAAAACAGGTAGGCTGCCTAAAGCATGGAAAAAGGCTATCGGAATTTCATTACTGAAACACGGCAAGCCCCCAGAGTGTCCATCAAGCTACCGACCCATAACTTTGGCCAGCTGTTTGCGCAAGACTTTTGAGAAGATTGAAGTTTAGGTTGGTTCTAATTCTTGAAAGTTTTGGTTATCTAGACAGGTTTCAATGCGGGTTTCGGCAATTTCGTTCTAGGACTGCCCATCTGGTGAGGCTTGAAACAACGGTACGAGATGACTTGGTTTGTAGTCAATTCTGCCTTGACATATTTTTTGATATGGCCAAGGCTTATGATACAACCTGCTGGTATAGAATTCTCAAGGATTTAGCAGCAATGTAAATCAGAGGGCGAAATTTTTTATCTATCGAAGAATGTAAGACTTCACAATACACTATCCCGTACATTGTCAGGACATCGAAGTTCCTCAGGGCAGAGTACTGAGTGAAATCCTTTTTGCCATTAAGATAAATTCCCTAGCAAAGGTTATTCCGCGGCCAGTCATGTACTACCTCTATGTAGACGACTTGCAGATCTCTTTTCGCTTGTGTAACATCTCGATCTGTTAAAGGCAGGTCCAAACTACGGTAAATCGGTTACAAGGATGTGCGGATAAAAATCGCTTTCTTTTTTCTCCTGAGAAGTGTGCATGTGTGTGTGTGCTTTACGCGAAAACGAGGTATTCATCCCAACCGTGATATAAAAATTAAGGATGTACCCGTTACAGTACACAGTGAGCACAAATTCTTAGGTGTCACATTTGGCTCGAAATTAACATTTGGAGCTCATATACGGAAACTCAAAATGACTTGCATGAAAACATTTAACATACTGAAAATTTTGTCGCACAAGTCATGGGGTGCAGATCTGACATGTATGCTAAGAATTTATGGCTCGGTGGTTCGGTCTCGTCTTGACTATGGCTGTATCGTGTATGGGTAAGCCCACCAGTCTGTCCTCGTCTCACTCGACCCAGTACAAAATCTGGGACGACTTGCCACAGGTGCATATCGCACCTCCCCTATCGACAGTCTATACATTGAGTGCCATGAGTGGACCCTGCAGAACCGTCGAGCATATTTAAGGGGAGTATATGTAGCGAAAACAGCATTCATAAATGACCATCCTTGTGCCGGTGAATTGTTTGAGAATAGGTACAAGAAATTGTATGAAAACCAGGCTAAAGTGGTCTTTCCCTTCTTTTGGAGGAATGCATGTTTCGGTATTCTTTCAGGGTGTGCCCGTCAAACCTCAGTTTTTTCGGACGCTGTAGCCCCCTGGGATCACAGGGCAGTCGAATGTGATCTGTCCTCAACAAAATACGACAAAAAAACGTTTCCGCGCCACATTTTGTGCCACGAATTTCTCACACTTAAAGACAAGTCCAGTATGTATTGCCAGTACTTTACTGATGGCTCAAAAACCTCCGGTCACGCAGGTTTTGCTATTTCCAATCCACCGGTGACAGTAGCAAAGAGGATTACTGATGAGAGCAGTGTTTTCACTGTGGAAATCCTTGGCAGAACCGCAGCTATTGAATATGTAATAGCAAATGGATTACGAAAAGTGGCCATTTTTACAGATTCATTAAGTGCCATACATGTTGTAACCTCCGTTGTCCCTTCAAAGAATGCCGCTGTAGGTGAGCTAAAGAACCGGTTTTGATGCCTTACATTAGCAATGGTCAGTGCTGTGCGTTGTTTAGTACCAAGCCATATTGGCATCCCAGAAAATTTAACTGTTAATAAAGCAGCATATGAGACCAAGCATCTTGAAATAACGGAGTTGAAGCTTCCCTCCCAGGACCTTCGAAACACCATACGGGAGTCAATGAAGTGGTACTGGCAGTCTCAATGGGATAAACAAATCAGAAATAAATTACATTTTGTCAAACCCTATGTATCTGAATAGAAAAGTTGTCGAAACTGAAATCGCTTCTTCGAGGTTATTCTGTGCCGGATGCGGATAGGTCATACTGTGCTGACACATGGCTTCCTGGTGAGAAAGGAACATGAACTCATTTTCGAGTACTCTGGGGAACCCTGTTACTATATTACATATCCTAATAAGTTGTCCATACCTGGAAGCGGCACGCATTAGATTTTTCAGAGCTTCGTACACCTTTTGTGTACCTTTACACCCAATGCTTTTACTTAGTGATGAACCAATGGTACCTCTGACTAAAGTTTCGGAATTTTTTAGACACTGGCCTTCTAAACCGGTTTTGCTACTTCTATCTTACGGTACGGTTTTAAAACTAATTATTTCTATATTTATGATACCTTGAGCAAAACGATTACCCATACTGATATGTTCTTACCTTGTGTTTGGTGCATTATAACCAAAGGTTTCTGCGCCACAAAACCTCAAATTCATCATCATCATCAGCTACCTGCCGCTCTACACCCATGCTGTCACGGTTTGCAGTAAGACGGCTGGCCTCACGCTGCCGTTCTGTGTAGTCTGAAGACTGGCGGGCGTGTACGAACCTTTCTGTTTCCCTGCGTCATTCGATGGGGAAGGTGTGCGCTTAGATGGGGTGTAGTCAGGGTCACATGCTGGTAGCGTGTCGGCCATCAAGCTTGCCGCAACTCAGTTTGCACGTGCACATTCTCGTGGTATGATGCGGCATCGTGCGCCTAAACACCTTCTCCCTTGCCCCAACAAACGTGTCTTTTCTGCCAGATCAATTGCTTCATTGCAGTCCTTTGTGTTATGCTTCTTCGACTGGCCCCAAAACATTCTACTCCCTTAACTGTGCTGTACAACACTGCAGCTGATGGCTGTCGACACTTGGCCAATGGCTGTGCCCCACCTTGCCATGTTCATGCATACGAAAGCAAGGTGGGGGATTAGCAGTTCCGTTAGGTCGATCGATGCTGGACTTTTCAAGGGTCTATACCTCAATGCGGAGAAATTCCAGAAGGTCGCACAGCATGCCCAGGTGCACAGGCTTCTTTCAAGTCTCGAAGCTGGTATTGCTGCTTGATGTTCCCTCTGAGCTGGCATCTTCCGCATTCCCCGATGGCACTTTTCTAATGTAGTCCAGGTTCAGGTCGCTAAGGAGTGCGCGAAATATGGCGAGGTACAGCATGGCCAGTACGATTCCTATCCGACACTGAACGCTTTCAGTCCTCGGAGGTGAGCGTGGACGTTGTCGCACATACGGGGCAGTGGTCGTGGCGATGAAACTGTCGTTATGTTCACCAGGCTCTCGATGTGGTCTCGAATGAGCGCTGCTTGGTTTCCGAAGCTCTGCTGTAAGATCATTGTAGCACTCAGATGTGGGCTGTAGTCCCGCAATTGCGGCTGCTCCGTCTATGATCGGCATAACTGAATTTGTCCGATAGCAATATGTCCCGATTCTTGTGATTCGCGGTTTCGAACTGCTGCCAAAAGGGCTGCCAATTCTTCCGCTTGCCGTTAAATGTGAGGGGCCCCAATTTTGGGAATTTTATCTAGGCTGCCGTTGCTGTCGTTTGTCGTCCGCTCATGTTCGGAGTTGCCACCACCTGAGTTATTGTCGCTGGCGCGTTTTAGCCTGTATCTCTCCAGGCAGGGTAAAATCTTGCCGCTATACTCCCTGCCATGAGGGAACTCTTCCTCTGTGTCTTCGTCGATCAGTAAAGGCTAAAGTGCCGCGTTCAATGCTGTAAGTTGATGCTCAACAAGAAGCAGACGTTCGATCAGCACTTCAAGTTCGCCGACAATCTGCGCAGGCAGCGGTAGCAACTTTTCTGCCTCGCCAACAAGTGGACTTACTTGACCCTGAAGACTCTGTCGACTCTTTTTCTGTAGCCCCTGACAGTCGTCGTTCACGTTAAGGCAGAGGAGTCGATACTTGTTGCTCGCTGATGCACTCACAGTTCGGTCATCTTCCACGCTCGTTTTCCCGGGCTTCTCAACAAAATTTTCCCAGTAGTGGACTGTCGGTGTCCGATACTCTCAGTCGCTGTCGTCATTCAACTGACACTACCACACGATCCAGGGCACATGAAAAACAACAGTTTGTCATATAGAAGCACAGAAGGTTACAACGTTCTCTTCAGAAGCATGCTTTCAACGAACCCACCGCCCCCGGCTCCCCGCCGCTGCTGTCCCTTCTTTCGAGGGAGAGGGGCTACGTTCTCCGCTGAAGCCAGGGCCATAAAACTTCCGCGCGCGAAGCCCGGTACCGCGTCGTCCTCATTGGCAGCCTCACCTCGACGGCTTCGTCCATTCTCCCGTTTTTGGGGGTGTTTTCCTCTCCTTCTGAAACTTTCTGAGTCCATCTCAACAGGTGTTGCGCATGCAGTAACATAGGCCCACTGGGATGACTCGACATACGCGGTGCCAACGCCTGGGACACTTCTCGACACCGAGAACTCTTGTGGCGCCAGGTTTAGGCCTGAACATTTCTTACCCGGTTTCAAGGCACCCTGCCTCCTACTCTTCATTCTGCCCTGGAACTGAACCAAATACTCTGATGATGCCCCAGGCGGCCCCATCCTCCAAATGACTAGTTTTGAGCAGAGGGAGGCTGCCATGCGCAGCTCAACGCCTGCTACCCAAGACAAAGTCTTGGACTGGGCGGAGAAGGTGGCAGCGGCTTACGACGTACAGTTGTTTCCACCACTCCTTTTTGTCCTCACGACAAAGAATATGCTCTTACCACCGCCACCCGTCAGGGTTATTTCGGTCGGCTAAGGAGGCTAACGGGGCTGACAACAGGTACTGATCCCTGAGCATCCCCCTTGCGGAGCCCTTGTGCGAAATGAATGAGCCAATTAATCTGGCCGCATGCAGGCAAGGTGTTCTCCTTCTGGAGCTCGTGCGAGTCCCTGGTGCCCATCGCGGGCAACCTCTTCTCCAGCCTCGTCTTCAACGCCGTGCTCGAGATCGACGCCGGCCTGCCATTCTTCATCTCCGCCGGCCTGATGGTCATCCCCCTCTGCTCCGTCACGTGAGTGCGCCACCGTCTGCAGAGACGATCCGTTGCGCTGTGCACGCATCGCTCGCAAAAACCGCTTGCATACGTGGGCCGCACTTGTACGTGTTTTCTAGCTGCATAGACCATTTTTAGACTACCTGCATGGCCAACTCGCTCCGCTGGCACTCGTAAAAGACCATTTCACCGTATATACCGCTTGCACGCTGTGTCGACCCATTGTATACATCATTGGCATGGACAGATGGTATGAAAATTTCTCTTACACACAGCCCTCCTCGCCCAAACTGCGGTTGTGAATGGGAAAGCCGCGTCAAGTACTGCTGAAGCGGCGAGAGTTCGATCTCTCCGCCGGGAGCGTTGTTTGTGGAAGAGGAAAAATGACTTCTTGTGCGGAACATCACATTGGGGCTGTAGTGTCGCCCAACGGCTCGCGTTAGCGCTGTGGCATTGGAAAGTTTCAGCTGATAAGGAAGTCACCGGCGCTGCTTGCAGGTGGAGGGTCCGCACAACTGCGCACGGTTACCAAGCAAACACTGCCAAACTGCAGCGCGCACCGTCCGTGTACTGTGCGCCACACCAGGGCCAGTTTCCTTCCTCTGTTTATGTCATAATCACTTACGGCTCCTGTCTTAAGCGTCGTGCCTCCGTCATTTCGGCGCAAGCAGCACAATGATCCTCTCATCCCTCTCATCCCTTTTCCTCTCCCTCTTCTCCTTCTCACTCCTCTGCCTCTCCGTTTCTCTCTCTTTCTCTTTCTTTCTTCCTCTCTCTTTCTCTTTCTCTGTTCCTTCTCTCTCTGCTCCGTTTTTCTCCCCTCCCTCTCTCTCTTATTTCATTCTTGCACTTTGTCTAGGGTCGCTGCCGCCGAATCGATTCCGAATTTTTCGTGCAGATCGCCACATGAAGAGCGAATGCACAAAAGTAAACACTAGAAGGCATACAAAACCAGCGCCGTACGTGCGCAGTTGTGCAAGGTTGTAGCTTTGCATAAGGTACGCAGTACTTAAGACGAACGACGACTTGTGAATATAACGTTCGTTTGGAGAGTCGCTAGACACCGTCGCGCTGGCCACGCGTGCACTTGTCTAAGGATTAATGCAGCATAACTTGTTGCTGGAGCAGGCAGTAAGTTTAGGCGCTGCAGTGAAGGACGTAAGCAAATTGGCCGTGCATGTGCTCGCTCCGGTGTGTGCCATCGGCAGACGATAGTCATCGGCCGTCCTCCCACTCCTTTTTGCCCTCCTCCGACGTGGGCAATGCATTCAACTGTCCGCTCTCCACCTGCTGAAACCGAGCGCATCTTTTCCTCTCCTCTTTGTTTTTTCTTGGTACAGCACTAGCGACACCTTTTGTTTTAATGTGTATTTATTCATTTGTTTATTTCTTTTAAAATCCTGGCTACATAATTAGCTGGCCCGTACAGGAATCTGTTCATCAAAAGTGATTGTATAAAGCAAAAAGACAACAATAAAAGAGTAGCTTAAAATTAAGCAAAAAAAGTGACACTGAATTTGAAGGCGTTTGATGGGCCAAAGACCAAGGTTAGTGAAAATTATTACAGTGTCACCCGCCGCGGTGGCTCAGTGGCTAAGGCGTTGCGCTGCTTAGCACGAGGTCGCGCATTCGATTCCGGGCCGCGGCGGCCGCTTTTCTGGTGGAAGCGAAAAGCAAAAACGCCCGTGTGTACGAGACTTCGGCGCACGTTAAAGATCCCCAGGTGGTCAAAATTAATCCGGAGCACTCCACTACGGCGTGCCTCATCGCGTGCGTTGCGCGGGCGCGTTAAACCCTACAATCAATCAATCAATCAATCAGTCTACCTATCAATCAATCATTATTAGAGTGTCTGTCGTGTACGTCGCCTCGATAGGGGCTTTTTACTGCAAAGGAGATCCATTCTTATGCAGCCGGACATATAAATATAAAATTAAAGACGACTGACCTTCTTGTTGGCTTCTAAAGTCGAAGGGCTGCAAATTGCTTTAGTTGGACGGTGGTGAAGTCTTAAGTATTTCGGAAAGACAACTGTAACTACTTCTCGGTTATAAGCTCGAGCTGCATGATATCTTGAAAAAGCGAGAGGCCAGACAAGTGAGAGGCCAGAAGAGAAGAAGCTGTGTTTCCTTGACCTGGAATTGACCTTCGGGAGTCACGTGTGCTGGAAATATTCCCCGCGTTCACAAAAACGACTCCTACCGTTCAATTCGGCACACTCGGAGGTTGTAAAACGTTTGATAGCCGTGGTAGCCATCCACAGCGCAGTGATTAGGTCCTGCCGTCACATGATGACGAGGAGCTTGGACAGCCAGGTCAGCAGGCTCAATTTGGCAGGGTATCCGACGCCATTGCTGCGCAGCTCAGCGGAAACCGTTTTGAAAGGGATGAATTTCAACGGGAGTACGAAAAGGTCGCAAGAGAATGCCAGGGGCCACCTCAACGTCATCCCCTACGTACACGCCGGGTCACACCCCCTGAAGAAGATAGGAGACAAGACAGGGGTGCGGACAGTTTTTTCAGCGCCCAACAAACTAGCCACCTTGTGTGCCATGGTCCCAGGGCTGCTTGTGGGAAGAAGCATGAAAAACAGTATCTTAAGTGCGGGGAATGCATAGTATACGAGATCCCACTTTTGTGCGGGAGAGTCTACGTCGGCCAGAGTGGCAGGTGCGTCAACGACCGTATTCGTGAGCACGCAAATAACATGCGCACAGGAACAGGTAGCACTCTAGCCTTACACAGCAAGAATTTCAAAAATTGCTACCCCAAGCTCAAAGAAACCCGCATTTTAAAACGATATCGTGACGCCCGATCCCGCGAAATCTTTGAGGCTTCAGTCATAGCCACTAAGGGGGAGTATTGCGTGAGTTTACATATGTGTCTACATTACGTGTCTACATATGTGTCTACGTTACGATATTTCTAAGGGAATAACAGAATTCATTGGGGTTTAGTTTCCTGGTGATAGACTGTTTTTTTTTAGTTCTTAGATGCATGCCCATTTTCTATCAGTAGTCATGGGTAGTAATCAGTGCGTGTTGCAATTCCGCATTTTCACTGGATGAATAAAGTTGTTTAAATGGGCCCCGAAAGGCGTTTTGTGCACACTAAATTGACTAGCGCAATCGTTAGATTAGGCCGTCAACATCATCTGTGCCAAGTATTACTCTTTTACGCGCAGCGGAAAGCTCACACTTTTGTTGCAAAGTTTGTCGCTTTTTTCTCACCCTTCCCTTCGTGTTTTTGGACGCCGCCATCTTCACATGCCTACGTCATCGATTCCCAGATGTTCGTCATGAGCTAGACATCCTGTTATTGGGCGGCTTTTTCACGCACTTCCGGCAAAGAGATGAGTCGTCTGCTAAGCGTCGGCTCGCCGGCTGATCTGCCAGCGGAGTGCCGCAGTGCTTGGACATTTTACGACAAACGAAACAAGTGTAAACAAACGCTTAACCGTTTGTATTGCATGCAACAGGGCCATAACACGACATGGATATTCTCTTACTTCAGTACGTTCCATAAAGAAAGCGTTGAAGCCCCGTGGCACTTCTTTCGTGCAATCGCAGAGAACGCCCTGAACCGAATGCCCAGGTTTGATGCATACATTTTATTCAACTTCCAAACAATCCAGAGATGCGTTTCGAACGAACACAACGTCACAACATGCGTTGCAAGTCCGAACCGCGATTGACAGACGATGGGTTGCCTCCTCCTGCCCGTCGTAAATTCGGCACTCACCTCGCGCGCGGTTTGCGGGGACGAACAGCAAGTCACTTAAAGGGACACTGAAGTGAATTTGTCAAGCTCCCGTTTTTGCTTGCACTGCGTAGACTGGCTCAAATTAGCATACTTTTCATCGTTTATCCGGTTGACAAATCGGTAATTATTTTACAAAGCGCGAAAGAAGAAAAACTACCATGCGCGGTTTGCGGCGGCCGCACCAACTAAGGCTGTGACGTTGAGAGGAGGGGCGTCGTGATTGGACGATGCCCAAGGTTAGCAATCACACAAGTTTCGGTTTCGGTTCTGTAAAACATAACCAATGGCTTTGTTGGATGGGCATTCTCAATATCTCAGTAATCATCGTACCGCGCTTCTGCCATGTTGTCGGCTGTAAAATGCACAAGATAAGCCTCCCAGGACGGCTTGTAGTCGTAGCATTCACTAGCCGAGACCTACGCAGTGCATGAACGCCCTCCGCGTACCCGCAGACGCCCAAATGTCATGCGCTTTTCCCCAATATTTGGAGCTTGCCTCCCTCATGCCTGTATCGTAAAAAGCGTGTTCGCACCAGGCCAAGGGTCTGTTCATTCTGGCCTGTGCCCACTGCCTGCAAGCAGTCGGTGCTTATGGCAACAGCACGCCAACGAGAACTCGCTAGCGCGCCAGTGCCAGCCTGCGCGCGTTTTGTGAACTAGTTCGTGTAGCCAGGAACGTTGCGGCCCCAAAAAAGGTGAACTCAATATAGAAAACATCGGCGGAAAACAAAAAAGTTAACTTACAAAAAAAAAAAGCACGTACCCGCGGGGATTCGAACTCGTGACTCGCAAAACATTTGCGGTGAAATCCTAGCGGCCCAGACTGCTAGGCCACGGAGCGGGACGCGAATGCCTTGCTAATATAGGGTATATATTGTACAACCGGTTTACACTTTTATTTAGTTTTGGCATTTCAAGCCGCTTAGGTGACTATTTGTTGTACTGCGATCGTGCAGTAAGCGTCGCCCGAGTTTCCACAGTAGCTCACGTCTAGCAATTGCATTTCGTAGACGGAAAAGCGTTCGCAGATGCGTAGTCGTGCTGCTGACCGCTGTGCTTGTTCGCCCAGCGCAAAAAAGTGCTTCCCGCGCCCTAGTTTTACGCTGTACGGTAAAAATATCAGTTGATTTTATTTGCTTAGTACCTATATTGACTTCGCTGACTCTTCTCCCGCCTTTAAGAGGCCTTATATTTTCCTACTGGCGTACCAGTCAGCGAAGCGTCGCATGTGCAGCGCTTGTGTGAAGCGACCTTGACTTGGAGCTAGATACAGTGTACAAACAAACCAAGTAAAGAAAGGCACATTCTTCCATTCACAAACGTGTCCTGGCTTCGTTTCAACTAAGCGAACGAATTGCGACCAAGCAATTTTCTTTAACCTCCTTGATTGCGACGACCCGCCGGCGGCCGGCGGACGAAACGCTGGGCCGACTGACTCTGTCGGCCGGGCAGCCGTGCAGTAGCGCAGCCGTGGCGCAGCCAATTGCCAGCTCATCCCCTCCTGACGTCACACGAAAACGCCACAGAAAATGGGCGAGCGTAAAAAGAGGAGGACAGCGTTTTCGAATTAGTTTTTCTACTAAATAAAATCGCGTAAACGCGCCTAGAGTGGTCGAAACATGGCCTGGGGACTCCGGACTACAATTTGCGCTAGTAATCCCGCAATGTTTACATATCACTTCAGTGTCCCTTTAACTCTGGCGCACAAGGCGAGATGGCTTTAGCCACGCACACTGCACATACCCCATGCGAGGTTGAGTCGTACGCCGCTCGATAAAGATAATCCAGACCATGGGAAGCACTATCCACCCGCAGAAGCACAACGTCGCATTTCATCGCGAAACAAACGCGTCCACAACACACACACCATCGCCTCCTGTAATGCCAAACGCATCTCGCACTTCCAAATGGGAGTGAGTAATATGCCTGCAGTGCCCATATGCCGCGAAGTGGGGCCCCAAGCTGAACCGGGATCACGCAACCGTAACTGACTTCCAGAGCGGTTTGTGCCTTGTTGCCAGGGCAACCGATGTTTGATATTGTCAAAGAAATGGCGCTCGCTCCAGCGATAGAAAGCTCAGAGCCGCGGCGGAGCTTGTTTCAAGGTAAATATAACTGGTAGCGAAGCTTCCATAGAAGCCCATACGTTCAGAAAATGGCGGCTCTTAAGCTACTCATGGGGCTTAGCGCCATCTGTGTGAGGAGGGAACACTTCCGGCGGAACAAAAAAAATAAACCGGACGTGACGCAAGATCCGGTAAAAAAGTGACGTCATTTTGGTGGCATTAGCGCGAAAATTTGACTTCAAATTAACTCTAGTAGGCCTGTGATCGCTGAGGGCTCATGTCATTGCCATCTGACGCAAGTTGGCGAGCCCTTGACGTGTGTGCTTCAAGTCAACGCAAGCTTAACTATAACAGACTCGTGACTAGAGAAACGTACTTAAGGATACTGTCGTATGATTCGCCTCGGTTTTGATAAAAACGGCTTGCATTTTCTCTTAAACTTCATTCTGTATTCATTACTTCCACTGCTGTATAAAAGCAATCAGTTGTTTACCTTGATTGCAGCGGGTGCCAAACCGGGAACCAGGCACGTACCCCCCACCCCCCTCCTCCTAGAATTTTTTTTTTCTGCCATGGGATACAGAGCACAAAATGGCACTCCACCACTATGCACCCCCCCCCCCCTCCTCTTCCTATCAAAAACGTGCCCCCTACTCACCGCAATACAAATTTCTACCAACGCCACTGCTGGGTTTATAACTGCGTCGCACATACGCAGGTTGCATGCACGCCTTAAGAATAGGTCAAGGTTATATAATGCTTGCTCGGTTTGTGTGCTTCAGTTCTAAGAGAAGAAATAACGCATAGCCATGCTATAATCAAGACATTTGAATTTTATTTCAGGATAAACATAAAACAACTTTACCACACTGTACAAAATCAGCACGTATACAAATAAGTACAACATGTTCGTGGGCACTACATGCATTATGATTTTCTTTACGCGCCGAAAAATTGAATTTACCCGTAACACATAGCATTATGAGCAATGAAAGCCTCAACAGCAGAACTACTTCCAAACAAAAGAAAAGAACTAGGCACTGCATCTTGACGCAGAAAACCGGGCCGCACGAATGCCGATTCACGAAAGTGCAGCGAGCACACCGCAGCTGTCCCAGCGTCTTATCAATTAGACATGGGTTTCTACAGAACTTCACAAAGGATTCACGCCTGCAATTTCCTGGTTGCATTGTTTAGGCAAGTGTCGCAACAGATAAGTAAAAAGAGAAAAAAAATGTATCAATGCAAAAGAAAGCGACGGCAGTAAGTAAAAACACATAGCAGGGAAGATCTCAGCACGGAGCAGCACAACACAGTACTGCGATGGAAATATTGCTTGCGCATACAAGCGCGGGAAGCAGCGATAACTACAAGCGTTTTAATGCAATAGAGAAGGCACTGAGATAGACAATTAAAGCGAATCGTCTGAATTCGAGTGGCGCACAGTATTTGCGCTATTTGAATACGCTGGGAAGTCCTAGAGTAATTGACAACACTTGCTCCGAGCCAACCTGAGGTGAAAACAAGAGATAACTGTGATATAACAAAGCTTTAGAGCCATTTTTTTCGAAGCACCGCCACGTCCCCTTACACAACCCCCGTGCACGTATTAACACTGCTATAGTTTTGCGTTACCTGTGGAAATTAGAGGAAAATGGTGCAGTTAAACGCCAGGCGTACGGGAGTTGCTGTTGCAACCTTGTATACAGCGCATCGTTTCCGTAGTTACCGAGGCAAGCGCTCCGCTCCAACCGTTGCCAGCATCGTCCCGTAAGATACCGTGCCCGCCGGGCACGGTATTAAACGTGTCCACCCACGATACAACGCACCTCGCAACTCCACGCACAGCAAGTATTAATTGCGCACCAAATTAACAAGAAAAAACGAATGCGAATGCGCACCACCAAAACATGTGAGGGGCGTTTCCTAGCAGACGAACTTTAGGCGCACCTTTCCGAACACTGCAAGGACTGCATCACAGAGCAATGACCCAGGCCACTACACTATAAAAGAAATAACAGTTTGCGGCGCCCGGTTTCGAACCCATGACGCCGCGGGCGGAACGCAAGGTGCCCGGCGCACTACCGTCCGAGCCACGAAACCGACAGAGATTTTGATGCACCGAACGCGCCTTATATCCTTCACTCATTTCTGGTTTGTTTCGAAAGCGCCACAAGTTGTCCCGCGCCTCCGAAAGATGGCGACACGGGTCCCGCGATCGAGAGATACGACTTGCCGGCGCACCCCCTCGGAAATGCTGTGCATTTGATCGTGCCCCTCGCGAGGGGGATGTCTTTTTTTGTCTGCATTGGCCTACGTGCTCCCATTTTTAACAATAGACTTCGTTCTATTGGTTTTAGCGCAGCCGTAACTCTTTCCGGAAACTTTTGACACTGCTAGCTTGATGGCAGGGCCCTTTGATCGACATGCAGCAAGAAGCAAAGCGGGTGGGAAAAGAACCTTTGCATAATGTCTGGCCGGTGTAATCCTGATAAATGGCACCATTTGCAAGGTTTCCCACCCCCGGCACCGTATTTAATCGCTCCTGTCCCAGCGTCACCCGCGGAGCCTTGCTACGCACTTCATATTCGATCCTCCATGTAGCAAGATGCGCCAAATCCGTTCCCTATAATTAGGATACTTTGACGACAGGAAAAAAAAAACAAAAAAACTTGGTAAGCATAATAATATCACGCATAAAGGGTTAGATTAAAACCCTTGTAGGAATGTCCTTTTTTCAGACTAATTTTTACTGCCGAAATCATCTTTTGTGGATCTTGTGAATGCTACAGAAGACATGTAATGGTGAGATAGCTAGGGCAATCAGACGAAAGCAGCTACTTTTAGGCATGCGTTGTTTTCTTACGCACAGGGCACCCAACACTAAAGGCATCGACATCAGCGGGGGATTCTTGACACCGGGCCAGTAATGAAGAGGAAACAACCTCCCTCGCTGCTCCCAATTCCCGATTTCGTTTATTAAGTATGCTGGCATTCGTGCCCACTACCGTCTTAGTCGGAGAAAATACCCTGCACCGCACCAACGACTATCGCGGGATAAAGCCACCACCCTCTGAAGAATCAAAAACTACCAACAGCGCCTTTCCTCAGACCATTCACCCCAGTCAGTACCCCGCCACCTGTTTCTTCTGTCCCTCTACCGGCATCCTGTACCACCAGGCATGGGAGGATCCCTCACCTCACTCTCTCTCCCACCCCAACCTACGAGCATTTCATGGCTTGCCCGTCCAATGGATAGCCTTGGATGGCTTGCACCGACACCTGGGGATGCGGGTCCGGTCCTCCAACCGTAGCAAGGGTGTCCTCCCCAAAGAATGCCCTCCAGCAGGCCCTAACATCTGGGGTGTGTTCTCGCTGAAAAAACTCACTCACTTGCAACCACCACAGCCGTGGCCGAGTTGTCTCGGGTGTCCGCCGCGACTATGGGAGGTGGTTGGTTCAATCCCACCGCCGGACGCCCACCGGCAAAATGGGTACAAGCCTCGTCCCCGCCCTGCCGTCCGGGCTCTCTCAGGGATGGGCGCTTGGGGGAAGTTCCGTGAACCCCGCTACCGGCTGAACCACCCAATTTTCGAAAAACAAGCAGTGTTTATACCTGCGAAAAAGCCAACGTTTCTCGAACGTCTTCTAAGCTCACTGAGCCATTCCGTACATATCGCGCTAACACTGGGTGGCCAAACGTCCTCCTACATTAATTTCAATACGTGTACCACCCTCTGATAAAGATTATTCGCTGTGCCGCAAGCAGAAAACACACTTGAAGCTACCTTTTTTTTTCAGAGGGCGCCACAAAAAAGGTTTTAGAGAATGAACAACATTTTCATAAATTATTTGCACACTGTGCCTAAATAAATGAGACTGAGAAATAAATATTGTTCGTAAAATATGAATATTGTTTTATTGTTGAATAAAACTTGGTTTTTTGTTATTAGTGTTTGTTCCCTCCTCACCTAGTCGCGCTTCAATCGCTACTCCCATAACCCCCCATGTTGATGTCGCTGACAATAGGTTCTGAACCGCTTTTCGCCTGAAGCTTCGCTACCATTTATATTTACCTTGCTAGTTTTGCCAACGTTGCCGCTCTCCACCACGCGTCGCCCCAAGCTGAACTGGCGTTTTGTGCACGGGTTCTGTATTGGTTTAAAATGTCTTTTTCACATGCCACCAGGAATTACCACCGCCACAAAATAAGACCCGGCACAAGCGGGGCCACATCTGATGCGGCGGTAAAGAATGTGATGGGAGGGGAGTGAAGAGGTTTGAGCCTGCCCCAGGCAGCACAGGACTGTTCGGCCTTACTCATGCCGGTGTACTTTGGCCGGTGATTTTCTGACCGGCCTTTCTCCGGCAACCATGTTCGGCCCGTGTCCAAATGTGGGCCTTTTGGCCGTATACGGCCGTACTCCCATCACTGTCCAACGGCCAGTGTCCGTCGGCCAGTCAACCGGCTTACGTTCATAGGCCAGATTCCAGCCTTAGAGCTCCGGCCATCCCAAAGCTAACCCGTGTGCGGCTGAAGTACGGCCACCGTAGGACAGCCGAGATGCGATCGTCGGACTCCAGCCGGACTAAAGCTGCCGGAAATTCGGCCGTGCTACGAGCACTGTAGTTCAGCCACAGTACGTTAACCGTACTCAGGCCGGTGGACGACCACTGCATGCAGCGCAAGCAGATGACTCAATCGCGTTGTAAAGCAGCACAAACCCACCATTTTGGGTCCACTGCACCCACATCAAAGTGAGCCCGCGCGCAACCACCAGCCCTCCAGCCTTCAGCGCAACCTGGCTTAATTATCAGCGTCAGTTTACACCAAAATTAATTTATTCAACAGTGCTCACAAATGGTCGTTCTTTTATTTGCTGTGCCTCTTACTGTCGAATACAGCAAATATTCATTTCTTTGCAGAGCTGGAATAGATGTATTGTCCAGGTCCTGATATCTTCTGTGGGGCGGCTTACCTGTAATAAATGAGGATGCAGGAGGGGGGGGGGGCGGTAGGCGCGTATATATAGTGGGTTGAATTTCACAAAGATGAAAGTGCCGCTTTTAGGCAATTTCTTTTAACACAATACTTTCATGCTCTGACTAAATCAACTATTATTACAACAGCTGCTTGACCAGTTTTTTTTTTGTATATAAAACCGGTGCGAATGCCTTTACGAAGCGGTTCGGTACTCCACAGAACACTCAGCAGCATTCAATATAATTTACTGGCGTCTCAGCGGTTGCTCTTGCAGCTCGTCCGGCTGGGAGAGTCTGCAGCCGGAAAGGCCTTGCTCAGGCGTCTCCGCCTAAGGGTGGAATCTCGCATATACGCGGCGCTCAACACTCTTAACATTCTCTACCCGCAACGGCGGAAGAACCGACATCGCTTGGAGCCACCGTGGTCTTTCGATAGTTTGGAGTGCCAGCTCACCATCCCGGGCATCCGCTCGAATAGATATACACCAGTGGCGGAAGCGAGAATGTTAGCACTTGATCACTTGGACCGGTCGTACAGAGATTGTGTTCATGTGTTCACGGACGGATCTGTCGACAGAGAAGCCGCTACCAGCGCAGCGTCCTTTGCGATTCCCGGCATGAACGCTTCCTGGGCGGCTCGCATTGACCAGTTGACGTCATCAACAACTGCAGAGTGCATAGCGATCGAGGCGGCCTTGAAAAACATCAAATCGCTTCGGTTGCAGCATGCGGTAATTCTAATGGATTCCAAGTCGGCCCTACAACTCTTGCAGCTTGGATTTCCCGCAGATAAAATTTGCCAACGCTCCCTGCGGCTTCTTCAGTAGATAAAGGTAAACGGATTTTGTCTTCGCTTCCAGTGGGTCCCTTCCCACGAAGGGAGTGCCTGGAAGCGAGGCTGCGGACCATTTGGCTCGTGAAGCGGCATCGTGCACTCGTCTTCTGAAGGTGGCTCCAGATGAACGGCGCATTTTAAAAACAATCATACAGGATCATTTCCGCTCTCTTTGGCGACCACAACATCGACCTTGTGTCACAAAAGGAATGAAGAGGACAGAGGCAACCTTACTGTTCTGCATCCGGACCAACTCAGCGCGGACACCGGCGTGGCTCCACAAGCTGAACATTATCGCTTCCCCTCTGTGTGGAACGTGTGGTGCTGCAGGCAACATCGGTCATTTTATTATGGACTGCCGAGAGCATGCGGGGGAGCGGTTAGCTTTGTTTAAAGAACTGCGAAGGATGGCCGCTCCCCATGCCTCTTTGAACGAATTAATTTTCCCGGAAGGCCTTTGGATCACGAGGAGAGACATCTTTCGTTTGATCCTGCAATTTTTACGTGTAACAAGCCTCAGCGAGTCATGGTGAATTCCCGCGCATAGCGGTAAAAAGGTGCTGATCGGGTGAGCAATTGCCGGCATACCACGCAAGGCTAGGTCCACCCGTCAATAAACATCACCACCACCACCACCACCATTCACCAAAGAGTATGTCCAGTATTTGCCCATTTTTCTTGCAAAGAAATTTTCTACTCGATCAACTTTTCTGATGATCTTTCACAGGGCTGATCCTAGAAGAGATCAAAGAAGTACTTTCAGTTTCAATATATTTTTTATGTTGTTTTCATGAGTTACGTGCACACTCCTTAATAGTCCAAAAAAACTTAATTTACTACGTTAAGAAAATTCGAGACGTGTTGCGAATGACGCCCTTCTTAAGATGGCTGCAGTTGTATCCCTCTGTGTTCACGCAAGGAAAGGGGTAAGACAACAGTTTCATATTTTCTTTCAAACAAATAACTTAGCAATTGTAGTGTTCATACAGCAAACCTTGCATACTGCAACGAATAAAGCAATAAATATTTCATTGGTCAAGTTCGAATGCGTAGGGTTCTCAACCCGTCGGAGGCGAACTTGGGGCTCCGCAAGTTTATTTATTTATTTATTTATTTATTTATTTATTTATTTATTTATTTTTGTTATTATTTTTTTTATTGATTTGTTCAGTTATTTATTTATTTATTTATTTGATGCTTGCTTGCCCTTGCATGCAATACATAACACTAAGCATCAAATATGAGACCAAATAACAAAATAATTCTACAAAGCTCGGTGAAAATCGTCATTATAAACAGTGGATAAAATCATACGTGGAAGATAATTACACTCTCATATTGATCTAAAATAAAATGAATCGCGCAAGGCGTCACCTTAAAGGAAAGTTAATAATTTGCTTCAAGCTAGCGATCCCACTTTGGGATATCTAGAATGGCGGTTGGATATACTTCTCCCCTTCTATTCCAGTTTTCGAATGATAGATATTACGAAAAAATTTCGAACTCAGGTTTCGTCTATGATCTTTCCCGTCTTACCATTTAAGTTTACTTTTACTTTCCCTCATCCTAAGTTGACAGTGCCAATACCTAATACGAATCGCACTGCCCTATTCTGTATGTTTTCGAGCGTATCAACCAGCTCTTTGCTGTGGGGATTCCAGAAAACACATGCGTACTCCTACATTGAGCGCACATGAGTGATATACGGTTTTTCTTTTAAGTTAGGTGGAGGTTCGCTGAAATTTTATCTCGGAAAGCCAAAAACACGTACAGCCGTAACTTTTCTGTTGTGAACGTGCCTATTTCTCTAAGAACTCGTTAAATAAACTCCTCGTTATTTATATTCCTCGGCCGTTCTTAAAGCAGTGTAATTTACTGCATACGCATTCAATTGGAATGAAGGTTTTCTTGTAAAGTTGACGTTAACACGCTTTTTAAGATTCAACGACTTTTCTGAATCAGCACACCAGGATGTTATTAATTTGAATCATGCTGCAAGTATTCGGAATCACGTTCATTCGCTATAGTCCTGTAAATTACACAGTCATTCGCGAACAGTTTTAACAAAGCTTTGAGGCCACACAAACAAAAGAGGGCCCGAAACTAAGCCTTGGGGATTTCCTGAGGTCGCGGGAACATATCCGGACGAACAACCATTGAGAGCGACCAACTGCTGTCTTAGAGAGATATACTCGGCTATCCATGCAATAACCAATTCATTCAGTTTATTTTCCTAAATGTACTAACAAGAAGGTGATATGAAACACCGTCAAATGCTTTTTTTCCGCGCAAGAAAATAGTCAGCTACTTTAAGCTTATCTGTTGCTAGAGCCAAATCGTGCGTGAACTAAACAAGAAGCGTTGATGAAGAAAAACCCGACGAAATCCGTGTTTGCTAGGATGCTGGCGATTATGTTTAACCGAATGAGTCATATCCCACGTGTAGGTAATCTCAATTTCAAACACCGCAACTAAATTATCATCCAGGCTTCGTCATTCACAAGGCTCTGTTGTTATGGCAAATTCAAAATAACACTAGACAGTCATAAAATCACAAGAAGTAACATAGTGCAGGGCACGAAGTTGAGCCTACCAATGCACGAGCTTAGCGTCTTCTACGTTTATCACAAACAATATAGTGCACATTGTTTTTCGGAGTATTAATATGAGAAGAATAGCCGGAAACTTGCGCTTTTGCGCGCCCTTGCCTTTCTTTGGTGGGGAGTCCTTGACATGGCGCCGGTTGAGCTCCTGCGTGGTGGCCGCTTGCTCGACACACTTTAAGGCCACTTAGTTTGGTGAACCACCGCCATCTCGGGTCGGGCATCGCTGCCGGGTCGATGTCTCCAATGGTCTCCATTTCTTGAGGGGGCGAGTAGCCTCGAGCTGATGCGTTGACGAAGCCGACGGGCGAGGCGTTGTAGCGGCTATGACTGGCGAGGCTTAGCTCACCCGTCGGTGTGGCACAGTCTTTTTGTGGCAATAAATGACATTTCGATGGGCTAAACGCCGGTTGAGCTCCTGCGTGGTGGCCGCTTGCTCGACACACTTTAAGGCCACTTAGTTTGGTGAACCACCGCCATCTCGGGTCGGGCATCGCTGCCGGGTCGATGTCTCCAATGGTCTCCATTTCTTGAGGGGGCGAGTAGCCTCGAGCTGATGCGTTGACGAAGCCGACGGGCGAGGCGTTGTAGCGGCTATGACTGGCGAGGCTTAGCTCACCCGTCGGTGTGGCACAGTCTTTTTGTGGCAATAAATGACATTTCGATGGGCTAAACGTTTCCCTGGTAATGTCCAGTGAGTCGTTGCACCTTTCTCGTTTACCTAGAACACTCATTAGTGTTTGACAAACGTAGTTCGTTCATTTAAACGTAGAAACACCTAGCGGATGAAAAACGTGTCTGCGCCATTCCACTTTCTAACGGCTCTTACTTCACCCAGGAAAAAACCGGTCCTACATCGGCGGGCCTTCTTCCAAGCACGTCTGTGCATGAATTCTTGGCGCCCAGACGCGCGCTGTTGTTCGCATAATGACGTATAACCTGATACCTTACGAAGGCTGGTCTCCTCTTGAACACCGGTTGCCGAAAATTCTGCGGCCGTTCGCTTGCCGTAATTCGGCCGAGGACTGCTAACCAAATGAAAAACGTACATTCGGACGCCGTAATTCGGCCGGTCTCCTTTATAACACCGGCTGCCCGAAGAAACCGAATATATTCTGCCGCCGGATTCGCGGTTCACCGTTGAAAGAGTGGATGCGCGGCAGCCGCGCTACGGCCGGTCTCTTTTCGAACACCAACTGCCACAAGAATACGGATATCCTGTGGCCGGTCGCTTGCCGTGCTTCGGCTGAACACCGCTTCCCGAAAGAAAAACGGATGTCCTAAGGCCGTACTTCGGCCGTTATCTTTGTCAACATCGGCAGCCGAAAGTGAACTGAATATCTGGCAGCCAGGTAGCTGCCGTTGTGCGTCTGAACACGGGCGGCCGGAGAAATACCGAAGCGCTGGTTGCCGAATGTTGGCCGTTCAACGTATGATCAGTGGCTGCCAGAACCTGGATGCTGGCCAGACATGCCAGAAAGCGGCCATAGATGGGCCGGTCTTGGGACACACTTTCTGTGCCGCCTGGGGCCGTGGATCCGGTGAATTGAACTTTAAAATTAGACCTGGACTTAGGTCCTGCGGAAAATAAAGTTTGTTCTCTCTCTCTCTCTCTCTCTGATACGGCGCTTTTTGGATAAACAGTGCGCGGTGCATGAAAGGGAGCGAGCGCACGATCCTCCCCGTGCGGCTGCGAGTTCGCCGCCGATAAAACGTCGCGTGCCGCCGATAGCAACTCCATCAACGAACACCGCGAAAGGGCAAAGGCCAGGCCGCCGCACACATGCGCCCAGATTTTTCGTTCGCTTTTCCAGCATTGAGCAGAGTGCACGATTAATGGTGTCAACAAAGCTGGCCCATAGCAGACGACAGTCTGAGCAGCGCAATAACGGAAGTACGTCACCGCTGCGGAGCGCAGCATCATGGGAGGGACTGCTCGCGCGCCGTCAACAGCGGAGAGTAAGTTGAAAGGAGGAGGAAACGCGGCGCGACGATAATGCGCGGTTTTTTATTTACGATTTCTCAGCTAATACTCATCGCTTTAACAAAATTCTTGCGGGAGGAGATTGCTAATACATTGCTTTATTTGGTTACATGTACATCCATGCATCGGCGGAAGGTATTTCAGGACCACTTTAAAATATACAAAAATCCCAAAACAAGCGTACAGACGCATTTTCAGGAATAGACAATTTGCAAAATTGCCCGAGTGCTAGCGGAGGAGCATTAAGCCATGCCGGCAACACTGTGCACCGCCATCACAAAGGAAGCGAAACCAGCGAAAAGGCAGCAAACGCAGAGCAGCTAAGGTCCGCCGTTGTGTAATATTTGCATGCGCTTCTCGTAAAGTTTTTTTTTTCCATAGCTTGGTCGGAAAATACTCTTGCTACTCTTCCTTTGTTTGACGAGCAGCATATTCTGGACTTTTATTCAACGAGGTGGTCGACTGACAGACCATCCTACAATTTTAGCTTGGGATGCCGTCGTCTGGGATGACGAACCGCAGCAAACGAATGCATCGTTCCTTGCTAAGGCTATTCGAATGGCCTTACCGCTGCCTACTCGTTTATTCGTCGAGTTCTAATTGTGTTGATTCGATGCGCGCTTGCCACGTCGTAGTGGAGGCTGGCCGCTATGGACGGACCCCGAACATTGGAACGTTAACGCTGTGCTTGATATTATAGTTTACCTCCTTTCTTTGAGGTTGGGAGGATGTTAGAAATAGTAGCGCTGATGTTGCGACTGCTCAAAGTTTCTAAACCATTTGCGGAAATGACGAAATCATACACAAAGACACTGCTTTTGTCTCCACGAAATTTTACGAACAAATTTTCGTTGCCTTGCAGACAGTACAATGCTGTCCCTCATCTCTCTTGATTGCTACGATCCGTCTTTTTTTCGTCTGTATGCCAGTTGAAAACACTTGATAGGACACATGCAAATAAGTTATGCAATTTATAGACATGTGATATACCTTACTTGCATCACATAAGCAGTACAATTCGTGCATTGCGTCAGGGGGTTCGTACATCGGGATTTATAGAAAAGCGGGATCTAATTCAGTTCGAGTATGGCGAGGCCTTTGCACGTTATGCGTCGTTAACACCACGAGAAAACGAAATTCGCATAATGTAAAGACAAAAAAATTCCTAGACCGCGTTCATGAACAAATGCCGTTAAAAAGTCAAAACAAGCAGAGCGAAACACGCCTGCAGGCTCAAATATGTGGCTGCACCGACACAGTCCTTCTGCGTTGATGCCATTGTTAAAACTTCGGCAGTCTTAATCCGCACGTGAAACTGTACCACCGAACAGTTCTCAGAAAAAAAAGGAAGTCCAGCGCGTTTACTGTTACAGATGTCTAAACATGCATCAGCGCGAGCAGAGCGAAGCAAGAATGCAGGCCCGAATTCACCTGCACTGAAATAACTGTAGGGCCTGTTGGAAATTGTTCCTTTTCTAGTGGCACATACCCACGTGGGGAATTGGCCAAGAAACGGGGTGGCTTTTTGGGGCTAAAACGCCCACCTCATGGCCCTATATAATCAGCCTGTAGGAATTGGGGAAACGGTTACCGAATTATATAATAGATCTAAGGACGAATCAGTGAATGATGTCATTTTTGGGAGAAAAGGCTAAAAAATTTTGACCGTGTTAGCAGGACATGCGTCTGGTCTCTGATATGTACGCGTGAATGACCGCAATAATCCCTCTATGACAAAACCCCAGGGATGTGGCCCCGAACGAAAGAAGCACCGGCATCGACAGAGGAAGGCCAATCCGTTGAATTGGTGCGGCTAGATACCGTTTCCGAATGAAAGAAAAACCGCGGCAGTACAGGAAAAAGTGTTCAATTGATTCAATTTCACCGCAAGCAGCACAAAGACCGGAGGAGGTGAGACCAGCGCGATGCAAATAAAAATTAAGCTGCGGTATTCTGCATCTGATGCTGGTTAAAGTGACCTCGCACTGGCGGGACTCGCAAAATCTCGCCTTCCAAGTGTGAGCAAGATGGGCATAGTGATCCGAGCCTCTGATCGCACCTTCCTGTGTCATCCCTAGCCGTAGATATCTGCGGAACCGTGCTCGCGCCAGGAGAAATGGGGTAGGGCTGAGGTCCACCGTAGGGCCGTCTAAAGCTGAACCGGCCAAAGAGTCAGCCGTTTCATTGAGCCATAGGCCCCTGTGCCCTGGGGCCAACGTTTTTAGATTAGGTCAGTTGGCAAAGAGCGCGGCCTTCCAAGCACAGCGGCGCGGGCCGGATCTGTCGCCGACCAGGCGGTGGCGCTGCGGTAGCGTTGAGATCGGTCTCGGCGCGTCGTCTGCTACTCCTTGCTTGGAAAGGCGCCGGTGAACGACCACCGCACACCGTTAATGTTCTTCTTTGACATGCGAAATCATCTTCGCTCTACTCTTACGATTTAGTGACAAGAACTTTACATTTTTATCGACATTATGACGAGAAACAAGCTGTACTTAAGAAAAAAAAAGGCAAGACAAACACTGCACAGTCCGCTTGTCTTCGGCTGCTTCCCGTTCCGTATATTTATTTTCCCCCAGTACGGGATCTCTTATAGCTCAATAATGTTTAAAGCATATCCGAACGCGTCTTACGCCACTGAAACTGCGGGGAAGCCTACAATAGTCAGCCATCTACTTGGAATCAAGAAAAGACGCCTCGAAATTTTTATTTATGCTGTGGAAGCAAATGCAGTAGGCACGTTTTCACAACATATTTACAACCCCAACAAAACTGATAAAGTGAGCCGATTGGAAACCAAGTGCTGTCGTGCGAGCTCAGCAAATTCTTGGTATTTTAAGTGCGGACACGAAAAATTACGATTTGTTAAACAGCTTCGCTGTTAACAAAGAAAATTGAACCAATTATTAAACCAATGTTTTTTATTTCTTTGATAGGTATAAATGTCGTTTCTTAAAAGAAATAAACGTTTTTCTCGGATCAGAATGTTTGTCGTACTGCTATTCTTTTTTTTTTGGTTTGTAAATCTGATGGACAGAAACTTTCATTTACCTTCTTGTAGCCCTGATATGCCGATTTTTTAAAGCGTTTAGCCTTCATTTATCTTCTTGTATCCCTATATGCCGATTTTTTAGAGCGTTTAGCCTTCATTTATCTTCTTGTAGCCCTGATGTGCCGATTTTTTAAAGCGTTTAGCCCGGTAGTTTTTCCGTTGAGCCATCGCTTATGCTATCTTCTGCGTTGATTTTTCCTGCTCGTTTCTTTTTGCAATCTACAGATAGGCAACACTTCTCAGTTTTGACTAGTCAGATTGATTTATAAGAGGTTTAACGCGCTGACACTTCACAGGCGATGAGGCGCGCCGTAGCGGACGGCTCCGGATTAATTTTGACCACGTAGGGGATCTTTAACATGCGCTGAAATCTCGAACACACGGGTGTTTTCGCTTTCCGCCTCTATCAGAATAGCGGCCGGGAATCGAACCCAAGTCCTTGCGTCCAGCAGCACGGCGCCTTAGCCATCGCGCCGGCTAGGGCTCTGATCTGACAGCACCGGGAATGTTGTGCCACACACACTGCATGCCCTTTCACGGCAGTTGTTGCGGATGAAACGTCTGGAAACAGGTAACATTTGTTCCAAGGGCTGATCTTGGAACAAATGGGTTGATCTTTAAGGGATGATGCTACATTCTTCCGCCTTGCCAGCTGGGGCTGAGTATTCCCATTTTTATCGCTGTAGCTACACGGCGGGACAAGCAAACCTCTTGAATTAACTTCAACCGACAAGTTTTGCCAGACTACTGCAGCCTTCTCAATCACACCCAGAATCTTCGAGCTTGTAGAAGACAACCTGGGTAGGCGAAGCCTTCACATTCTACGATTGAAATGTCGGACATTTGCTGAATTCCTGCATAACCGCAAACCACAGCTCAGTTCCCAACGTACGTGCTGACTTCGGCGCTTTCTACACCACTCATACCGCCACTTACGCCAGTTTCATCGCGCAAAGGTCCATCATTTTGGAAGGACGCAACATAGGCGGGAACCACTGTCATCCATTTGGGTGGTTTTCGGCATGACTTTGACGTCTTTGGTTGCCGACAGATGCTCAGGTATGTCAGGGAAAATACGGGGCGCCGCGCCGTCCCTCCGAGCTCCACCTGCCTTACGGTATCCTTACAGTTTGACCGTTCACGACGTGTTCGTAACAGTTGACGATGTCTGAAGGCTCACAATGAATGTCACAAACGTATGTTTATGGCGTAACCTTGAAGTTTTTCTGCGGAATCGCGCTTTCCCACGCCTTCAATCCGTCAGGACCCTTGGGCGCTTTGAAGAAATGCCGCTGCACGGACTTTGCCGCTTCCGAAGCATACCCCGAACGGCAGCCCGGCGCGCAGCACGTCAACAAACCGCACCGACACTTCAGAGATCCACTAAAATATGTATGCACGATGACAGCACAGATCTAATACGTTAATACAGACGTGACGAACAGGCGAGCACCAACACCACAGCGAAAACACATGGCCGGGGCGAGCCTCGCTCCCCAAACTAGATCTCAACGCAACGCCAGCGCCACCTCTCGGAATGGCGACAAAATGGTGCCGCCTCTCGAGGCGCAGTTTAAAAACTGACCTAATCTAAAAACGTTGCCTGGGGCCCAGATGAGCCGGATGTCGCGTAAATGGGGAGGCACAAGGTGGCTGAAGGTACGGATAAGGCTAAGGCGTTGCGCTGCTGAGCACGAGGTCGCGGGTTCGATTCCCGGCCGCGGCGGCCGCTTTTCTGATGGAGGCGAAAAGCAAAAACGCCCGTGTGTACGAGATTTCGGCGCACGATAAAGATCCCCAGGTGGTCAAAATTAATCCGGAGCCCTCCACTACGGCGCGCCTCATCGCCTGCGTTGCGTCGGCGCGTTAAACCCCACAATCAGAAGGTACGGATAAGTAATGAATTTTTTGGAAATGTTAGCGCGGTACAAACCGACAAATAATCAGAAATAATAGCAACATTTAAATATTGTGGAGGTAATTTTTTAAGGCCATAACTATTGCAAAAAACTCAGACACGAATATAGGAGTAAAATCAGGTAAACGATAAAAAAATGACCAATTAAGTTGTGGGCTGAAAATTTCCACGCCCGCCATCTCCGCACGTTGCGATGCATCCGTTGCCACTACCAAATGTGAGCGCAAGTTCCGCAGATGCTCATCCAGCAAACCCATTAGTATCTGTGTGGATAGCAGTTTGGCGTTATGGGGGAATACGTTATTGAGGGACATAGGAGTAGGTACGACTTCAGGTAACATCGGAAGAATTTCCGGAAGACTGATGTTGAGCGGTGAAAGCAAGCTTTGGGCATACACACATTGAGGACGATTGTATCGAGGCCATGGATAGTTAAAAAACAATGCTGGCTGAGCCACCATCAATGACAAAGGTTTGCTCAGAGGAGACTCGAAGATTCCCATCATAGTCTGCACTGTTAAAAGTTTAAATCGAGACTTTAGACACGGCAAGCGGGCCTCTAAAAACAGAATGTTGTTTGCCACATATCGCGGAAGGCCGAGGCACAATCTCAGTGCTCGTCGCTCCGAAAGAATAAGAGGACGGAGTTTGTACGCTACTGCACCTGAAAAGAGGACACACCCAAATTCTAAAATGGGTCTTACATGACCACCGTATATAAAGAGTAGGGTGTCCCTCCGCATGCCAATTTTTCTGTTGCTAACTCTACGAAACAATGCTAGAGCTCTTTTCCCTTTTGTCGAAATGTGGTTTATGTGCGGGCGCCAATCAAGCGAACTGTCATAGATAATACGCAAGTACTTCAGAGCAGTCACCTGAGGAATGTTCTTCTCGCGATAACTCAAACAAAGGGTAACAGGAGTGCATGACGGAAACACCAGGACCGCGCATTTAGCGACGCTAATGGACAAGTTCAAGCCTGTAATTTACCTCTCGATGGAACCCAGATATGCCTGTAATTGTTCATATAGATCGTAAATATTCCGCGCACCAGAAAAGAAGGCTATGTCATCAGCATATACATAAGAGCACACTGTCTGATTGACTGGAATAGAACTCAGCAATATATTAAAAAGAATAGGAGAAAGAACCGATCCTTGCGGAACACCCCTTGTTTGCTGTCGAGTCGATTAATCAAAACCATTTTGGGAACAAAAAAAATGACGACCGATTAAAAATTGTTGTATCCAGGAAATGATGTATTTGGGAAGACCACAATCCTTGAGTTTGGCTATCAGGATGCTATACTCCACGCTGTCCCCTACCTCACGTGGCTCGCCTCTACTACCTCTACACTCCGTCGTTTGGGCAGACGATTCAAGCACCGGTGGCGGCGGAAGCGCGCTCGGCGCTACCCCGGACTGACACAGGACTGCCCCGACTCGGCTTTGTGTTAAGCCCGAACATCGGAGCGTTAACGCTGTGCTTGATATTGTAGTTTACCTCCTTTCTTTGAGGTCGGGAGGATGCTGGAAATAGTAGCGAGGAGGAAGAAGTGGCCCCAGCGACATACCTCTCGAATCATCATCACGGATCAAAGCGGCGGCTCCCGTTCGTAGTCCCGGCTCGGTCCTTTCCGCGGCAGGGCCTAAACGTTGGTCGCTAACATGGAGGAAAGAATACTCAGGAGAGGCCCCTAGCATCCCAATGCATTGCGAAAAGTGTGGAGGAAGTTACGTCATTTTTCTTGAGCCCATGGACAATGTTGCTTACTTGTTTACAACTGCGGCGGCCAAATTTGGGCAAATAGAACGGACAAATTTTTAAGGCGCTTGGTATGTCGCTGCCTCGCTACGCTTGCAAACCAACGCAGTCGCTACGACAAACGTTTTTAAATTAGGCCAGTTTGAAAACTCTGCCGTCGGAGGCGTCTGCGTTCGCCATCCCGCGAGCCTGTTGCTATGACAACGACAAACGCTACTTTGCCAGGCTTAAGAGCTGAAAAATCGTCCTTCTATCTCAAAAACGAAGGCCGTTTTTCGATTGAAACTTTGGGTGAGAGTTAGAATGGGCAAATTGAAGGCGAAATCAACAGCTTAGAACATGATATTGCAGCGAGGAATTAGCGACGAAGCTGTTTTCGCTTCGAAGCGGGAGGGCAGGGCGACGCCATGTTAGTCAAATCAAACCGGAGACAGCAAAGTATGATGGGATAGAGTGCTGGGCTCCGTGGGCTCAAGTCATGGCGGGACTGGGCTTCACAAATGTGACGTCAGGGCCTCTCCTAACCTTTTCTTTCCTCCATGGTCGCTAATAATGGTGGCCGTCATGACCGGCAAGTGAACCACAGCTCTCCAAATAGTGCACAGAAAAGACGCACTGCCCTGGCGAGTACCAAATTCAAACGGGGGACGACGTGCCTTCCGCCCGGCATCACTGCACGTAAACGTACCTCTTGCAAGGAGGTACGCAGCAGTGCGTGGGTATCGTGCCTTAATTATAATGGTAAAAAAACACTAGCAGCGTATATATACGCTGCTAGTGTTTTTGTACCATTATTTTTTTTAATATAAAATATAATTTTAATAATAATATAATAAATATAAAATTTAAATAAAAATATAATACATATAAAATTTAAAATGTAAAGAGATATTTTTGGTTGTTTTGTATACAAAACAACAAAAAATATCTCTTTATGAGGCTGCAGACGGGTGAATGGGCCAAAACGCGTAACCGCAACGGCGTTCGTGCGCGACGCTTCCTTTATCATGGCGTCGTCGCGGTAACCACCAGTATTGGCACCGCTGAATGCTCAGTGTGGCCCACCTTTTTGCAAAGGGTCTATAACGGTAGCTGAGCTTAGTGGCACTAGTACACTTCCCTGTGGGACCCAAGACAAAGCACAAAAAAAACCGTAAATTAATTTTTATCTTGCCTTTGTCGGACACCGTTTTTTCAACGTGGACGTTTTTTTCGTATACTGTCTGGGGGGGGGGGGGGACGTGACGGAACAATTCCTGTCTTTGGAGCGCGAAATGGCTGCACACCGACGTGAGGTGGTGAAGGTCAGATGATACGTTTTGTTGGCAATAAGGGCAATACGGGGATGGGTGCCCATTCCGATGGTACCATTTCCTCGTAACAGAGAGCGTGTAGGCACTGTTGGCGATGCTTTTATTAATTAATATCTCGGCAACCCTGGGTATTTGAAGGCTCTGTGGCGGATATCCTTTAGGAGTTTGACGTAATAGGGTAATCTTGCGTTGAACACGCCTAGCATCTAGTTCCAGGCGTGGGTTCATGCAAGGCACGACGGCAGAAGGGGATGGAGGTAATGAAGCGCTCTCCCTGGCAGCATCGTGTGCTACTTGGTTCCCCGACCGGAAATCCATCTGACCTGTCCACGCCACGCGTATAGTTACACCATTTCGCGAAAGATGTGGCCTTTCGAGATTAGTGTATCCTGGGGGTGACTACCCATCCTGAGAAGAGCCTTATTAACATCATGGACGCAAATTGAGTGCTCAAAGAAGGAACATTCAATTGTGCGACGAAGACCTTTTGCTGCTCCCCATCTTTTCACTTCCCATTCCCCCATGCACGGCCTCCGGGCCTCCCCTTTTCTCCAATAAAGGTTTGAATTAATCAATCGTATACTGTGGCACATACCAACAAGACGTATATAGTCTTAAAAAATCGCTGGTACACGGTTATCAACTTTCATTTTGCTTCAAAAATTCATGAGGAATGGAGTTTCTCTATGATGTTTACGCACAGAGATCGCACGTGTTGTGCTGCTGTCTTATCAACAGCGAAGTATGCCTGTCTCCAGTGAAGAAATTATGAATTTGTGGGTTGCCTTCTTGTCCATGTATTTCCCCCTTTTTTTTTGCGTGTCTCACTGTGCATAGCTGTAGCTCGGCGCGTTTAGTTACACAGCGGCCAATCTTCTTGCGCAGGTACTGTCTGTGCAGAGAGGTCGCCATGTACACTTCGCTGCCCCAGAACGAGGCGGAGTGTGAGGCGGACACTGCCGGGAACCCTGCCGTGCCTTCGTAGCGACGTGAGCGTCTCTCTAGCAGTGTGCAGCCCGTGTGCCGGGTCTGAACGGCGTGCGTGATATACGAGCTGACAAACCGACACCAGCCGCCCCGAGCCAAGTGGGCGCAGCAGAGCCGCCACCTCAACACGACGTGATATTCCTCACCGTGCCACGAGCCTTGTCCCCTTTTATACATGGACGTAACGAAATGTAGACGACGTAAGTGAACACGTGACACGTATTTTATGCAAATAAAGAAGAAATGGATTGTTTCGTGTGCCTCTCTGGCGTGGATGCGCTGAACTGGAATGTTCTGGGTGTACTAACAACATTGGTGTTCGTCTCTTGTTGTTAACACGAGGACCACGAAGTCTTCACTTGTCTCTACTTTCTATATGAACCGTAATGTCAAACTATTCGCGAAAGCGCACGTAGGACATTGATTGATTGATTGTAGGAATTAAGGCGCCGACGCAGCGCAGGCGATGAGGCGCGCCGTAGTGGAGGGCTCCGGATTAATTTTGTCCACCTGGGGATCTTTAACGTGCGCCGAAATCTCGTACACACGGGCGTTTTTGCTTTTCGCCTCCATCAGAAAAGCGGCCGCCGCGGCCGGGAATCGAACCCGCGACCTCGTGCTCAGCAGCGCAACGCCTTAGCCACTGAGCCACCGCGGCGGGTGCACGTAGGACATGGTAAAGCCCCAGGAAACTGTGTGGGAAAAACAAAACTGTCCGTGATCTCGCTGTCACAACTCCTGTTCAATTCGGCATTCCTAATCTGGCTCTTTTTGCATCTTAAAGATTAAGACGATATTGGCATTTAGACGATACTCGTTCATATTCATTCCTGTTACTTGAAGAGTATCAACATTTAAAGTTCGGGTGGAATGTTTATTTTTGTGGTTCTCGGCAATGCGAAGTGACCTTCACCGAGCTGCGCTGCACGATTCCAAAGCTAAATTTCTATCTGTGTAGAGCAGCCCTTTCAACTACGCAACTATAAGGGCGGTGTCAGGTCCCTGAAACAATCGAACATTTTTTTTCTCGCCTCTCGCCGCTTCTCATCAACTAGACAACTGCTTTCGCAGGACCCAATTGAGCGTTAGGGGTTGACTTAATCGATTCCATTAGAATCCTTCAATGCTTTAAAGCGCTGGTGAAGAGCTTTTCAAAAACATTTTGCTGCGGGTATCACTTTGTGGTTCTCTTGACGCTTGATTCGAAAAAAATGTTTATTTTGTGTGTAAATGCACCCAAACAATCTTTTTTCGTCAAAGCAAACGACCCCTGCCCGGGGGCGCGGCCAGAGCTCTGGCTGCCTTCAGCGATTGGCCGGCGGCAGATGACGTGCCGCGGCGCTGCGGTGACCGCTCGGCCTGGAGATCTCCTTCTGTTCCCCTTCAGATTCCTTCCTCTGGTGGATGGAAGGAATCTTTTCTTAGCATAAGCGAGCCTGAGGGTGGTATAGACGCAACAGGTTCGCCAGAGGCCAGCTTTAGAAAGTGGTTCTCCCCCAACGACTCATGGCCGACTTCTGTTTCTCGGGGGCAGTGAAGTTGTGCAGATATTGCTTCACCGCTTTCACTACCAGCGCTAATCACAATTTCTAGCACGATTTTTCAACGCGCCATCATCGCCGTCCTCGCATGTGGAACTGTTTTTACATTCGGACAGGCGGCAACAAGCTCTGCGCAGCGGCCTGCGATGCGCGCAGGCAGCAGCTAGCGATGCGGCCGCCGCCGGTCGCCGCGGTGCTGCAGCCGAGTCGCTGCTCGGCCGGTCAGCGGAACGTGGAATTGCTGCACGTGCGGAGTTTTAGAATATCGGAACCGAACGTTGGTTTCTCCCCAAAAGGTACAGGAACCTAAACGCAGCACGCTGGTCCCCGGCGAGAACGCCTTCCCCAACAGCGCTAGCCGGCTTGGGTTGCACGGTTTGCCTAGGATGTTGGAAACTTTAGGCTTAGCACTGACGCAGATATTTGGTCGCTGCTATCTCTATAATTGCGAATGACTATCCTTAACGGCTTTTCACCACACTCTCATACGCTTTTGCGCATGTATAACCTTATTTTCACGCTGATAGTCACTAGCGATCGGTGCTGTGTTCATTCTTGCCCGCAGGTAACGCCATTCATCAGCCTCTCACCGCATCTCGTGCTCGGGCAGGTTCCTTTGCTGCGGTCGACGAGCCTCCACAACTGGTCGGCGCTGCGCATCGCGATACAAATTCGATCACTCTTTCAAAATCACCTTGGATGACAATCCCTAGCACAATTTTTCACCACACTATCATCCCCTCCCTTGCACGTTTACCTTTCTTTTCGCGACGGCCTTGATTCTTCACAGCAGCGAAGAGCGGTTGCTGCCGCGGCATGCGTGGTTCGAGCCGTCTCGTACGCCGTACGGGCATGCGCGACCGGCGAGTGTGCGGAGCGCTTCCACGCGCAGAAAATGCTTCATGCTTTCCAGCTTGCTTTATTTCTTCTTAAAATCTACCGACTTAGCTAAGCTGTCGTCACAGCCAACAACGTTCACCCGAAAACGAGCAAGATGTTCGGAAAGCCCAGAGCGCGCTGCGGTCCCACAAATTTTTCAGGAACTTGGGGTGCCGCTGTATTTGGTTGAGCCCGTCGCTTGTTGTATACCCACGGGCGCTCGGGTAAGAAATCTGGTATCTAGGAGTCACTTTAGGGAATCACACAGTAGCATTACAATTAAAAATCTACGCGGAAGCAACTCTAGACAATACAGAATAATAAAGTGCAAATTAGACGCCCGCTTAATTCGGAACCTCACCCAGAAAACTGGGACACAGCGAAGCGGCGGCGCATGTCGCTGGCCGTCTTCCGAATATGACGCTACTTTCGGTCGCTGCCTCTCGGTTTCTCGCTCTTCCGGCGATGCGGGAACTTTAGCGACGAATACTGCTCTTCCCAAGCTAAAAATGCCGGAAAAAAGTTTATAGGGATAAACTGACCAATGTAATAATTGTAAAAAGTGGAGTTTTACCAGGTTTCGAAAGCGCTTCAGTAGCCCTTTAAAAGCACTGAAGGACTCTGATTCCACTAATATTATCTGGTGGCGCAACAAATTTGGGGTATGCAAAGAGGGATATATATAAATGCATTCATGATATCCTTTCTGCTCCAGGTCATTTTAATTGCTGAAGGGTGCTAATTAATATGTAATTCGGGTTTTAATCATAACTAATTTTCATTTTACGGCCTCTATGTTTCCGGAGTAAGAGGAGGAAAACTTTCTATTGCGGAGCATGTCAGCGCTAAACGCGCTGTAGGATAGTGGATCCATCTCCACAGGATTCCATATGCTGCGTCCACCATCTGGCCCCTGGTAACCAGCCGTAGCTGATCCTCCAAGGCGGGGCTGGACAGCAAGATCTCCCATCGCTCGCTAGGGGTAAGGGTGGGGTTCTTAGTGGAGGAGTTGCTGATGAGTGGTGGGTGTTTTGGGCTGACGTCGCACTCTCCTATCATGTGGCGAAGAGTTCCGAGCTGCTTACATGATGGGTAGGTCTTGTCGTACTGATTGTGAAACATGCCGTTCTGTAAGCGAGGGTGAGGGAAAGATCCTGACTGTATCTGCCGATACATTACTTGCTGCTCCCGCGTGAGTTCAGGGTGCAGCGTTGGAAGTTTCTGCCTATCCTCTCTATAGTACCGCACTATCTCCCTGTAGGTGACCACAGGTTCACTTCTGGCCTCCTCCGCGGTCGTTGCCCGGTATGTTAACGCGCGAGCCTGTCGGTGGGCAAACTCATCGCCCTCCACCAAGAAGTGGGCTGGAAACCACACTAATTCGACTTGGCTCTCCGGAGGCGTTTTGTCTCTCAGCATGCGAAGAAGCCGCCGGGACACCCAGCCTGACTGGAAGTTCCTGTACGCCTGCTGCGAGTTGGTGACAACCTTGGAAATTTCCGGAAGGGTACTCTTCCGCTTCTTCCACCTTTCTGATTTGCAACGATGCGCTTGTCAGCAGCTCGCCCCTGGTTGTCACCACCGCCACTGCTCTGGTCGTCCCCTTGTTTTTGGAGGCGTCCGTGAAGACGACACCGTCTTCGATTTCCAGTAGCCTGTTGAGAGCACGAGCCCTAGCCTCACGCCTGCCTCCATGGTGAGCTGGATTCATGTCCTTTGGGAGAAGCTTGGTCTTGATTGCGTTTAGCCATTGTTCCGTAAAGCTAGCTGTTCTCGATCGGTCAGCTCTGCCACGCTCCAGCCGATTTTTCCCAGGACATGGCGATACGCCTTGGTGTGGCTCATCCTATTTTTGGTTGGATAGGTGGCCCTCAACCAGCTCGTCCACTGTTTTGTTAAGAGCCATCAGCAAAACCTTGTCCGTCAACGTATTCATGGGAACTATGATGGCTTGTTTAACTCCCTTTCGTATTATTGTGTCCCCCTGGCTCTCTTCTCTCTTGTTCACCAGGAGGTAAGGTGTGGCGTACGTTATTCTTGACACCAGAAAGGCTTGTACCAGCCTCAGAGTGTCGTTCTCCTTCATTCCTCTCCACCTGGTTGCCACCCACCCAAGCATATGCAGGATCTGTTCTGAGGAGTGCTCACGCTTGCGAACGGACGTAGTGGCCTTGTCTGCCTGGATGGTGAGCCCCAGAATTTTAACACTGGGCCCTAGGACGATGTGTTCGCCCTCTAGGACCACCTTCACTTCTTCCTTTTGGGTCTTGGGCGCCCGTGGGCGGACAACAACCAGTTCAGACCTTTGAGGCGAACATCGCAGTCCACACTCCGCGTATTTACCAACCCCATCTGTGCCTGCTTGCAGCGCCTCTTGCATCCATTCTGAAGAGCCCGGCTTCGTCGTCCAGAGCGAAATGTCGCCGGCGTAGAGTGCGTGCCCCAAACCTTCCACTACTCCGAATGCCTTGGGCAGGGCCAAGGGTGCCATATAAATAGAAAAGGCGACAGGGCGGATCCTTGTAGGGTCCCCTTCACAATACTACGGATGGAGATACCTCTTCTCCCACTTCGATTCGAACGCTGCGGCCTGTCAGGAATCAGGAAGTCTCGCACGTAGTTGCATGCCCGCTCTCCACAGCCTGTGGCCTGAAGGTTGGCTAGGATGCTAGCGTGGGAGACGCTGTCAAATGCTCCCTCGAGGTCCAGCGCTAGGATGGCTCTAGGTGATTGCTTGGTGGCTTGTTTCATGACCTCTTCCTTCAGTTGCAGCAGCACGTCCTGCGTGCTTAAATGCCTCCGAAATCCGAACATAAAGTCCGACATCCGATCAGAGCTGTCCAGATGTTTTTGCAGCCTATTCAACCCCATTCTTTCCATAACTTTGCCCGCGCAGGACGCGAGCGAGATAGGCCGTAGGTTATCTATGTGTGGTTACTTCCCAGTTTTCGGGATGATCATGACCTCCGCTTCCTTCCAACTGCTCGGCAACACGCCGCTTTCCCAGGCACTGTTCACGTGTCCAAGGAGCTCTTTTCTGGCTTTTTCGCTCAAGTTGTTCAGGACTCTGGAAATTATAGTGTCCGGCCCTGAGGAACTGCGTCTATTACTTTCTGAAATGGCCGTTCGTAATGAAATACATTACTATTTGAGGTCTTCACGAATTTCAACAAGCCAGTTAGCCCTGGCCAATCCCCCCTTGTGCGAACAACTTTGACGGCGTCATCATCATCATCACCCCTTACATGGTGCTTGGTTCGTCAGTACTTATCAGAACTTATCAGTACGCATCAGCGCTCAGTACACAGTGAAAAAAATGGCTGCAGTGGTTTACAACAACAAAAAAAAATTCAGTAGGTGGTGAAATGAGCGAGAGCTGTCTGCTAGTTGAACAAATTGTAGAAACAATAATAATACAAGAATTGGAAATACTTGAAAAACAGATAGGCACAAACACAACCGCATGGTAAATGAAATCATTATATAATACTAGAGGATCGAGAACCCGTCAGTATTTATCAGAACTTGTCAGTACACATCAGTACTAAGTACACAAAGTGAAGAAAAAATGGTTCCAGGGGTTTACAACAACAAAACAATTTTTCAATTTGTCGTGAAATAAGCGAGAGCTGTGCAACGATTTGATATTGAAAGGTAACAAGCATCTTGTAGGTGGTAAAGGCACAAGAGATAAATGATGTAGGAGACAGACTGCAGTGAGATGGCTATGGATAAATGAGTAATATAAAGAACGAAAAATATGCTGCGGAAAATACCAGTGCATTTTGATAAAGACACAAATGCGCCAAGAAAAGTGACCGAGTCTGACGGGTTAATTGCAATGATATAGAACAGAATGGGTGGTATCGCGACAGCTTCTTTAGAGTGAGAACAAAAAGCCATGAAATTCGTGTTTTTCGGATAATTTTTAGTTGATTCATTTCGCACCAGTTGCCAATATTATTTAGATAATTGTTTCAAGTTAAATTAGTTTGTTAATATTATTGCTTCACTCAAAGATAGCTGTATTATCAGCATACAGAACGGCCCATCAAATATCCCCTTTCAGTAAAAAAATAAAAAAGAAAAAGTCAGAAATATAATACGGAATTCTTTTTGACTACTATCAAATGATTACAGGATTGAAAACAAATATTAGTGAGCGATATTGATGCGATAAAAGTTAATTAGTTCTAAATCCTTCACACGTGGTTTGGCGCAGGCAAGGTCCAAAAAGCCATGTTCCACAAACGTTAGAGCTGTGTGTGCCTTCTTGGGATATTGAATGTTGAAAATCCAGAACGATGCAAACAGACTACACAGTCCTCCCAGTAAAGATGATGCAGTCAAGACACGCTGGCCATCGATGTGGAGGCTAACTTCCCCGTTCACGGAATGCAGGCAGGGAGTCAGAGGAACATCTGCCTCAAAAAGCAAAAAAGAAAAAAAAATGCCCCACACGTAAAATTCAAAACGGACACTATGGTTAAATGAACTTAATTCGGTACAGTAATAAAATTGTAAGGCCAGGTTCCCTGCGAATTCCAGTACCTAAATTAGGAATGCAAAGGCTTCATAAAACCAAGTGCCAGTACATTAACCGTCGTGGCTTTTGCAGCAATAAAAAAGATATTACTTCCGCACAATATAGTCGAGCACAACTTTAAATGACAGTGAAGATAAAATGCAAGTCTCTGTAGGTTGATAGATTAGTTTTTGTTTTTGACTGAAAAACACTTTGGTATTGCATGATTTTCTTAACTGCTGTTTCTTGCTTTAAGATGCCAGCTTGCATCTATTCAAGTGAGTGGGCACACAGTTAAAGATGCAAACCCTTACACTGCCTCTCCCCTACCATGGTGGCTCACTTTCATAGAAAAAGTGGAGCTTTTGCGAGCTGGACGGCTGTTGCAAGCCGTGGCAATAGTCACTTCTGCTGGAGGGGCCAACTTGGTTTCCGAATGCAGCCTTGCCTTGTACAGCACAGCCTATCCTGCCTTAAGATCTATGAAGTCATTCAACTCGATCATGTATCAGGATCTGCAGAAGAAAATCGTGTCAGCAAATAGTGAATTCATGCCGGACATGCACCCACTGTTTCAGTTATACTTGCAGATACCTCCACCTATTTCCCTCCTGGTGTTACATCCAAAGCTAATTTGTTACGGCTTGTCTCATCAAGTATGGTCATTTGTCATAACACAGCTAGTCATACAGAAAAGTCCTTCACTGGGTCAGAAAACACTTTCTTTTTTTACAGTAGTAATAAACTAGGCGACTCAGTCATCCGTATTCTGACACCTTAATATTCTGTGTCACCGAGCTGACAAGCGTGATTGGTGCATAAGGTCATTTGTAGCCGCAACCGTTACTACAGCCTTGTTAGCTAACGTAAACCTCGTTCATGGCACCAAATTACTTGTGATTGCATGGCAACAAAAAAAAACAGCTGAAATGGAAACGCTATTCTCGCAAACTTACCAACGCTGCATTCCACACACACCTGCCTTAGTTAATTTACCGTGATTGTAGAAGTTTCCGTCACGTAAAACCACAGTGCACTTTTTGGAGCTGCAAGCCCCGTGTCAAAATCGGGTGTCAGATGAATCGAGTAATTTTTGTGTATGGTCTTACTATTGATTATGACAAATTTATTACCAACAAAAGAAGAGTGTGTGCATTGTTCTTGTAAAAAAATAATATCCTTTTTTATACCCGGCAGACTTGTGTCATGCTACGGCAAACTCTGTTCTCTTCCATAAGGGCATGAATTTGTGTTTTTAATTACGTGGCCTTAGCTGGCGACTGACGGGCCCCGATTGTATACAGACCCCTCATTATCATCCGAAAGGGAATAAAAACATTTCGGTTTCGAACCACGTCGCCGTCGCGGTCCACACTATATGCATTTAATCGTTCGATAGGCTCATAGCATCTTTTACGCATGTCACCGTTTCCTTAATAGGGTACGCTGTTAGATGTGAAGAGTCGACTCAAGCGAGCAAACAACCCCACCGAATCTACAGGGCACAGTTTTCGAAGGGGGTGGCCGTCTGATCTGCGGCTTTCGCCGACCAGAGCGCTAAGAATGAGTCAGAGCCTTGAACGAAAACAACACGAAGACTTATATTTGGACAGGCAAGCCATCAGGAGCGTTAACAAATAGATATTACAAAGTAGAGCAGTTAACTAAAAAGAACACGAGCAGTTCAATGCATATGAGAGACAGAGACCCACAATATTCACCGACTGGGCCCGACGATGCACCGCTGTCGGAGGCGATTCGGCTACCTGAGTAACCGTCACGTTGCTTTGAAACGACGCCGCGCGCGACAAACGATTTCATATCGAATGCCCTGTTACAAACCGGCCTACAAAAGAATGCGAATGCATACCCCAAAAGCCACAAACAAGTACAATAAAACGAGTGTGCGCTTTTTTCTTTGCAAGTCCCACAATATTCACCGACCGGGCCCGACGATGTACCGCTGTCGGAGGCGATTCGGCTACCTGAGTAACCGTCACGTTGCTTTGAAACGACGCCGCGCGCGACAAACGATTTTATATCGAATGCCCTGTTACAAACCGGCCTACAAAAGAATGCGAATGCATACCCCAAAAGCCACAAACAAGTACAATAAAACGAGTGTGCGCTTTTTTCTTTGCCCGTGCGTGTACGTGCTGTGTGCGGCACGGGTACTTCGCAGTTAACCCTATCCAAACGTTTGACAAACGCATCGACTGATGAAAAAGCACTTACCAGCGAGCTGTCCACAGCTGTCGCCGTATCCAAATGTTGTTAGCGGCCGTTCGTCGTGTGACAGGGGCACATAAAAATCTTTCCACCAAATGGCACTACTAGTCCTTCTCAAATAAGAAAAAATGATGGCCCAAGGCGAGGCGCTTGAAGCTCCGGCCGCACCAAGTCACCGGCCGCGCTGCATTGATAAGCACGGAGGCTGTTTACATCCGGGCAGCAAGTCGTGCCGCCAGGGCAAGTTGAGTCGCTGCAGTCGGGTGCGTTGGCGCGCTGGCACGAGAATTTAAATTGTCTATATATGCGCAAGCAAGCGAAGCAGATGAACATTGCAATTGTTTGCAACGGCGAGAACTGTCTCTTTGTTAGCAGCAGAGTTTGACAACACCTACCGTCAAAGAAACAGATTGAAACAACACGGCCGCGCTGTCTGCTTGTGATCGCGCTGGCTGAAGCATCTATACCGGTATACGTACGGTATCGGTTTTGTAGCTGCATGCAACTGTCACGTCCTGCTTTCTCGTTCTAATTAGCATTAGTCCACGGTTGAAGTGCTGACACACGGAAACAGCACAAGACTAACATGGCGACCGCCCGCTTGAGATGATTACCCCAGATGGGGAGTTTATTGTGGACGTGGTTGTTTACAAGGGGCCGAACGCCATCTCACAAATGGTGTTATGTCGTTCTAAATCCTCCCTTTTGCTACACGGATGGGCAGCGGTACTACCATGGAGGTTCGTCCACTTGTTTAGACCATGCTTAGGGAGTACATTTTTTGCTATAAGTACTTTTCAGGGCACATTACTTGATTAAAACTCCATTTCCGGCTAGTTTGCGTTTACAGTGAATGTTGCGTGTTCTCCTGCCAGCTGGCCAATCTACTGATGATGATGGTGGCGCTACAGAGCTCCTCCCCCTAGCGTGAAGCGCGATAAAGTGACAAATTTAAATGACAATGCACGGAAATGCACTATGTACAGGTATGTACAATTTGTCCGTTGTTAGGAAGAGTCCCTCGGCAGTCAGTGGTTACGTGGCAGGGGTTGACTAACGGTACGGTCCTGGTCGTCGGCGAGGTAGCGTCCGGGATGTGGGGAAATCTCTGGTGGACGAGGCTGAGAGTGCGGCAGCGGACGCGTGGGTGGAAGTGGTGCAACTGGATCTTCCGTAGACGGTGTGATTAGCAAGCACAGCTTCCACGGGAGGCACAGGAGCGGCCGATATGCAGTGTAAGGGTAGTTGAAATACCTGAGAGGGTGGGCTTTAGAGTGGGGATGGTGGCTGCATCGCTGTCTTTGCAACTTGACCACAAGAAACGGGAGGCGGCATCGCCGAGCCTTCCGAGATGAGCTGTGGTTGCTCTGCCGTGAAGTCTCATTCCCGTCTTGCGCGGTAATTTTGTGTGCCTTGCTCGTAGTCGCACAGCTGAGCTGATGTTATAGTGTCGACTGAAAGTTCTCTTGCAGCAGGGAATCGGTCGAGGTCTGGTGGCCAGTTTGCGAGGCGTCTCACGATTGCACGGAGAAACGTAATGCTGCTTTCGGCCACGTTTGTTGGGAGGCTTGTCCCGCAATCCTTGTTCCAGTCTTGTCATCGTAGGCAGGACGTCAGGATTTTCGGGGGCAGTCTGATCAGCTTCGACGGTAAGTTGGACTTCCGTGAATCTCGGGCTGTCGTCAGCTGCTTGAAGCTGCTGTATATCCTGAGGCGAGGAAGACGGCTGTCGTACAACGGGAGTGGAGTGGTCTCGGAGATCACTCGTACACCTCCCCTGCGGAGGTGGTGCAGTTTCCCAGTTAGGAATAGCGGAGGAGTCGATGCTTGCGCGGGTCTGTGCAGCAGATGCGCCAACTTGTGGTTCAGCGTGAGGATGTACTGTTGAGCTCACGAAGCAAAAGGTCGACTCTATCTTGCTGAAAGTTGTAGCTGGGGCTCGCGTTTCCTGGACAGGCGATGCTGGACATTCCGACGAATTGGAATCGACAGGTGCCGTTGGAAGGCGTGGTGGTGTAGACAATGGCGTTGGTTCAGCCGCCGTTGGCGTCCGCTGGGTTCCCATACCGTAGTGGTTTAGGAGAGTGGCCTTCAGATTGTCGTATGCACTAGGGCCTGGGGCCGGCAGCTGGATGCGCTCAATGAGGTCAGCAGGTAACTTCTCTAAAGTGATGAGGTACCTGGTTTCCTGGGACTGGATATCGTGAACGTAAAAATGGCTCTCCAGGATGACGAACCATGCAGCGTGATTTCTGATCGCGTCAAACGGAATCAGCAAGGGACGTTCTGGGAGGGCGATGGACGTTCGTCGCGTGCCGTTGTCCGCATTGTGGCTGGGGAAGCGCCGTTGCAAAGCCATGGCGAAGCCGCTTGCCGGCTCACCAAATTGTAGGCGGCCGATGAGGCGGTGCGGCCGAGCCCACATTTATTGCGCTTGCGTTGGCTGTGCCATGGACAGGACGCGTAGAACGAGGGTGCCGTTCCCGAGGTGTGCCGCGTGCCCAGTGTTGCGTGTTCTCCTGCCAGCTGGCCAATCTACTGATGATGATGGTGGCGCTTAAGAAGATGATGATGGTGGCGCTACAGGTCCTTCAGCCTCGCTACGCATCAGTTTTGCGGCACCGGCATATTTGCTTCATAGGCATTTCTTTCCTCGAGGCTATTGCCACAAAACATAGGCCTTACACCTGAAGATGAAAGTCACGAACATGCGCGTACTCATTGTCTACGTCCCCCTAAAATAGACCGAGCAAAATCGGTGTTTTCAAAACCTTAATGCGTACATGACATACAGTATGGCAGCAGTACTAGAGTGGACTTTAACCATGTGCTTAATTCTGGCCGTAGCGCAAGGAGCCCGAAACGAAAAACCTGACCGATGTGGCACACAAGAGAGTTGAGGACGCTAGTTAGCCATTACAACATGACGCACGTGTGGCTCAAGCTGCGCTGGCAAACGTACGGCCCCTCTTTGGAAAGGGGTCAGACTAGCTCCCCCATCGACAGGTTTCACCTGACACCCGACATGGTAGACATGGTAAATTTTTCGTCAGTTGAAAACCCTAGATCAAACGCGGGGCCGCCATCCCATCATCATCATCATCACCAGCCTATCTACGCCCACTGCAGGGCAAAGGCCTCTCCCATTAATATCCAATTACCCCGGTCATATTGCCAACTGAGACCAATTTATCCCTGCAAACTTCTTGATCTCCTGTGCCCATCTAACTTTCTGCCGCCCCCTGCTACGCTTGCCTTCTCTAGGGATCCACTCTGTTACCCTTAATGACCAACGGTTATCTTGTCTTCGCATTACATGCCCCGCCCAAATCCATTTCTTCTTAATTTCTACTAACATGTCCTTAACACGCGTGTGTTCCCTGTCCCACTCTGCTCTCTTCTTGTCCTTTAATGTTACAGCTATCATCTTCCGTTCCATTGCTCGCTGAGTTGTTCTCAATTTAAGTTGAACCCTTATAGTGAGCCTCCAAGTTTCTGCCCCGTAGGTGAGTACCGGTAAGATGCAGCTGTCATACACTTTCTTCTTCACGGACAATTGTAGGCTGCCATTCATTATCTGAGAATGCCTCCCGAATGCCTGCCACTCCATTCTTATCCTTCTAATTATCTCTGCCTCATGGTTGGGATCCGGGGTAACAACTTGGCCTAAATAGGCCAAGTAGGGGTACCAAGGAGTAGGGGTACTAAGTAGGGGTACTTAAGTATCCCTTAAGGGGTACCTAAGTATTCCTTAGTAGGGGTACTAAGCCTTTATACTCCACAACATCTGGAAGCCGCCGAGCCAGTCCAACCACAGAAAGCCGCCGACTGCAAGGATTGCTTCCCGAGTTCGGTCTTCTGACAGAAAAGCCCAAGAGAAGGAACGCTGCAACCAACACCATGGTGCAAGAAACAACGTCGCCAATCGTCCTGCAGCAGCCCCGAGAACCGCCCTCGTTCCGGCGTTCCGCCGCTGAAGACCCCAAAGAATGGTTGGAGAAGCTCGAGCGCGTCCGCATCTTCAACAGGTGGGACGACGAAGAAACTTTCCAGCATGTCTTGGGGGGGCGCTCTAGTCGCCGCTGCGAAAAGACGTGCCTCACTTCGGCTCCGTCGGTTTTCGGCGTTTGAGCGGGACACCACCCTTTTTCACCTCGTGTTTTGGCGAACAGGACTCTTACCGTGTAAGTGTTCGACCCTGGCAAGTTTCCCGGGCCCTGGGCCCAGATCTCCGAGATCGTTACCACGATAGGAGACCACTCTGGAACTAGGCTTACCTCGTTAGGCCTAGCTTCCACTCCGACGACCAGCGGCGGAATGGAAGTCGCCGTGGAAGGAGAAGACATCCCCCCTGACGAACTACAAAAGGACGGTTGGAAGCACGTCCACCATGTCCATCGTGAGAACGCCGCCGCCAAAAAGAAGATCGCCGAAACGCCCAACCCAACTGCTGGGGCCAACCATGCGACGAAGCAGCATCGTCCGCGCCCGAGACGTCGCGTTCCACCGCCGGAGAAGCTCCCTGAAGAAGACTTCAAAATCGTCTTCCGACCTCATGGCGGACTCAATGTCCGCACAACAAGCCAAGCCGACATACTGGACGCCGTTTATAAAGCAGCGGGACTGTCATACCTTCAAGGTGAGCAGCTAAGAACCAAGAACTTGATCAAACATATCAACATCAGAGGCCAGACTTTCGAGGTCGCCACAAATGTCGCCGCCCCATCTTGCACTGCTACAGGGATAATATTCAACGTTCCCATTGACGACACACCTGAGGTCATTACTGAGAGCCTCGTAAGATTCAATCCGACATGCAGTATCCTAAACGCCAGAAGAATGGGCAACTCCAACGCGGTCCAAATACTGTTCGACGGCACTATTATACCGTACCACATCTCATATCGAGGAGCTACCTACCGATGCCAACCGTTCCGACGGAAAACAGAAGCCTGCACCACCTGCTGGCGCACAGGACATCGACCGGACGTATGCCCAACCTCCCAATTGCGCTGTCAAAAGTGTGGACTCCTAAATCCAAACCCAGAACACCCGTGCCAGCCCAAATGCGTAGTGTGCCAAGGCACTCACATCACCGGCTCTGCGGAATGCCGATCCAGGTTCCAGCCAAGACGAAGACCACCACCCTTGAACAAACAGCAGCACCTACCATGGCAACAGCCACCACCACCACCGCCGCCACCTGTACCCGGCTGCCCACAAGACTGGCCTGGTCTCCCGGAGCGCGGGGAAAGAAGCCGTTCCAATTCATCGGTCAACAAAAAAGGTCGCACAACGAGCAAAGAGGAAGAAGAAACTCAGCCACCACCTCCGCCGACCCAGCCCAACAATAAGCAGGTGAGCTGGGGCAGCGCGGGCTCCCACCCTCCTCAGAATCAACACCAAACACCCAATCTTTCCACTGCACACGCGCACGAATTAGCTAGCATGCGAGCGGAAATCGAAGCGCTCAAACAAAGCATGTTAAAACTGAAAAACGACAACCTGGCCTTACACAAAGAGAACCAGGCACTGCGCAACAGCCTATCACAGGCAACAAAGACGAACAGAGAAGCAGAGACGAACTCTCCCCCTATTAAAAAACGGGTTGTAGAGACTCCCGTCACTAAAGATGTAACTAGTAAACTCACTGACCATGATGAAAAACTCGACGCCATCAATAATAGGCTTAACGGGTTAGAACAAACCCTCGAAAGTAAATTTCATGACATAGACACAAAACTCCACAACACCATGGAGCTCCTAAACAAGATTATGAAAGGTATCGAATCACCACAGCATCTTCAGGTACCAACAGACACCCCGCAACAGTCCCCAGCACCTCATGTTGAACGCGGAAGGAACAAACCGTACCGTTAAAGTCTGGCAGTGGAACTGTCGGGGATATAAACGTAAACGACCCGCCTTACAATTACTGGTTCAATCTCAAGGTAACCCGCCGGACATAATTGCGCTGCAAGAAACAAATACGCACGCGAGGTTAGCGGGCTACAAGGCTTTTCAAAGTCAACATTACCCGCAAACGGCGGTATTGGTCAACCGCAACCTCACAGCAGCCCATCAACAGTTTGATAGTGTTGATATTCCCCACGACCTAATAACAGTATACCCCAGAAAACGAAGCGACCCAAAAATCTTCATTTTGAATGTATACAGCTCTCCAAAACACCGCAAGGACAGATTCAACCGCCTGTTCTCGCTAACTCGTAAGGAGGCCGGACCACATGTGCTCATAATTGTGGGAGACTTTAACGCCCCACACGCGGCATGGGGATATAAGAAAAGCAGTGTTAAAGGCACAGACCTCTGGGATCAGGCACAACAACACCATCTTAACGTCCTTAATGACGCAAACACAGTCACCAGAGTAGGCAATAGTGCACAAGCAGACACCAGCCCCGACCTTACCTTCACTTTACACACCAAGGAAGAGAACTGGAACAACACAGGACATACATTAGGTAGTGATCACTACATTATAGAAACCGTTATAGCGCACACTGGCAGGATTAAATATGTCCCCCGGCAACAAACACTTACTGAGTGGGATGACTTCCGCACGCTACGAGGAAGCAAAGTAGAAGATTCCCAAATTACAGACATTGAGAACTGGACCGCGCAACTTCTTTCGGACATCAAAACTGTAACGAAACAAATTGATACAGATATTCCCTCTTTAACCGTAGACTCCAGGCTCGCCCATCTCTGGGAAGCCTTTCAAAGTATCCAAACGCGCTGGAGAAGGAATAAATTCAACCGAAATCTTAAACTACGAATGGTCGCACTGGAGTCGGAAATTGAAAAACACGCTTTGCAACTTGCTCAAAACCAGTGGGACGAGATATGCGACCGTCTGCAGGGCAACCTACACCTAAAGAAAACGTGGCAACTTCTCAGGCACTTGATTGATCCCAGTCTCAGTAAGACGGAACAAAGTAGCCGCCTCACTCAGATCATACAGAAACACCAAGGATCGGATTCGGAACTCCTAGATGCGCTCCGCGACATCTACCTTCCATCTACCCCAAGATCACAACTACCACCATACACAGGACTTCCCAACATTGAGCTGGACCGAGATATTACAGAGACGGAAGTCAGAGCAGCACTAGCAAAACTCCGATCCAACTCAGCCCCTGGCCCAGACCAAATCACAAATAAAACATTACGCAACTTGGACGATAAGTCAATCACATTACTCACTGAGTACTTTAACGAATGCTGGCGAGCCGGCACTATACCCAAATCGTGGAAGCGGGCCAAAACTATACTGATTCCTAAGCCAAATAAACCACTAGAATTGGAACACCTCCGCCCTATTTCTCTGACGTCATGCCTTGGTAAGCTCATGGAGCATGTCATCCACGCACGACTCATACATTATATTACTGACACCAATCAGTTTCCACACACCATGGTGGGCTTCCGACCAAACATGTCCACACAAGACGTCATGCTCAGGCTTTACCATCACATCATAGAACCAAGAGCAAACGGTCATGACTCCGCTGCAATTCTTACTCTGGACTTAAGCAAAGCATTCGACAATGTCACCCATGGCGCAGTTCTCGCAGGCCTACAATCAGTGAATCCGGGAGAACGAATGTATAACTATGTTAAAGACTTCCTAACCGACAGAACGGCCACCCTTCACGTAGGTGGCCTTAACACCCCCTCGATAGACGTAGGTGGCCGCGGCACGCCCCAGGGAGCAGTCATATCTCCCCTTCTGTTTAATATATCCATCCTTACAATACCACAAAAACTCAACCAAATCCCAGGACTGTGCCACAGCCTATACGCAGATGATATCACGCTCTGGGCAAACCAAGGCAGTGACGCGCATATAGAAGAAATCCTTCAGAAAGGCATCCAGATAGTGGTAGAAGAAGCCGCCAAAGCAGGACTCACATGCTCACCCACTAAATCGGAGTTACTTCTGCTACCACCACAAACGCGTAGGCCAGACAAGCCAAACATCAAGCTTCACATTCAAGAACACCCTATCCCAGAGGTCTCGCGCATCCGAGTACTTGGGTTACTTATCCAGAATGATAGAAAAAATTGAGAATTCCTAGATCGCATGGAAAGAAACGCGACACAAACCGCCAATTTAATACGCAGAATAACGAACCGTCATAAAGGCTTGAGAGAAAATGAAAAGATCCGCATTCTGCAGGCCTTCGTTCTCACTCGTTTGCTATACTCGCTGCCTTACCTTCACTTAACCAGACATGAATTAGAGCGGGTCGATGTACTCATCAGGCGAACATACAAACTTGCACTTCGCCTTATCCCCGGCACATCCACTGCCCGCTTCGACGGTTTAGGCCTCCATAATACAGTCCGCGAGCTCATAGAGGCCCACCTAATAAGCCAGTATGAAAGACTGGCACGATCAGCCGCAGGGAGACACATACTCCAAGAGCTATCTATTGGACACCACACCAACTATACACACCTCCACCCTATACCAACACACATCCACACAAGGCTAACTATCACACCTCTGCCACGCAACATGCACCCTGAACATCACATAGCCAGGAGAAAGAAACGGGCAGAAGCACTCCATAAATTACACCGGAATAACCCACACACCATCTATGTGGACGCAGCAGAGTATAGACACCACGACGCATATGCGGTTGCTACAAGACTTCTCCAAAAAACTACTTAATTCGGCGACCATGCGAGCCACCCGCCCAGAAACGGCGGAAGAGGCGGCCATAGCCTTAGCCATCATACAAAATCCAACCCCCCAGACAATCATTTCCGATTCAAAGACTGCAATCCAAAATTTTGCCACAGGCAGACTATCACGAGTGGCACTCAAAATTCTGGAAAAATTTCGATCGAAATCCCCAGACGAGAAAATATGCCTGACTTGGGCACCCGCGCACTCCGGCCTCGAGGGGAATGAGACGGCCCACGAACTCGCCCGAGGGCTCACGATCCGGGCAGGGCCTAACCTCTATCCCTATCACGGGGCGCGGTCTGCGAGGGATCGCCTGGTCACATTTCATGACATCACAACACACTACCGCCTCTCCCGCCGGATCTACCCACCGGCGGACCAGCAATTGGATAACCACAAAGAGCACATTTGGCGTTTACTACAAACAAATACCTTCCCCAATCCAGCTCGTCTGACACACATACACCCAACTCTCTATCCAACCGCGGCCTGTTGCCTGTGCGGAGATCACGCCACCCTTTCTCACATCATGTGGGCATGCCCACAAAATACATTCTCACTTATCACCTCTGAGGAGCACTGGGAGGCCGCGCTCCGCAGCTCCGATCTGGACCTTCAGGTCCAGTTAATCGATAGGGCTGTGGCAGTCGCCGGTGAGTGGTGGATGCCACCGGCTACAAGCGCCACCTGAATGGCATGGATCAAATAAAGTTTTATCTCTCTCTCTCTCTCCAGCATGTCTTCTTTTACTTAGAAGATGCTGCTCGAACTTGGTTCGAGAACCATGAGAGCTCTTTGTCCGACTGGACTCAATTCAAAAGGGAGTTCCTTAAGACCTTGACTACCGCGGTGAGAACAGAGCGAGCTGCGCTTTTGCTTGAAACTCGAACGCAGCACCCCAACCAAGGGGTCGTAATCTTCGTTGAGGATATGAAGCGACTTTTTCACCTTGCGGACCCCGGAATGACTGAAGAAAAGAAGCTCAGGTATCTAATGCGAGGAGTGAAGCAAGAGCTTTTTGCTTGTCTAGTCCGTAACCCGCCGAAGACGGTGGCGCAATTCGCGTCTGAGGCGGCTGCGATGGAGAAGACGCTAGACATTCGAACGAGGCAGTACGACCGCCCTGTCAACGCACTGTTGTCGGAAACCATCGGTGCCGCAACTGTAAGCTCCAATACATTGCGCGAGACCATCCGAGCAGTGGTCAAGGAGGAGCTTCAGAAGCTTTTCCCAACGACGCCGCAACCTCAAGTGGCTTCCCTGACTGACGTCATCCGAGAAGAGGTTCAACAGGCACTGGGGACTTCTACGCCTTCAGAAGCACCCCGTCAGCCCCAAGCGATGACCTACTCCGCAGTTCTTCGTCAACCCCGCCCTGCTCCAACCCGTCGTCAAGAGGCGGCGCAATACCGCCGTCCAACGCCGCCGCCGGCCTGACGCCCTGTAGACAAATATCAGACGCAGAGGAAGACCGACGTGTGGCGAACGCCCGATAATCGCCCGCTGTGCTACCACTGCGGAGAGGCCGACCACATCTACCGTCGCTGTCCCTACAAGAGGCTCGGTTTGCAAGGGTTCTCCGTCGACGCCCCACGCCCCCGATACGGCCAGCGCCCTGCTGCGATCGAAGAATGCCTCTCCAACACCAACCGAGGACCAGCCCGCTTCAACCGTTCACTGTCGCCCTACCCGTATCAGTCACCGAACCGCAGCAGCACTGCTGACTTCTGACGTGGAAGGTACCCCAGCCCACGCGGGGGAAACTAAAAGTAGCAACTTCGGGAGGTAAAGTTGCACAACGGCGGAAAAATGAAAACCCTCCAACGACGCAGCGACTCGCTGAAGACCATGATTCACGACATGCCCCGACCCCGACGACCCAATCTAACCCTGACGTGACTCCCGACCACGACGACAGCAAAACGGCGCGACGTGTACCCGACATGACAAAACCTGCCGATGAGAATACAAGGAAGACCACGACGCACACTGCCTGACCGTCAACACGCAGAAGCCGAGATACGACGCCACGACGCACCCGGAACTCGAAGAAGGCAGCGTCCGACGTTCAGCTGTCCATCGACGGCTTTGAAGTGATGATGATGGTTGGATGTTAATGGCGCAAGGCCAACTAGGGCAAAGAGCGCCAAAACAGTGGTAAAATATGAGAGGTGAGAACTTAGACACTGAAATTAGTAAGCAAGAACAAAAGTAAAATCAATAAAAGACAGTGAGGATGGCTGGTGTAAAGGGCCAGGTTGTGATGGTGCGTGGCATGAAATAAAGCTTTAAAAAACTACGCGTGATAGGAAATGAGATGTAAAAACTTGATGTCACTGAGAAACTTAAAAGTGCGTTGCACAGGAATCACGGGATCATCCGCTAGAAAGAGTGCTGGGTGTAGTGGAATGTGTTGTCTGTAGAGTTGAGGGAAGTGCTTGCGTCTTGTTGTCTGGAGTGCTTTGCATGTACGGCTTTGAAGTAGTCGCCCTCATAGAAACGGGAGCCGACTACTCAGTCCTGAGCGGACCTTTTGCGTCTAAGCTGAAGAAAGTTATGACCAGATGGGACGGTCCGCACATTCGCACAGCAGGAGGCCACCTCGCGACGCCAAGTGGAACGTGCACATTACGCGTCACCATAGACGGCACAACGTACCCTGCGGCGTTCGTCATTTTGCCTAACTGCTCTCGCGAAGTAATTCTTGGAGTGGACTTTTTGACGGACAACGGTGCAATAATTGATCTACAGACCAAGTCCATAACTTTTTCCACCGATCAATCCATGACGCTTGAACCGAACCCCGGACACCGTGCTGCTCTAAGGATCGCCGATGATCATGTCACACTGCTACCCCGCACCTCCACTAGATGTCACGAAGCCAAGGACGACGCAGTTGTCTTGAAGGAGAAACAAGTTTACTGGAGCGAACTTGTGCTCCCCTGCCAACTCAAAAGACTACAGAGGCGGCGAAGCAGCGGTCAACAAAGTGACTTGCACAGGCGAGTGTCGTCGAATGGAATGCTGCGGCGTATGCTCTGCGGGCTTTTATCTTTCGGCGCAAGTGTTTCTGGAACCATCGATTCACATCCAGAACATTGTAGATCACAGAAGATTATTCTGGGCTAGTGACGTTAGTGCGAAACAGTCTGCTTATCTGAATGTGATAGCCCGTGCGGCATATGTAAGACGCGCTTTGTTTGGAACGCAGATAACACAGCCGGGCGTGGCCGGGCAATAAAAACAAACAATAAATAAACAAACCCATACATGGTTCGCGGCAATATATTCTTTTACCATTTCCACTGCCTCGCCCCCCCCCCCTCTCAAATATCTGGGCATATTAATTTTTAGGTTCACGGTTCTGCTCTGTTTGTCCAGTGCGGTAAGCATGCTTTGCAATTCGTCCCCCGAGTTACTTAGCAAGGCAACGTCATCGGCAAATCTGAGGTTGCTGAGGTATGCTCCACTAACCCTTACTCCCACTTGTTCCCAATCCAATTTCCTGAATACTTTTTGTAAACATGCCGTGAATAACATTGTAGAGATTGTGTCTCCTTGTCTAACACCCTTCCTTAATTATAGGTATTTTACTGCTCTCGTTATGGAAGATGATGGTAGCTATGGACCCATTGTAAATATCTTCTAGTATTCTTACATAATGCTCGTCTACACCCTGGTTCCGTAATGTCTCAATGACTGCTGAGGTTTCGACCAAATCATATGCTTTCTCATAATCTATGAAGGCTCTATATAGGGGTTCAGTATACTCAGCGCACTTCTCTGTCACCTGATTGATCGTGTGAACATGGTCCATTGTTGAATAGCCTTTACGGAACTCTGCCTGTTCTTTATGATGACTGAAATCTCAGGTGGCAGAAATTCGGTTAGCGATTACCTTGGTAAGTACCTTGTAGACGACTGACAGTAAGCTGATCGGCCTGTAATTTTTCAAGTGCTTCATGTCGCCTTTCATATGGATTAGGATGATGTTCGCGTTCTTCCAAGATTCCGGTACACTTGCGGTCATTAGACATTGCGTGTACAGGTTTGCCAGTTTTACAAATACAATTTGCCCGCCATCCTTCAAGAGGTATGCTATTATCTGATCCTCACCAGGTGGTTTGCCCCCTTTCATTTCTTTCAAAGCCTTCCTTACTTCTTCTGTCGTTACTGGCGGGATGTCTATCTCCTCTGAACTACTCTCTGGTTCGGCATTATCCTGGATGTCCCAGCTGCTGTACACATCTCTGTAGAACTCCTGTGCTACTATGACAATTTTGTCCCTATTTTTGATGACATTGCCTTGATTGTCTTTAAGTGCATACATCTGATTTTTCCCAACGCTTAAACGCCTCTTCACTGCTTTCAGGCTGCCTCCGTTCTTAAAGCATATTCGCTCCTCCCCATATTATAGTTCAGTATGTCAGCTGTCTTACTTTTATTTATTGGCTTCTAAAGTTCCGCTAGTTCTATTCTGTCAGCTGGGGTAGAGATTTAATGGATTGCCGTTTCCTAATTAGATCTTTTGACTCGTGGGAACGTTTACCAGTATCCTGTCTAGCCATCGTGCCCCGGACTTCTACTGCGCACTCTGTGATAATGCGTGTAAGATTCTGCGTGTAAGAATGCGTGTACATTATGCTTCCTCGGTAAGAACTGAATATCGGTTCTGCAGCGCGTTCCTAAATTCTTCAAGTTTACGTCTTACTGCTAGCTCATTAATCGGCTTATTTCGTACTAGCTCTGACGGCTCCTCCTCAAATATAGCCTGATTCGAGATCTTATCATACGGTGGTCACTACACCTTACGCCTCCACATCCTGCGTGACGCCAGGGTTATCGCTTAATATGAAGTCTATTTCATTTTAATGCTACCCATTCGGGCTCCTCCACGACCACTTCCGTCTCTCCCGTTTGCAGGACAAGGTGTTCATGATGCGTAGATTATTCCGTTCTGCGGACTAGACTAGTAGGTCCTCGCTGTGCTTTCTACAGCCCAGACCATAGTTCCCAACTGTCTTGTCTCCAGCCTGATTCTTGCCCAGTTTAGCATTGAAGTCTCCCATAAATACGGTGTTTTTACTTTAGCTGTTTCCGATTCCACACCTTCATAGAAGCGCTCAACTAGCTGGCCGTCGTGGCTGGACGTGGGCGTGCAGCCCTGTAATCGCCTCCTGTATTTTTACAGGAAGCGATGGTTTGTACTTCTTTAAGCTTAATTACAAGAACCGCTACCCTTTCGTTAATGCTTTAGTATTCGTCTATGTTGCCAGCTATGCTTTTATTGACTAGATATCTCCCTCCCAGTTCTCTTCTATCCACTGGACCACGGTAACATAGGACGTGTCCATTTTTCAGCACCGTAAAGGCTTCACCTGTCCTAACCTCACTAAGCCTTGTGACATCCCATTTAATTACCTCTAATTCCTCGAACAACACCTCTAGACTCGCTTCGCTAGATAAAGTTCTCATGGTAAACGTTGCCAGGTTCACATTCCAATGGCGGCCTGTCCGGATCCAGAGATTCTTAGCACCCTCTTAGCTATCGCATCACCGGTGCCTAAACATGAAAATAGCAATCCTTTAGAGTGACCACACCGACCGCCTCTGGAGCTTATCTACTAGCTTTTTACATCATGAAAAAAACAAGAAAAGAAGTCGTAGATTTTCTTCAAAGCGAACTACGAACAACGGAACCGACTGTAGCTGCTTGGGTAACGATTGAAGAACGTCTAAAACATGTTTGCAAAGAATGCGGTCGCCGCGCTGCGCGCGAGCAGACGGCACCCATGAACGCTGTAGCGAGAAAAATAGGTATTTTGGACCTGGCACCGCAAAAAACTGCGCTTGTATACCATGTGGTGATAATCTTAAAGCACGAACGCACGTAACTCATGCGAGCAACATCGCTAGACACGAGAGAGAGAGAGAGAGAGAGAGAGAGAGAGAGAGAGAGAGAGAGAGAGAGGGGGGGGGGGGGAAATAAACTTTATGGCGATACGTAGTTAGGAGATGGTGGTGACCGGTATATATGCAGCTTGCGGTGGCCAAGGGAGCCCGTTAAGTCAGACTTTATTGCATGTGCGGGTCGGAGCTACCCAGCGCCGCCTCCCATTGCTCGGTGGTACGGATGAGTGGGAAGGGACATACATACATACATACATACATACATACATACATACATACATACATACATACATACATACATACATCCGTCCGTCCGTCCGTCCGTCCGTCCGTCCGTCCGTCCATCCATCCGTCCGTCCGTCCGTCCGTCCGTCCGTCCGTCCGTCCATCCCCGCACGGGGCACCTTGAGTATTCATGGTGGCGGTGAGCAGCGACACCGCGGACCCCGAGCTCCCATACATAAGCCGTGTCCAACCGTGGCGAGGTGTTGAAAGGTGAAGGGTAGAAGCCGTAAACGGTGGCCGTCGAGCCTTGGTCAAGCTCCGGCCGATGGGCTTCCTGCCTGTCTACCAGGCAGGGAGCTCCGGGACCTCTTTGACTACCAGGGTAAGGTCAAAGGAGAAAGTACCCCCGTCTCCCTGCTTTTATACTATGCCGTATGGTATTTTCAAACCCCCCCCCCCCCCCCCAACCGTGATCGGCCCCCTAAAAGGGGCCGCACCGAAGTATCGTTTCCCCCATTGCCATCTTTGAAATTTCCTGAACTAGATCATTACTCTCGATTTCTTGTCATGGAGTCCCTCAATCCAACCCACCCTCTTGCATCTCAGCCAGTCTTCTTGATCGCCAAGTATCTTGAAGCCATAATAGGAAAATCGTACAAGTGCAAAAAACAAAGGTCTGGTGAATTCCTAATCGAAATAAATGACAAGCAGCAGTCTGCAAAGCTTCTAGCTCAGACTAGACTGGCTGATCTTGACATCAGGGTCACACCCCATCGGAGCCTCAACAGCTCGCAGGGTGTGATATCCGAGACAGATCTCCTGAACGAAACGGATGCGGGTCTCTTGGCCGGCTTGAAGGATCAGGGCGTCACTGCCGTAAGACGCATCACTATCCGCAGAGACGATAGGGAGATTCCCACCAAGCACATTATCTTGACTTTTGACCGCGCGTTCTCCCACAAAACATAAATGCAGTTTTTATCCGTTGCTCCATCCGTCCGTACATCCCGAACCCGCGGCGCTGTTTTAAGTGACAGCAGTTCGGGCATGGTACAAACTCTTTCCGTGGCCGAACGACGTGTGCGAAATGCGCGGCGCATGATCATCCAGGCGACAATTGTCCATCCGATACCCTGTCTTGTGTTAACTGCGGCGGGCCGCATGCAGCGTACTCCCGCAAGTGTGAAAAGTTCCAACTGGAAAAAAAGATAATCAACACTAAGGTTACTGAGAACATCACCTTCCCGGAGGCGCGAAAGAGGTTAGCCTCTTTCCCCCTGGGGAAATACGCTGACGCGGCTCGCCGGGGGGCGGAACGGCGTCTGGTGTCCACAGGGACCCAGTTCAGCGAGTCTGACCTGGTCCCGCCCCCGCCCCCCGCTGGGTTGCCTCACGCAGCCCAACCCGGCACCACGCCGCTTGCTGAGGCAGCAGCGGTTGTGGTGCAAACCACTTCTGTTGGGACCGGTGCCGCTCCCGCCTCCGCCTCCCCGTCCTCCAGTGCGTTGGAAGGGTACCGAGGTGATGGACACCACGGGCCCCGCATCGGCTCCCACCGCCACCGCACCGCCCGTGCCACTTTTGGCGTCCCCGACGCCCGCGGCGGTGGCGGCTCAAACGAAGGGCTCCCGAAGGGGGGCCAAGTCCGGGGGGCCCGGTCCGTCGGGCACCCCTCGGACATCCGATGTCGATATGGATGTCGGGCCGTTCCTGCCTGCAACGCAGCGCAATGAGCGGCCTCCAACGCCCAAGCCAGCAGCAGAAAGGCCCAAAAAGCCAAATCCTAGAGTAACATCCCCGAAAGACACATGAACACACATACACACAGACTTCAGTAGCTTCTAAATCTCCATAATGGGAAGAGAAAATATTACTCAATGGAACTGTAGAGGCCTCATTAAAAATCTTGATGATGTCCATGAGATATTGCATTCGAACCAGCCAAGTGTGATGTGTCTTCAGGAGACGCATTTTAATCCCAATCACACAAATTTCTTAAATAGGTACATGGTATTCAGAAAGGATAGGGTTGGCTGCACACACTCTTCGGGCGGTGTAGCCATAATAGCCCGGAAATCCCTAGCATGCCACCCTATCGCTCTCAACACCGTCCTTGAGGCTGCAGCAATACGCACAATAATTTTTAATAGGTTGATAACGGTATGCTCAATTTACATTCGTCCTGATTATGCACTTTCCAGCTCTGACTTCGAGGCGCTGGTCGACCAGCTGCCCGAACCGTACATCCTAACAAGCGACCTTAATGCACACAACTCTCTTTGGGGCTCCTCCAGAAAGGATGCCCGAGGTCGCCTGATAGAGAAATTTCTTACATCTTCAGGAGCGTGCCTTTTCAACAAAAAGCAGCGTACATACCATAACTTAGGACACAATACATACTCGCATCTTGGCTTGGCTATTGGTTCTGCAATTCTCTTTCCATATCTTGAGTGGGGTGTGGGCACGGACTTATATCGTAGTGACCATTTCCCCACTCCACTAACGTATATAGGTACAGGCCCGAGCAGTCCATCTTCCTATAAGAGAGAGAGAGAGAGAGAGAACAGTCTTTAATGAAAGCTGGCGAGGTCAGCCCAGCTAAGATGCCTGGCTTGCTACGCCAGATGAATGCGATGACGATGATAATTATAATGATGAAGAGGAATACATATGATTTTAACTAATTACAAAGTCTGAATAAGAGGTTTAATGAATCAAAAGTAAACTGGAGTAAACTCACACAAACATCTAAACTACACCACACATCCATAAAACACCTACACGTGGAAGAAGCATACCTACTCACATCTCGACTTGGCTATTGGTTCTGCAATTCTCTTTCCATGTCTTGAGTGGGGCGTGGGCACTGACCCATATGGTAGTGACCACTTCCCCACTTCCCTAACATATATAGATAAAGGCCCATGCAGTCCATCTTCCCATAACAGGTTTAAAGAATCAAAAGCAAACTGGAGTATATTCACAGAAACATCTAAACTACACCACACAACCATAGAACACCTACACGTGGAGGAAGCATCCCAACTCATCACGGCGCACATCCTCGACGCTGGCGAAAAGTCCATTCTTCACGCCTCCAGCGCTCCGCGCAACCAAAGGAGGCCGTGGTGGAATGAGGACTGTAGGCGGGCGCGAGAGGCCCAGAACAAGGCGTGGGGTGTCCTTCGCCGGTACCCCACATCAGATAATCTCATTTCGTTTAAACGGGCCAAGGCTTTTGGGAGGCGAGTGCGCCGTGAGGCGAAAAGGTAGACTTGGCGCACCTTCCTCACTTCCATCAATTCATACACATACACACACAAAGTCTGGACACGTATACGAAAACTAAAAGAACAACAGACACACAGACTGCCCCTGGTTAGTACAACAGGGGACACACTGGAAGACCAGGCTAACACACTCGCACAACACTTCCAACGCGTGTCCAGCTCAGCACACTACACTAATACCTTCATGCAACACAAAACATATGCAGAAAAGAAGCCCTTACGAGACAAGAACAAGTCGAATTCTGCTTACAACTCTGAATTCACACTTCATGAGCTGAAGGTTGCTCTTGCCACTTGTAAGCCCTAAGCTCCAGGGGCAGACAGCATTACATACACCGCGATACAAAACCTACACGCAGACACTCTTGAGACACTCATACACCTCTACAACAGAATATGGCTTTCGGGGCAGCTTCCAAGGTCTTGGAAGGAGGCCATAGTTGTGGCCTTTCTGAAGGAGGGGAAGGACCCTTCCTCTCCAGCAAGTTATCGTCCCATCGCCCTGACAAGCTGCCTGTGTAAGCTCCTCGAGAAGATGATAAACCATAGGCTCGTGTACTTTCTGGATTACAACGGTCTTCTCGAGGGCTTCCAGGCAGGCTTCAGGGTGGGGCGATCTACCAATGATCAAATTGTTGCACTGGAATCCTACATAAAAGATGCATTTGTCCATAAACAGTTCTGCCTTACTGTATTTTTCGATATTGAAAAAGCTTATGATACAGCCTGGCGCTACGGGATCCTCAGGGACCTTGAGACATTTGGTGTCTCCGGCAACATGATGAACATTCTTTGTAGTTATTTGGCCGAACGTACCTTTCGAGTGACGGTTGGCAGTGCACTTTCTAATGTATATTTGCAGGAAAATGGTGTGCCCCAAGGTGGAGTTCTAAGCTGCACGTTGTTTATAGTTAAGATGAACTCCCTCCGAAAGGCATTGCCGCCAACCATTTCCTGTTCCATCTATGTAGACGATGTGCAAATATCTTTTAAATCCTGTAACCTGTCAATATGCGAACGTCAAGTACAGCTCGGTGTTAAGAAACTTGCTGGCTGGGCGGACCTTAACGGGTTTAAACTAAACCCGGCCAAAAGTACTTGTGTTGTGTTCTCCCGCAAGCGTGGGATAAACGCGGACCCTGAGATTACGCTTAACCGTGCACCTATTCCTGTGAAAAGGGAGCACAAGTCTTTAGGTGTCATATTTGATGAAAAGCTCACGTTCATCCCACACATCAAAGCACTGAAACATAAATGCCTCAAAACACTAAACATCATCAAGGTCCTCTCCCACCAATCCTATGGTGCAGAGAAAGAACTGCTTCTCCGGGTCTTTACCGCCTTGGTCGGGTCTCGGTTAGACTACGGTAGTGTCGTGTATGGGTCGGCACGAAAAACCGCACTAAAAATGCTTGATCCAGTGCTCCATTTGGGCCTGCGCCTTGCGTCTGGTGCGTTCCGCACTAGCCCAGCCCAGAGTCTGTACGTTGAAAGCAACAAATGGTGCCTGGAACATAAACGAATATACATAGATTTATTATATGCTTTTAAGGTCTCATCATTGAGTAACCATCCTTTTAAACCCATCCTCAATGATACATCTGCAACCCAGCTATTCTCGAATCGTCCATCTGCGTCTTTGCCCTACTCACTCAGGGTGAGAGAGGAAGCTTCAGGTCTTGCTGTTGAGTTTAAATGCGAATGCATTTCTTAGTCGGGGGTTGTCGTGCGTTGGCCGGCGTGCGCCCTAGCAACAGCTGTGGCGCGCCTAGCAACCGGAGCAGGTGGTACCTCGGGCGGGAGTAGCGGAGGGCAAGGGGAGAGGAGGAGCGCGCTCGGCGTGTGAGGGCGCTCGCATCGCGGAGATCGGACGGAGAGAGAGAGAGCTCGCGCTGACTGGCGCCTTGATAGCGATGGAAGTCGGTGAAGTCGAATCCCTCGCGGCAACGATACCACAAGCAAGAAGTGTAACACAATCCAATCTGAGCATTACACCTATCGCTAAACTGCGACGCGCGTATGCTTCTCAAAGACCCTTTGACCGTGCACTTCAGCGACCACAAGGCGGTGATTGTGGCCGTCAGGTACAACGATAACACAAACAGGTGCTGATGAATGAATAAATGGTTACGTTCACACTCTCGCCTCTCTTCATTAAGTACGCCATTAATAATAATTACTCGCAGCGCACTCATCGGTGCACCCAATGCATTCGCATTTCCGCACGATCCCCTTCGGGGAGGTGGGGGGATTTTTTAGATGTATGCACCTCATCATTTTTGACGTTATGCCACCATGGCAACTGCAGCCTGTCTGTTGTGATGTTTCTTTTATGAAAATTGATAAAAACAGGGTTCCAGGTGCTGCGATTCTGCAGCACTTCTTGTTCCTGCAGGATAAATATAAATGTGCCGAATTTTACACTGAAGCTTCGAAAACCTCAACTATGTTGTGTTGCGCCGCTCATGGTCCTAACTTTAATTCTTGCATAACCATGAGCGTATTTACCACTATCTTCTCAGCAGAAGCCTATGGCATTTAAGTCACCGTTCAGCACATTCTGGAAAAACAAATTCCTAAATCCGTCATCTTTACAGACTCTTTGAGTGTTGTGCGTGCATTGTCTTCACACAGACCCACTAAAAACCACATTGTCAATCTTGTATTTAATGCCTTAATGTCCGTATATGCTAAAAAGTTTGAACTAATCATGTGCTGTGTTCCAAGCCATGCTGGAATCGCGGGGAATGAGACCGCGGATCGAATGGCTGCCGCTGCTGCACTTGCAAATACAGTGGACATAACAATACCTTACACTGACCTCAAGCCACACATAAGACAACACCTTCGCAAAACATGGCAAGCCGACTGGAGTACACGGACAGACAACAAGCTACACATAATAAAACCACACCTACGACGATACACTAGTGACTCACACAACAGATTCATCGAAGTTGCCCTAGCTAGATTACGGATAGGCCACACGCACGCGACACACTCCCATCTGCTCACTGGATCTCCAAGACCCCTGTGTTCCAGGTGTGGGGAGGGCCTGTCTGTACTTCACGTCCTCATTACATGCAAAGCACTCCACACAACTAGACTCAAGCACTTCCCTCAACTCTACCGACAACACCCTCCACTACACCCAGCACTGTTTTCAGCGGATAATCCTATGATTCCTCTACAACACACTCTCAAGTTTCTTAGTGATATCAAATTTTTACAACTCATCTCATATCACGCGTAGTTTTTGCACTAAGTTCATGCTATTCACTATCACACCCTGGCCTTTTACACCAGCCATCCTCATTGTCGTTTACTGATTTTGCTGATTTATTTTTGCTTTTATTGAGCAATTTTAGTATTTACATCTTCATCAGTCATATTTAACCAATGTTTTGGCGCTCTTTGCCCTAGTTGGCCTTGCGCCATAAACATCCAACCATCATCATCATACATACATACATACATACATACATACATACATACATACATACATACATACATACATACATACATACATACATACATACATACATACATACATACATACATACATACGTACGTACGTACATACATACATACATACATACATACATACATACATACATACATAGAACTTTATTTCACGATAAATTTCACTGTACATTTCGTGCCCGCAGAAGCGCAAATCGCTTGTGGGCGGGTCACGGCAGACTCGGGATGCTCGCTCAGGGGTAACAATTGAAGAGGCAACTCTTTTGCCAAAGACTAAACAAAAGCGAAAACACCGTATACACATAACTATAACAAGATGCACATTCGCACTCATGAAAATTCACAAAATCTCCAATTTTTTGAAGTTCACACACATGTTGATAATATTTACAGAATATAAACGAATGAGGCAGTAAAAACTAATGAAACAAATAAAACTACTGAAAGGACAGAAGGAGCTGTTCGAAATAGATCACACTGCTTCTACCGGCTAACACACTGTCAACGACACTCCATTACTTTACATAATTTAACCAATGTTTAATTTGAGATTTCGCCTTATTAATTGAGCATAGCATTTCTATGTCCTCGGGCAACTGGTTGAAATAAAAAAGAACGTAGTATTCTCGGCACCGTTTGCCATAGTTGGTATATATTCTAGGCAATTCGTAACGGTCTGTTTTGCGTAGCACCTTAGGCTTTTTTACTACTTTTTTATATCGAGTACAAAAGTTTCGCAGAAGCACTACTTGATTATACAGATCCACAAAAGAATCCACGCCGGCAATGTACGTTTTTACCCCTTTGTTCAATGTTTCGAGGTCAGTACCATATAATATGTTACTAGATATTCGATCCAATAACTTTTCGATTCTGTGTATTCGGGTTTGTGTGCAGGAACCATAGACTGAAATTCCATATCGCAGAATAGACTGCCCCAGGGCCTTAAAAACCGGACGGCGCAGGTTGACAGCGGAACTAAATTTTAGTTTATACAACTGGGCGGACACGGTTCTGAGGCGTTTGATAATGTATTCAACGTGAAGCACCCAGGACATGTGCTCGTCAAAATGAAGACCCAGGTATTTCACTGTGGATGAAAGCTGTAGCGGTGCGCACGAACAGTCTTTACAATAATCAGAATGCAACACAATAGATCAGTTACGTATTATTGTCTTGTGCGGGTTTCTAAAGCAAATTAACGTGGTCTTGTTCTTGTTTAAAAATATTTGATTTTTATCCAGCCAACTTTGGTTACATAATTTTGAAGTAGCTCTATAAGATTAGTGCCGTGTCATCTGCGTACTGAAGGAGTTGGGCATTCAATTGAAGGTTTGCGATATCATTAACATAAATGTTAAATATAAGAGGTCCGAGCACGGATCCTTGTGGCACTCCGTATTTAACATGCATGAAGGCGCTATGCACGTTTGTGACACCCACTACTTGAATGCGATCAGCAAAATAACTGGTAAAAAACTTTTGGTATGGACCGCGGAAACCTATATTTTCTAGTTTGTGTACCATTATGTTTTGGTCGATGGTATCGAATGCTTTAGTTAAATCTGAAAAAAGTCCAACTACTATTTTGTTTTGATCTATATGCTTGTTTATATAGTCGCTGCATTCTTCTAGCAGATCAATAGTACTAAGTCCACTCCTGGAGCCGTATTGCGTTGGACTTATAATAGAAAATCTATCACAGAAAGATGTCATGCTCTTATGAACAAGTTTTTCCATTACAAGGCTTATAACAGGGATAATTGAAACTGGTCTGTAATTATTCTTGTCCGCCTTCCGGCCAGCTTTATGATTGGGCCTAATCACCGATACCTTCATGCCCTGCGGAATTACACCAGTTTCAAAGCACCCGTTGAAAATAAAAACAAGCAAGTCCTTCAATTTACAATAATTATATTTTATGTCTTGTAGTCTCAATCGGTCGTAACATGCCGGTTTAACTAGGGAAAATGTATCAATAACTTTCCATACCTCATTTCCATCGACTGACGGCAGGTAGGCAGAATTCCAGAGTAGGACCAATATATGACAAATCCGACACCACACTAGACTTTTCCTTCAACTTTTCCAAAGAAGCTTCAAAAGTTTCTTTAAATGTATTCGCGATAGTCAATGGGTGTTCCGGAGCAAAAGTATTCATTAAACTATCATCTAAATTTTTTTGCCTTGGCTTGTCCATGAGATCATTTAAAAGACCCCACGTTTTTCTCATATTATTTCTACACTTGCCAAACTCTGCCACAAAATATTGCTTTTTATTTAGCCGTAGTTTGTCCGTCAGCCTGTTACGAATTATTCGATATTCTTGCTCAAGGAGTAAATCACATGGATTATTTTTACACCGCTTCCACAGCCCATCTTTCTCGTGCGCCAATTCCAGTATAGGCCTTGTAATCCATTTTTTGTGCGGGTTACGACTTCTGAGTTTCACCTTTTTAGTTGCGAGTGAAAGAAACGTGCTATACTGACTTATCAGTTGATCATAAGCCGCTACATGGTCCGTGACTGATAACAGAGACCATTCATATTTTTGTATGAGTGCATCCATTCTTTTGTTATCAATATAGTCAGTAAAATGAGCTGAATCAATATCCACAGACTGCGTTGATGACACACCTTTGTTACATGCCCACATGGCATGAATGCTGGTGTCTTTCAAGCCCCACGCGGGGCAGATACAGGGCGGGATGAATTGGGTGCAGTTTGGCGCGACAGGGCAAAATGTTTGAACGAGGTGCCGTAAGCGTTCTTCAGAGTGAGAGAGGCTAGGATGAGGAGCCGGCGGCAATGTGCGGCGGGCCAGGCGGTAATGCTCAGTTATTTCCCGATAGCTAAGCGAGCTGTCTCGGGCCGATTGGGCTCTGTGTCTTAAGGGGGCCAGGCTTGGGCCTGCTCGGACAGTGAGTTCTCGAGCTGCTTTGTTGGCTGCCTCGTTGCCCCGCGGGCCTGTGTGGGCAGGAGTCCAGATCAACATTACGGGTTCTGTTGGGGGATTTTGAACAATAATGTGGGGCGCCTCAGGAGAGATGATAGCTCTGGAAAAGTTTTGAACGGCCGTTTTCAAATCAGAGATGATGATTGTGTGGGTTTGCCGTTACGTTAATGCTAGGGCGATTGCCGCTTCCTCCGCCGCTGCCGGATGACGGGTGCGTATTGGGAGGGAGGTGAGGGGTGGGGAGTTAGGGCTGAATATTGCTGCCACAGGGTACGCGTCGTGATGCCTGTAGTCTGCCGCGTCTACGTAAGGCGTTCTTGGCTTCGTGGGGTATTTCTCAGTCAAGGCCCGTGATCGCTGTTTCCTGTGTGCTTTGTTGTGCACTGGGTGCATCCCAAGCAACCACGGACGTCCGTGGGACGTCCGAAATACAGCCGGACATCTAAGGCCCAGTTCGGACAGCCACTGTACGTCCATTTTTGGACGTACATTTTTGGACATACAGTGGACATCCAGAAACGGATGTAAAAATCGAATGACATCCGCCAACGGTCGTAAAAAGTTACTGTAATAATGGCCTAAATTGGATATAAAAGCAAAAACAAAAAAGCTACTGTGCTTTTCAATTAAAAAGATTTTGTACATCAACACCCTGGCTTGTAGGTTGCAAGTTTAATCTGCATATTTCTAATATTAAGCTTAATTTTTTGAAGCACTTCACCAACTCCAACGACGATCTCTTTGGGGAAGGATATATAAGAATTGAGAACCGCTAACGAAACGTGAAGCAAGTGCGCTGTGTTCATGTATGCCGTCTGCCCGGTAGTGCGCAAGCCTTGCGCGGTGTACTGTACAGTTCGTTGTAAGAACATTAGCTTGTCGGTATGTGATTCTGTAAATTTTTACTGAACATCCAAAATACAGCCAATTTCGGACGTCCAACTGGACGTACGGAAGTGTTAAAACGGGACGTCCAGCGGACGTACATGGTACGTCCATCGGCCCTGAAACGGACGTCATACGGACGTCCGCTAGATCCGGAATGGACGTACGGCGGACGGCCGACGGACGTCCGGTGGTTGCTTGGGATATTGCGTGGGAGAGGGCAGATGCAGAGGTGCGCATGAATGCTTGGGGGAATGGGGACTTTGGGATCAATGATTAGCGGAGCTCGCAGGTTTAATCTATGTATTATCTGTCGACCAGTGGGTGTTGTCGATAGGCGCTTAGTTGGTTGAGTTTATGGGCCTCGACTATTTTTGTAGATGCCCAGCTGTTGCAATCTGGCAGTGGGAGTGCTGTGGGGTAACTGCAATGCCGTCCTGGATATCCGGCGAATGAGAAAATTAATTTTTGCCTACTCTGCTTGAGATGGACAGAGTTATGGCAGAGACTACGTAATGCGGCTTATTACAAATGCCTGTATGAGGCGGATTCTTAAGGCCTTTGTTGCGAGCTGCAACCCTAAGTAATATGTCCATGGTTTGAGTTACCTGGGATTTTAATTGTGTTATAAAACAGGCATTCGCACGGTTGCGCTAGAGAGTAAGGCCCACAATTTTAATGCTAGGAACCTTCAACACTTCTACGTTCCCAGCGTGGACTTTTATACTGGGAGGCATTTTTCAACCCGATTTAGCTGGAAGGACAAGAAGTTGTGATTTATGCCAGCGCGAGCGACGTAGTGTCAGCGTGTGCACGAATCGAGTGTCGTCAGGTAGCGCACGGCATCATCGAACGCAATCCGACCTCGCATATAGCTTCTGCAATTTTTCCACCGGGGCAGTAGTACTATCGCCGAGATATGTAACCTGACTATTCCGCAGAAACGATCTGTGCACGCGGCGCTGCAGAATCCGTGCAGGGAGCGCAGCTTCACTTCCGTGGGTGGAGCCCAACTGCCCGTCCAAAGATATCTACTCAAGATACCACTGCAACCATTCGCTGACTGTCTGGCTTCTTGTGCAAGGAGGCTCAAGCTCCAACTGTGCAAGCATGGGAGAAGTGCAGCCGATAAGATCGCCGTGTGAGCCAAGTTTGGAACTTGGCTTTAAGCCAACAGGCTTAAAAAATAGTTTATCAAATACAACTACGGGGAAATGGTTGGTGTCGAGATTGACATTGCCCACTCTCGAGAGTACTTTAGCTTGTGCAAGAACTGGAGCCAAGCTACCACGTGCGTGGATGTGAATATGTCTATCGGTGTTTGTGAAAGTTGCAGTACAGCTGGAAGGTGTATGGATTATGGGTGGCTTTAACAATAAAATGACTGCTGAACGTACTTTTGCTCTGGTATCAACAAAAGCAGGCCATGTTAAGGCCCCCTGGCAAATATTCATGAAAAACACTGGACCAAAAAGCTGCCAACACATGGAAACCATGTTGATCACGGCACCTTTCCTAGTACTTCAGTACCGTTTATCAGCGCTGTGTTTTTCCCCCCAACTAGTAAACTATCCCAGTCAATGACAAGTGATCTGCCAAACTTCCGTGTCTATGCAAAAAGTGAGTAGATCTACTTTCTGTGCACTGTTTGTGCTGTGAAGCTCCGTTTCTAAACAAAATGCCCGGGTTCTTCTGGAAGATGCACAGCATTAAAACCTCAACAAAAAGTGAATAAGCAAGCGATACTTCCTTGCACTACACTAGAGTCCTGCGGGAAAGCGAAACCAGCAAGTGATCTTTTTCTACAAAGCGCTGCAGAGGAGCCAAGAAAAAGATTCCTTTTTGCGGACACCAAAGCTACGCTGGAAAGCCAAAATGTGTGGTGTCTGTTACTGCAGATTAGCTGCAAGATGGGCATGTTCACGCAATGATTTATGAACCAGGCTTGCGGGGTAACAAAATCATTGAATATATAAGGTTACAACAAAATGTGTTATGAAAAATGATATAATACTGTCTGCTATAAATAGCAATTAAAGGTATAAAATGGTTTTGACACTAGTTAAGTGGCCTGTTGGAAATCATTGACATAACCTAAAGAGCAACATTTCATACAGCTGCAATTGCGAAATAGCAATGTGTGGTTGGGGCCTGAATTCAGCAGGCATGCTCCAGCTGAGAATGTATAATTGCAGAGCAAAATAATTATAAAGGCCTAGGGTAAAGGTGAGCTTAGTTGAGTTACCACCAAGGTATTTGGTAGAGAGAATAGTTACAAAACTAAGCAACATGGCAAGCTTTATTTTCCCTGATTTAAGTTTATCAGCACTGAGCGTCATGTTCTGCATGTCCCATTGAAGAATGCATGCACTCGGCACATCACATTTTACGGTATAACACAGTTTACTTCGAACATAGGTAAATAAGAGAATATTGCATAAGCAGTTCATTTATACGTGAAATAGAAACAGCAGGGTTTTTATAACGAAGCCCGTAAGTGTGCTGAATGAAAGGGACCAATGATGAGTTTATGTTGTTACTAATAACAAATTTCAACGACCTTGTCAGAAACAAACCCCTTCCATGAAGGGACTGTGTGTAATCATCAGATTTTTTTTATAAAAGGTTGTAAATTCCTTTTAAATGTATGTAAAAGGTATTTTAATGCACTAGTCGTGGCCTGTGAGTCATCGGCGCTTTTTTCTGGTGTTTAGATGATCAAGGGCTGTTGTACGGGATCCACCTTCTCTTCTCACTTTGGTCACCATCTTTCTTAGTCACTGCATTCATGTGCTTGGTCAGGGAGCTAACAAGCGAGGACGACAGTCGGCACCAACTATCAGCCGAGTTCCTTCAGGCTGGGACAATTGCTGGAGAGGCTAAACAATGTTTTTAAAATCCCTAACTGAGAGCTTTCAGTTTTTGTTTTGTTAAAGAACATTTAGGCAACCCTTTGAGAACTCTCCGAAATAACAAAAATGACTATTGACCCCTAAATAGGTAATCCACGCACAGTGAGTGTTTTGCATAAAAATCTATCAATGCAAACCTACCTTTGAACCTGCTTAATATTTAGCAGAGACTCACTGCATTAGCCGTTTTATGGCACTGTGTGGGTGGGCTACTGCTTTCCACCGATGGAGCGTGTGGGCCGCGCTAGTTTCCAGTCCTGTCAAATGTTTTTGGAGACTAGCACTACCCTGCAGTGTACGAGCCATGGATTCCTTGGGTTGGCCATGGGAAATTCTAGTGAATCGTTACAAGCCACCAAAGAAAGTGAGCATTTGTTTATCGACCACTGTTTTGTGGCCACGAAAAGTTTCGTTCAATAAAAAGACTAACAAATGACATCAACTTTATTGCAAACTTCAAACAAATAACTGGTATTACAGAAAGTGTGTAAAGCAGCCGGAGCTCCATAGCCACTTTCCAGCTATTTCTCCATGCCATCACAGAATTTTGTTTGTGCGACTAACAGATACCGACCTATTCCACTGCAAAGAAACATAACTGGACGATTGCAGTGGGGCCTCTAGTTCCGCTTGATCATATAACTTGAGTGTTTACGTACAGTTAACATACTGATGACTGTGTTTATAGTGCATGCACATATAACATCAATGTAGTTTGAAATTGGGATCCTTTTCACCATTTCTTTTTGTTAAATTCGCCCCATGACAACCTTGACGTTTGCCTGTCAATTACATTTGCAGCATGCTCGCTGCTTATACCTGTTTACACAAACAATCCGTAGATGCTTTCACGTTCCAGGCACATCTTAAGATTCTCTTTGACGTTGCTTATTGAGCCTGTGCAGAACCCATAGGTTTTCATATGCTGGAGTGCATGTAGGTGTATTAGACATGATGGCCGGCCAAGTGTACACCCTTCCTATTACTGTCTGTACAGCCTCTTCTCTGACCCTATCGTCTGGGTGTCCCGAATTAACTTCCTTTGCATGAGGGACTCAGTCAAGTCTGGCCAACATAGCGTATATCACGGTACAGTGAGACGTGAAAGTTATACTAGTGCAGTGGCTATGAGGTGAAGTACCTAGCTAGTCTACCTTTTGAAGGTCGCAGGTCCTAAACTGTCGTAGAATCATGTATTCTACTACGAAATCTTTGGTTTCTACTAGGAAATCTTTTTAAGCGCTGAATATCACGCAATTATGCTGCTTGTGGCGCATGCTCACAAGACTTTTCTGCTCATAAAACGTATCGTGGGTGTAAAACAAATTTTAAGCTACAATTTCACCCACTAGAAAATAAGAACTTCCCGATTTTCTGAAGTTTTCCTTGCTAATATTTCAGAAGAGGAGATCTACTGTAGTGGTACGTACGTGGTACATGTGTGAGGCCACCAAAGATTACCTTTCCTATTCTTGGCGCAGTTTGTAATTGTAATGCGCACATGTGCCCATTAAAAAACAGTTGCCGCCACTACCCTTCGTCCTCAGCACTGTACATTCCGATTATTTTTTGGCGCTGCTAAGTTGTCTTCATTTCGAGAACACATCTTGCGATTTCAGGTCGCCCATTTAAGCATTCTGAACTTGCCGTGGTGCAAACTGGTGATAGCAGATGCCGCCGCGCCGACATGCGTCGGAAGCTTCACAGAATTACGCTCGGACGGTGTCTTTTCTTGTGTGGAACGTAGCTTGTTCGAACGGGGCCAGTCGGCTGTGCGATGTCGTCTCACGTACGCTGAAACTGTACGCAGGTACCATCGGCGTACACCAAGCATAACCAAGCGGTCACAGGTCAACATTATAGAGCGGCTATTCTGCTGCGGTCTGGAAAGGCTGGCTGGGTCCCCACGCAATACACAATCACAAGCAACTTTCTCACGTTTTCAGATAGTGCTTCTAACAATATGAACTCCGGTTTATCTACGTTGTCAGCCCGAGAAAATCGGAGATTCGTCACGCTTTCGGATACGCGACTCCATGTACGCGATACGGCAGCTGGCAGCAGCAGCAGCATCGCCGGCTGCTCCCGCAAGAACAAAAATTGTTTGTTTAGAAAAGTTTTAGCAGTTCAATGGTGCGCTATTTTGTACTCCAAATAAAAAAAAATGTGTATTTCGGACTACACTACACAAAATAATGACAATTATTAATGTTACACGTCTTTATGGCGTCATTATGACGTCACACGTGGCAGCAGCCGTTGCCAGGGGGGCGTGGCTCGTGCCACGCGCGTGGCACGAGACGTTGCCTTTCTTAAATGCCGCCAGGAGCTGCAGTGGTGCTGGCAACAGCAGGTGACGGTTTCCTATCACCAAAATTAAGCATCCATAAATTTTGCAATAAAGGAACACTGCAAATATCAAATATGTATCGATTTTCTGCCCATTGTTCAAAGCACAGGAACAGGCGCAGCTGCTTGTATTGTCCCAATCCCAGATGAAAATCGTACCTGCCATCCCAACTTTACCGCAAGCTCCACGACAGCAGAAATCGCAGCCCTATATCTGGCCTGTAACATGGCAAAAGACCACCTCCCACTCGACGCCATAGCCACCTTCACAGATTCCAAGGCCGCATAACAAAAGATCCTCGACCCCAACCGTGCTGCCCCACGCCTAATTGGAAAGATTCACCAACTTGAAGAAGAAGGGTACAAGGTCCACTTCCAATGGATGCCTCCAAGGAACGTGCTGCCCACAGCTCTTACCAACAGTCCCTCGACGTCTTCCCCCTCGACAGCTCAGTCCTACCCACCCCGACAGCCGGGTCGCCCACACAAGTCCTCCGCGCCCTCTGGCAGCCCACGACCTCTCGCCTCCCCCGCTTCAGGATCCTGGATGTCCAAACGCGGACATCGGCTACAAAAGACAGGTTCCTCCTTGCGCCACCTATGCCACGGCACAAACGAGACCACTCAGCAGCTCTTGTGCAAGTGCCCTCTCCTTGACGCCCCCCCACCTCTGCGATCAACAAGCCGAGAAGACCACACTTCCTCTTCCCAAATGGACCGGATTCCACCTGCCTCAAAGTAGCATCCCTCATCGTCAAATTCATCAAAGCCTGTGGTCTGCCTGAACTCCTGTAGCTCAACCCCACCCACCCTGCCACTACCACTTACAAGATCCCACGTAGACTCCAAGACCCCACCAGCCACCCCCTCCCACCGCACCCAAGCCATCAACCCAGTTAAGGTGTCCTGTCTGAGAGACGAAATACAGGGTGTCCCAACGATCATGTACCAAGGTTTTTAGAAAGGAGCAATGGCATTACTAGAAGAAAACCTAGTGCTTCCAGTACAGTGGAGTATAGTGGCCACAACTTGTTTCGGGAATGAGACTTAATTACATAATTGCATTTAATTACCTATCAAACTTGAGGAGAAGTGTACCAGTCATTAAAGTGTCAATGAGGCACTTGTAGGGGACCCCCAACAAACATGTAACTGTGGTATTTTGTGACTGATAAACTCAGCAAAACACCATGTGACGGCGCCTTCACCAGTCATAAAGCAGCAGCCTTCAATAAGCTGATTCAAAGCTTTTCCCGTCACACGCTTGAAGAGACAGCACATCACCTTGATACTGGCATGGAAGGAGCAGCAACACCAAGTTTTGCAGGCATACATGGCAGATAAAGCCCACACACGGTCACAATTTCTTGTTTTTTTTATTGCATTATGGCTAACAGAGGAAGCCTGTTCAAGGGCACTGCTCTACGTGTTGGACAAGTGCACCGTCATGTGGCATTTTTCATATTTTGCAGTTTTTTTTATCAGCCCAAAAAATTAGTATGAAGTTAGTACGTCGCTGAAAATACCGCAGTCAGATGTCGTTCGTGGGTACCCTTCAAGGGGCTCATCGACAATAATTATTGGAACAGTACTTCTTGAGTTATATACAATTACCTAATAGAAATCTTGTTAGGGAAAGCAATTACTGGCCACTACTCCACCATGCTGGGAACATTATGCACTAGGTATTCTTCGACTAACACCATTGCTCTTTTTCTAAATCTTGGCGCATGGTCGTTGGGACACCCTGTATATGCATCAACACAAGGCCTGGCAAGGACTGCTTGCCGTCCTAAAGGCTACAAACGCACGACTATACTGGCTCATGTGTGCATGCAGTTCAGAAAGCTACGATGAAACTTGGGCAGTTGCAAGGAATGTGCAAGAGCAGGGACATGTCGAGGCTGCAGCCGTGCAGGCCGGCTCGGCCTTGAACCTGCCACAAGTAGCAACAGTGCACCGGTACTTAGTGAAAGCACAGTTTATTCTCGTACCTTACACTTAGGTAGACACCTATGTACAACAGAGGGGAGAAGAAAAGATATCGCACACGACGTGGCGACCGACTCCGAGGACAGCAATGACCAGGTCACTTGGTGCTATGTATACAGATGCGAGGGAGGCGGGAAAATATGCCTGCACACACACACACACACACACACACACACGCATATATAACTGGGTGCAGCAATGACTGCTGTGTCATATATCACAAAAGGCGCTATTCCTCGTGGCGATTTTCCTAAAAAGTGCACGGGCTGGGTGAGAAGCAGCATGTCGGCGTGCATGCGTCGGCCAGGAACTTTTGCACTGCAGAGTCCAGCGCGCTCGACACACGTGCGGCTGCACACTGCTCATAGAAAAGTGCCGTCACGACAGAGGAGATTCTCGGGGCAGAGGACGGGGTTAAGTAAAATGCGGCAAAAAGTGCATGGGGGGCACACTGAAAAGGGGATAGAGGTGCCTAGAAGCTAGTCATGTTCACAGCACACTGGCCACACGTTAGTCCCATTCAATGGACCAGGGTAGGACAAGGTGCACCACGGGATCGGCAAGTTTTTGCCCTCGAGTGCAGCACTGTAAAACGCCAATCTTACAGTTTCAGTGACAGACCCACAAACGCCCTTGCCGTAAATTTAGACAGCCCCCACATTAAAAAATAAAGAAGAAGGGAACGAGTCGGACCCAGCTTCTCACGCCTTGTCACCGACTTGAACCAACTAAGGCACTCAGCAGAAGACAGATTTTGCTGCTCATAATTCCATTAGACACCGGGTTCAGGGAAACGTGTTTGTTCAGCCGTCTGCGATGAATAATGCCGCCGAAGAACACACGCTGAAGGCCCAAGGGGGATGGATGCCATGCCCCGACACGGAGAAGAGTAACGAAAAAGACCCCAGAGGCACAGCACCGAGTTCCGTCCTTTTCGAAAACGCCCACTTGGCGCCCATTTTCACGGTGATGCATTTAAGCTTCAATCAGGGCTCCCTCCAAGTGGACACTCTGAAACGGACATGGACCCGAGAAACCTCCAAGCTGCGCCACACAGCTTGTTCAATGTGCCCTCCGGGCACCATGCAGCCTGTTCGTCAGCGCTCCGGGTCAGCAGGCGAAAACGCTTGTCCCAGGCGGGGGAAACTTCCATTCATTCTCCTTGTGCACTGCTAAAAAAGTTGCACAAAACATTTCATCTTGTCTACGCGGCCAGTGTAAACGCTGCCACATAAACTGAACACGATCGGTGCGGACACAGATCATAACGGGGAAAAAAAAAAGATTCACAAACAAAAGTCTTCTTTAAAGAAATCACCGCCTGGAAACTTTAACAGGAAAAAAGATGTACTCTGTATGTGACTGACTTGTCATTCGATTTCAACACTGCACGGGGAAAAAGAAAAAAAAAACGGACTCTGCAGATACTGGAAGCTAATGTACAAGACAAGGAAGAAAGATGGGCAGACACGCTTGCCGCAGCCAGCAAGATACGCTCAGCAAGCTGACAACAGCAGAGCAGCTACATTGCCAAGTGTTCTCGCCTGCGCGTGCTAGCCATGACAGCAGCCGCGAGAACAGTGCTTGCCTGCGCTTGTTCGTTTGGTTGGCTGCACATGCAAGTCACGCAAGAGGAGATTCTGGGGCCCTCGTCCGGAGGCCTGCAATCTGCAACAGCGGCGGCTTCCCCACTTGGTGCCACGAAATAAATACACACGCTCTCCCGCCCCACAGGAACCACAACCGGGCTGCCCTCTCCACTCGTCCACACAGAAGGGATGGGTAATAAATAACGTCCGCTCGCTCGATGCTCCAACACTGACCGATCGCTCGCACAAAAAGGAACGTGACCCCAACGGCCACCTGAGGTCGTACAACAATGCCCCGCAGGGGAGGGGGGCGTACAGGGCAAGACGTGCTCACACCAGTCCCAGTTTAGCCGGGGTGAACAGGAAACAGCACTGCCCGGCCGCCCTCCGCAATTGGCCGGCTGGCTGGCAACCACGCCACGGCCGCTCAAGCACTGGCCGCGCACTGGCCGCGCACTGGTCTCCGGGGTGGTGGCGGCGGCGCCCTCTGGTCCCAGGCAGCAGCAGCACTGACGGCGGCACAGTCCAGCCGGCCAGCACGGGGGGCCACACTGACCGGCCCCAGGCCCACCACTCGTGGGCCCAAGAAAACCAAGGTCTCCAAATTGCAACACAGCGTCCTCGCCACCGCAGCGCCTCGCCTAACGGGCCGGCCCCTATACAAACTCGTTGGTGCCCGGTGATGTCAGCGGCTCCATGCTCTGCCAGGGAGGAAAAGACGGGTGACTCAGGGTGGGGCGAGGCGACGCTCCCACTTCGGCAGCCCAGTCTCATGCGCCAGGTCTTGGCCACAGGGCGCCTTACATAGAGGGGCCCACCGATGGGGATTGCACGGGCTACAACCACCATCTCGGCTGGCTTGCCCAGTGAACCAAAATGACCAGCTTCCTAGCGTGCAAGCCTCGCCACAGGGCACCCAAAAATGACAGCTTTGCGTGAGAATTGCTCAAACACTTGGCCGTACTTGAGGCAAATGGCGAGAGGCTCTAAGAAACAGCCTTCCTTCAAATTGCTACCAGTGGAAAGAATGCCACTGCGACTCTGCGTGGGGAATCTGCCAGGTGCCACACCGGCACCCCCCAAACCCACAGTGGGGTCTGCTCTGTCAGAACAACAGGAGCCACCACGCTAAAGGGCACCGGCCCAAAACGAGGCCATCTGCACGCAGGCCGACAAGAAATGCAGTGTTGCGCACACAGTTGCACAAATGCGAGCCGCTTTCTCAGGAGCGTGCTTTGGGCTCCCTGCCTTGCCGGTGGCACAGGCGCAGTGGCAATGGATGGACAGCTTTGGACCCCGTCCGTGCTGCTTCAATCCCTAGGCTGCCCTGCTGCTATGGCACTTTTGCATTTTTCACCCAGCCACAGTTTTGTTGACATGGCAAATAGTAAGAATGTGGAACAGTTCATACGATGACTCGTATAAAGCAAGCAATTAAAGAGACTGTCATAACACCATGAGTGAACATCTGCAGGAAAACGTAAAAGCTAATCGCAGCTTCTTAGCACTTTCCACTACCACAATAGCTTTGCATAAGCAGCAAACACTCTGTAAGCCTTTGCAGCAAAAACAAAACAAAACAAACAAGCGTAACAGAAACGCCCCGCTCAGCACACCTAGGTGAATCTTGACGTGTCCCACTTCGTGCCCACCAAATTTCACTGCCCATGGTAAAGAATCCAAGTGCCACTCACCGGTGGGTAGGCCCTGGCCGGTTGGTACTGGTTCTTTTCTAAGCTAAACTGGTCCTCTGTGGTCTTCCTGTACACCGGGTTGTCAAAGTTCATGCTCGTCAGGTTCCTCCTCAGGTACTGCCGGTACACCAGGTAGGCCACCTGCACGAGAGATGACCACACGTGCTGCTGCTCATCACAGTACCGGGTTTCACACTCTGCCCAGTGCCTGGCAGCTTTTGAGGCTGCCCTCCGGCTCACAAGCTGTCAGGCACTGCGTTGAAAGCCCGCCAGTCAATTAGGGGGGGGGGGGGGGGGGCGCGACTTTCAACTTCAGAAAAATGACCAAAACATCATTTTTTTGAAAGCCACATATTCGGCTTCTATGTTTCCTATTCTGTGCGTCTGCAAAGTTTTTCCGCTGAAAAGCGTCGCAAAGTAGCATAAAAAAATAGTTTTGCCAGGCGCGGTGACAACCTATCAGCACAAAAGGGTGAAAAAAACGGCAATTTTTGGAGCGCTCTATCTCCACAACGGTGCCACCGGGCACGGCCATTTTAATATCGTTACATCGGCCGAGCGTTCGTCTTTCCGGTTCCACTCGTCTCTTTTATCTTCGTTCATTCACAAATGCATGAACGGCAGAAAAGAAACGACGCACAAACGAAGCTGGAAATAGATGCTGAAGCGCTATTCGTCCTCTGGTCGGGGCGCGCTAAGACGACCCTCCTGATTGGGTGTCGCGGCGCAATGCGAGATGGCGGCCGCCTGAGCTGCGTAGCGTGGGCGGTTTGAGTTCATTTTCGCTGCTTCGCTCGGCCAAGTTTCTATTGAGTCTGTGGTATTCAACACAAACGTTATCGCGATACGAAGGCCTGAGATCACGAGCCAGATTACGGAAAGTTGTGTGACTCAAAAGGCGGAGGCCATCGAACGCTTCGTGGTGCGCGTGACTACCGTCGCCAGACCCTGGAGGGTGACGCAGTGTGCGCGCTTGCAATAGCGGTTCGTGAAGTTAAATTTTAGTCGGATTTGCGATGTTTACACACTTAGTTATTGCTGTGTTTTGATTGTGGGCTCGCTAGCCTTGGGAAAGAAACGGTCGACGCGTCAAACGCTGCGGCGCGCACGGCATAGCCGACGCACATTGGAGCATCCCATGTCTGCGCACCCGGTTACACCTACGCCAGTAGGTGTAACCGGTTGTGCACCTACGCCAGTAGGTGCGCAACATGGGATGCACCAGTAGGTGTAATTAATGCCAGTAGGTGTAATACGCCAGTAGGTGTAATTAAAGGGACACTGAAGTGATATGTAAACATTGCGGGATTACTTGCGCAAATTGTAGTCCGGAGTCCCCAGACCATGTTTCGACCACCCTGGGCGCGTTTACGCGATTTTATTTAGTAGAAAAATTAATTCGAAAATGCTGTCCTCCTCTCTTAACGCCCGCCCATTTTCTGCGGCGTTTTCGTGTGACGTCGAGAGGAGCCGAGCTCGCAATTGGCTGCGCTACTGCACGGCTCCCCTGCCTTCAGACAGTCAGTCGGCCCAGCGTTTCGTCCGCCGTCCGCCGACGTGTCGTCGCAATTCGTTCGCTCAGTTGAAACGAAGCCAGGACACGTTTGTGAATGGTAGAATCTGCCTTTCTTTACTTGGTTAGTTTGTACACTGTATCTAGCTCCAAGTCAAGGTCGCTTCGCACAAGCGCTGCACAAGCGCACATGCGACGCTTCGCTGACTGGTACGCCAGTAGGAAAGTATAAGGCCTCTTGAAGGTGGAAGAAGAGTCAGCGAAGTCAATATAGATACTAAGGAAATAAAATCAACTGATATTTTTACCGTACAGCGTAAAACTAGGGTGCGGGAAGCACTTTTTTGCGCTGGGCGAACAAGCACAGCGGTCAGCAGCACGACTACGCATCTGCGAACGCTTTTCCGTCTACGAAATGCAATTGCTAGACGTGAGCTAATGTGGAAACTCGGGCGACGCTTACTGCACGAGCGCAATACAACAAATAGTCACCTAAGCTGCTTGAAATGCGAAAACTAAATAAAAGTGTAAACTGGTTGTACAATATATACCCTATATTAGCATGGCCAGCGGAGCCCGCTCCGTGGCCGAGTGGTTTTAGGGCGTTAGAAATGCCACCGCAAGTATTTTGCAAGTCAGGAGTTCGAATCCCCGCGGGTACGTGCTTTTTTTTTTTTTTTCTGTAAGTTAACTTTGTCGTTTTCCGCCGATGTTTTCTATATTGAGTTCACCTTTTTTTGGGCCGCAACGTTCATGGTTCCACGAACTAGTTCACAAAACGCGCGCAGGCTGGCACTGGCGCGCAAGCGAGTTCTCGTTGGCGTGCTGTTGCCATAAGCACCGACTGCTTGCAGGCAGTGGGCACAGGCCAGAATGAACAGACCCTTGGCCTGGTGCGAACACGCTTTTTACGATACAGGCATGAGGGAGGCAAGCTCCAAATATGGGGGAAAAGCGCATGACATTTGGGCGTCTGCGGGTACGCGGAGGGCGTTCATGCACTGCGTAGGTCTCGGCTAGTGAATGCTACGACTACAAGCCGTCCTAGGAGGCTTATCTTTATGCATTTTTACAGCTGACAACATGGCAGAAGCGCGGTACGATGACTACTGAGTTATTGAGAAGGCCCATCCAACAATGCCAACGGTTGTGTTTTACAGAACCGAAACCGAAACTTGTTTGGTTGCTCACCTTGGGCATCGTACAATCACGGTGCCCGCTCCTCCCAACGTCACAGCTTTAGTTGGTGCAGCCGCCGCAAACCGCGCATGGTAGTTTTTCTTCTTTCGCGCTTTGTAAAATAATTACCGATTTGTCAATCGTAAAAACGATGAAAAGTGTGCTAATTTGAGCCAGTCTACGCAGTGCAAGCAAAAACGGGAGCTTGACAAATTCACTTCAGTGTCCCTTTAATGCCTGCGACGTTAGATTTAATCTTAAAAGCGACCTGACAAGCCATATCAGGGATAATCAAAGTAAGATATGTCGCGATAAGCGTGCGCTGCGATGCGTGCGAGCCATATCGCCTTTCTTGCGCAACGTTTCCCGTGCACTATTAATAATCATGCAAACAGGTTTGAGTTGGGAATATAGGAATAAAAATATGTTCTCTGCGTTAAAAATTTGCCTTACTGTCGCAGCATTTAACAGTGATTTTTTAAGGGAAATTATTGACACAAATGCACATAATCTATGGCTTAGGGCATACTGACTGTGCTGCGAGAAATACTGGATGCATTGAACGGCAAAAGTAGTGAAAAAAGACCCCTTCCATCAAAGTTTCAAAGTACCAAGCTTCAAAGTAGCTCATTTGTATCCTTGTGGTATGCAAACTTTTGGCAATGAACACCTGCACGTATGAGTACTAAGTTGCTCTACCAGGCAAAGTAGTAAAACATAAAACAAGCCAGAAATTTTCAAATTTAAGTAAAAAAAATGCTTCACTTGTTTCCATGGGGACAACACTGCAAAGGGAAGTTGTCAGTGCGATACAGCCAACCAGCTAGCCTACTTTGCATTGAAAGCCCATTGAAAGCCATCTCCCCCTCTCTGTTTGGTCTGCTAACTGGGCTATGTACTCTTCACAGAGGAGCTGAAAATGATGTTTTGTGGAACGAGAAAGGCTGTAAAAGGCACTCAAATTTCAAGGCAAGGCCTTCCAGAAGCCCCATGTTCAAAAGGACATGAAAGGCTACAATTTTATCATGACGACTTTGATAAGTGAATCCTATGTTGCAACTTCGGAAGCCGTTTCCTCAAAACAGTTTTTTTTGCCACCTGTGTCGCTTGTTCCAGAGATTTCTTCGCGACTGCTGGGTCTATTTTGATTCTGTTTCTTGCATTCATTCCTTGATGAACAGTTCAGGTCGTGACACTCTTGGTTTTTCAGAGTTGTTATTTGCGATTTTTTTATTCAAATAGTTGTTCACAGTCGACATGCCTCTTGCACACTGACCTCTAAAACAATGAAAACGAAAAAACATTGTGTTGTAAAAAAAATTCTAAAACTGTCACGAACTCGTCCATTCATTTGGGAATGCAAAGCACTCTGAAGCTCAAGCTCGGTACAAGCGGAGCAGAAAGAAAATTTAAATAAAGAAGTTCTCAAAAGATTACTTTGAAATTTTTATGGTGTTATCACAGAAGCATTTCCAGTTGCTGTGCCAATTTTCATCAAAATCCACAAAAAAAAAAAAAAAAAAAAGTTGATTTTCAAAGCCACGTCCCGCCTTAACCTGTCATCCACCACATTGTTGTACACGAAAAAAAAAAAAAAAAAAAAAAGCGAACGAGTGAACTAAACCGTTGTACAGCTCCACCATCTTCGCTCTTACCCAGACACAGATTTGTTGTCCACGTGTAGCGTGAGTGCCACCTAAAACAGAGCTCCACTTTATTTCACTGAAAAAGTACATTTGATTTGTTTCGAAAACGTAAAGATTAACAAACATTGTGGACGTATTCCCATTAGTAGCTTACAATGCCGTGGGCTTCCTAACTGTCACTGTTACAACTATCAGATGACATTCGTTTTGCCGTGTAGACCCACCCCCTCAAAGCGAATGTCCCTCACAGCTAACGCAATCCGCCTCAAATGACAGAAGCTCGGCCGTGCGACTACACATGGCCGAGTTAGCACACACGTTTCGGGCTTTGTCTGCACGGCGCCACATCCCAATAGGGCGGGTTCCCGACCGCTCGAGTCGTGCCACAAAGCGCACTGGCCAGCACTAACCAAGGTGAGGATGACCGCCAGGCTGCCCAGGACGCCCATGACGATGCCCGCAATGTGCCCGGAGCCCAGCTGGGAGAACAGCGGCCGGTGGTTCGACGCTCCGGGGCCCGTTGTCGCCAGGTGGCTCGCATTGTAGGCCACGCTCTCGTCTGTCACGGCCGGCACCGTCGCAGGGCGGCCCGTCACAGCGGGCACCGTCGATACCACCACTGTGGGGGAAGAGAGGCACCCTGAGGCATGGTCTAGGACCCCCCAACAGCTGCAACTGGACGAGCACACCAGCCTGGCCTGTGCACCTCCCACGCCTCCAGGCTGACACGTCCAATCTCTGTTACTAGTCTTCCTCGCAAAATACTGGAGCACATTCCTCACTCAAACATTGCAAAATTTTATGCATCTGCCACCTTTTGTACCAGCGCCAAGCAGAAAGTTCCAGCGCCCTGGAACCTTCTGCGGAACTCAACTTATTTCCTTTACCCATAAACTTAACGTCATCCTTGACCGTTGCTCGCTGGCAGGTGGCATTTTTCTGGATTTTTCTAAGCTTTTGAGGAGGTATCACGCAGGCTATTGCTTCTTAAATTAAGATTGATTGATTGGGGGGTTTAACGCGCCGACGCAACGCAGGCGATGAGGCGCGCCGTAGTGGAGGGCTCCGGATTAATTTTGACCACCTGGGGATCTTTATCGTGCGCCGAAATCTCGTACACACGGGCGTTTTTGCTTTTCGCCTCCATCAGAAAAGCGGCCGCCGCGGCCGGGAATCGAACCCGCGACCTCGTGCTCAGCAGCGCAACGCCTTAGCCACTGAGCCACCGCGGCGGGTGCTTCTTAAATTAAGCAAACTACATCTTGGTTGCAACCGTTTAACATGGCCACAGCACGTTCTTTGCAGCCACACTCAGTTTGTTGCTGCTAATAATTTGAACTCCTCTTAAGAAGTGCTGTTCATTCCGGTATCACTCAAGGTTCAGTTTTAGGTCCGCCTTTGTTGTCTATACTCATGACCCTACCCCTTGTGTTTCCTCTAACGTTCCCTTATTCGCAGACGACTCTGTAATGTTTCGAGAGACTAATGATCTGCACGATGCTCACAACCTGCGGACTGACATAACCGCACCTTTTACGAACCTGGTGTAGCACGTGGCTAATGGATTGTAAAGAGGTGTGCGCATTGCTTATCCAATCGTGGTACGCACAATCTTAATAGCCCCCCTCTTGAGTCAGTGACTGCTTACTGTTCACATTACTTCGTGCTAGACCTGGACACTTCGCAGTGTCAGAAGGTGGCAATTAAAGTGCAGCGCAGCTGCGTGGGCCTGCCTTCCGGCAAAGCAGCTGTGGGCAGGCACGGCTGCCGCATCAACACTGCCCATCTCACTGGCCCCGTTTTCCAGCCCACCTTTTGTGCGTGTGCTGTGGGAGAGCGGTGGCAGCACGGACACACTCGGCCCAGCCCTGCCCCTTGTGCCCCACCTGTGTCGGCCGCAGAGGAGGCGTTGATGCACAGGAGGCTGGACGCAGCAGACGGCAGAGAGGACGGCGGAAGAGGGGCAGAAGAAGAAGAGGGAGGAGAAGGAGAGCCGAGAGGAGGGGGGCTGGCGGCCGAGGCCGTGTCGTTGGAGGACAACAGCACGCAGCCCTTCGGGGGCACTTCCTCCACCGTGGCTGCTGGGCCCACGCAGGAGGGGAAAGCAGAGAGAGAGAGAGAGAGAGAGGGAGGGAGAGAGAGGGAGACCGTCAGGGCCACAGCCACACTCCAGCAGGAACGCAAGGTGCGGCCCTCGCTCCGAGACCCCCTGTGCCGTGCAAGGGGTGAGGCACAACCGGTGCACACACGCACCGGAAATGCGGCAGCTCCTCTGGTCCTCCTGCAGCTCCATGCCGTTGGGGCAGGCACAGCTGTAGCGGGCCGAGTGGGCGCTCAGCACGGGCGCCGGCAGGCACAGGTGGGAGCACACGGACCCCTGCTGCTGCTGCTCACAGTGGTTGACGCCTGCACGGGAGGGGCAGACGGGCACGCAGCAACAGAGCTGCTTCAGCACTCCCCTCAGAGAGGCCGCGAGGACAAGACACAGCATGGTCCAGTTTGGCAGCACCAGCCCTCGGTTGGCCGCGACAGCCGCAAAAGATGTTTTTAACCCGAAAAATGCAACAAATATTGATTGATGTTCAAATTTTGCATTCTAGCCCCCATATTATGGGCAGCAGGGACGCAGTATAGGACAGCTCTAAAAACAAGTAAACCGCAAAGTTGTTGTTGCTGGCCGCCTTGTGTGCATTGTGCGGCGTCATCGGAAAACTGTCATAGTTACTCTCCCCATTTACCATGCACGTGAGCCCGCTCCTCACGAGGAGTGCCCGGTGTCGTCCAGGCTTGCGCACAGCGCTCGCCAAGAAACACCCAGGCTGCCCCTCAAGGGGGGAGCACAAGACAGCTCGTGCTACAGACGCCCAGTTCGCAAAGCCGGCTGCCACTGGCTGCCGCCTGGGCCACTCCTGTGTGCATGCACCCAGCTGCCACTGGCACCTCCTTCAACTGTGGCGCTTGCTCCAGGCCTCGTTAGAAGTGGGACGGAAGGGGGAGGAGCACGGGGTGCACAAGGGTTTATGCTACACTCAAACAAGACTTCATCAATGCTGTTTACATCAACTTATCCACTACGACGAACTATTCCTGGATGCGGTACATTTACCACGAGAATATGTAGCAAGAAATTACGCCGATATCCAACAAACATTCCAGCGACTCCCGATATATGGCCGCCAAACGCCGCAGAAGTGCCCCCCCCAATTGGTTTTCCTCGTGGCGGAGCAGAAATGCAGCTGCCGGGACAGCCTCCACGTGGCTCCTTTTCCTCCTCCTGCCTGTGCAACCGTGCTGCGTAGGGAGAACAGTCCGCCCGCAAAAAATGGCCCTGCTTGCCCAGGCTGCCAGTCACGGGCAGGCCGACTTTGCATCTTGGAGGCTTCCTTCCCAAGAGCAGCTGGGGCGTCACGAAGTGAAGGCTGATGTGGCGGCTGCAGCTGGCACGAAGCAGCGCAATTTTCCTTTCACTGTGAGCATGTCGTTGCGTACGTCCGGCCGCACGTGGCGAGAGGTCATGCGGTTCATGCACCGCACGGGATTCCCAAGAGCGCCCCGAGCACAATCTTAAAGAATACGTGCTGGCCTTACAATCATCCTGCTCGAAGCAGCCTCAGGCGGATGTTACGAAACAAACCACTTGAAACTGCTTCAGGCATGCCAATCCTGAAGTGTGCAACAAAGCCGTCACCGGTGTTGCCAAAGAGTGGAGCGAGCGGAGTTTCCGGACACTGTCACAGCTGGACCAACAGTCGGCGAGTGTGTGAGTGTGGATGATGGTGTCACGACCACAGAAGGGTTCGGCAGTCTGCATTGCCAACATTGCACCGAGCGCAAGTGAAAGCAGGCACTACGAGGGAAGCAACGATGGTCCTTTGCACACGACCTCCGAGACGATTTGTGCAGTCGCACCAGCCGGGTGCTCCTCCGTGAATGTGAAAGCCGGCGGCGTCAGCTGCTCCAACTTTTTAGACAATGTGGAGAAGTGCGAACCATTGCAGGCAGTGAAGTTGTTCTAGAAGAAGAAGCCACAGGTCTAGTCCGTGTGAAAGTAACCCAGTTCCAGCAATAAAGTGTCGCATCAATGGTATGCAATTTTACAAAATTCAATTCCTTAGCCTGCTTGCATTGAATCGTGCCCGATATTGAACTGATATGCGACTTCTTTGCAAGTGGCGCTACTGCCTAAGCGAGCATGCCATTGCGTGCTGCGAAGAAGCGTTCCGGTGTTACTTGCCGTGGGTCGCAAACAAGCTCAACAGTTGCCTGCGGACGGACAAAGCGTTACTGTGTACGCATGCCTAAAGTTGTTTTATCAATAGGATAGTGGAGTAGTAGAGGCAGGGGGTGGCAGACAGTTGGGTGGGCAGACGAGATCAAGAAGTTTGCGGGATAGAGTGGTCACAGTCAGCACAGGACCGGGATAATTGGGGATCCACGGGAGAGGCCTTTGCCCTGCAGTGTGCATGGACAGGCTGATGGTGATGATAATGATTAGAGTTCTGGAAAATTAATTTGCCATGCGTTATTTAGGAGCTTGATGCAGGACAAACAAGAAATTTTTTTGTTGTTGTTTGTCAATTTTTTTTTTCTTTTACTCTGGCTGGAAGGGTGAAAAGAAGCCACGAGGCTAGCTAGGCCAAGCAGGAGAGAAGCGCTGCTAACGGCTGTGGTGGCGCCCATTTCCCTCCAGTGTATGCATGGCAAAGGGTGGAGGGAGCATGCATCTGCTCGTCTGTCTTTCCGTGCCACCCTTCACGCTGCGCGCGATGCCCCATCGACTCACCTGGGGGCTGCTTGTAGCTGTGGTACACGTGGACGTCCATGGGCGAGAAGACCCCGTTGGCGATGTGCGTCAGGTTCTCGCCAGTAAACTTGTTCACCTTGTTGATCACCTCAGACTCCCAGTCAGTCCAGTACAGCCAGTCCTGAAAATGCACACGGGCCACATGACGACTATGCACAGGAGCAGCCACGGCGGGAGCAAACGCGCTAATTGACCTGTCGCAACAAAACACTCGCTGGATGAACGCAGTACCCTGGCATCGTTTCCCGTATGGCAATCGCCTCACATCTCTGTTGGTGCCAAAGTGCAGAACCAATCCCCCATAGGTATTAAGGGCGTGTCAAGTGTTGCACCGGCATTAGATAGATGCCTCTTTTCAAGTGTTATATTCTCTTGACCTAGAGTGTTGTTGTTTCGCTATGCTGGTGGGATTGCACCCAAAAGCATTTTTGTAATGGGTCTGCACCAGCCGTGTTGGCTAAGGACCCAGACGTGCGATTCAGGATCTTGTCATGCATCTGTTTGAATTGAACTTCCTGTTCCCTCGGGGGATTTTCAGGAAGGCCTCTTTTATTGGCCATTTTGGACTGCACAGAACTGCTCCACAGCAGCTCCCTATTTCATTTGCCCACAGAATCTCTAGGATGGGAGCAGCTCTAGGATGCCCTGGGCAGGCCAAGAAAAGAGGCCACGAGACTTGCTGTCTGGCGCACTCAGGTAGTGGGCGGTTCCCCCGCAAGCCGCTGGCAGCATCCGAAGGGGCCAGCCCCGGCATGGGGACTGCCGCTGCGAGGACCGGCCCCGACTCCCTTTCGTTCTCGTCGACGAGAGGTCCTCCGGAGGGGGGACGGAAGGAGGCAGGCACGCACCTCGAAGACGTCGATGGAGAAGGGGTGCTTGACGAGGACGGGCGAGGAGAGCACCACGCGGCGCTGGCGGCCCTCGTAGTCGGCGCTGCTGATCAGGTGCAGCTTGGCGTCCACCCAGAACAGCCGCCGGCTGACGAAGTCTGCAAGGGAGGGCAGCTGCGGCTACTGCGTGACATGGGGCCCCCATCGCGGCCACAGCGGACAGCAGCCCAGGAGGCCGAGCTGCTGTGCCGGGACAGTGTGCAGCGCGCAGCTCCTCCTCCCACCACCACCAAACAGCAGCCGTTGGCGGAGGGAGGAGGAGCGTGCAGGGTTACAAGGAGTGCAGCACCCACCGATGGCGAGTCCGTTGGGCCACAGGATGTCCGTCGTGACGATGGGCGACCGGTGCGAGCCGTCCATGCCGGCGCGCTCAATCTTGGGCTGCTTGCCCCAGTCCGTCCAGAACATCCAGCTGCCCCCCGGGAAAGAGAAGAGGAAGAAGAACACGGCCACGGGTGAGCGGGGCACACCGCGCACGCCTACGCCGCAAGACCCCGAGAGGCCAACGTTTGGGCCAGTAGCGCACTGTGCTTGTGCATACCACTGCTGGTGCCAGGCTTGCCATTCCAGCAGGTCGTCACCACCATACCGCCCAAACCAGGGAGGGAATATTCAGCTCGGGCATGCCTCAATACAGAGCCCTGGCATGGGCGTGGCTGGGAATACCCCTTCTCAGCCTCGCAAGCTAGCGAAGCAGGCAGCCCACGCAAGGGTGCCAGCTTGGCCCACTTCCCGAACCTACAAGGAGTGGACATGGGGCCTCTCACCCGTCCAGCGGGTTGACGACAATGGCCCGCGGCTCGTCCAGGTCCTGGGTGAAGAGGGCCCGCCGCACGCGTCCGTCCAGGTCCGCGACCGAGATGAGGTTCTGGGCCGTGTCCGTCCAGTAGATGTGGCCGTACACCCAATCCACAGCCAAGCCGTCGGCCACGTGCAGGTCCGTGTCGATGATCACCTTGACGGGGCTCCCCTTGTCGATGGGGGCGCTGCCGACAAAGAGAAAACGGGTCTCACGACCACACCTCTGGGCTGGGCAACTGTCCACGCACACCCAGCAAGTCAGCGAGCACTGAGTCTCCGCACTCTCGAGAAGGCAGCACTCGTTAAGGGACAAAAACGGGGAGGCCCTGTCCCGAAAAGCCCATCTTTGTTGAGTGGTGGGAAGCTACACCCCTAATAATCCCGCCAATTTTTCAGCCACGCAAACGCTGCGATCGGACAGGCACCAGTACTTGGTCCTGAATCAATTGGTCGCACTTGCCCCTAGCCCTGGCACACTCATTTGGCGGCTTCCACTGGTGCCACTGGTGCGAGAGTCGGGTGAGTGCCAAAAGGGACGAACCTGCTGATGACTTCGTCCACAGTGTCGGACCAGATGACAGTGCCGGTGCGGTAGATGTAGTCGGTCGCAATGGTGCTCCTCAGCTTGGAGACCACCTCGACGTACTCGCCGGTCTCCAGGTTGATCTTGCGGATGTCGTTGCGGTTGGCGAACAGCAGGTGCGGGACACCCTCTGCAGCGCAAACGAGGCCAGGCCTGAGCTTTCACCCCAATGTTCGTCACGTAACCAAATTCAAATTTAGGGGTTGCAGCGCCAGGTGCAGCACCAAAGCTACACCATGGCCACAAGGAGCCGGATTAACTTCCACCTCCTGGGGAACGCGCACCGTAATGTCAATTGACGGCCATTTTCATTTTTCACCTCCATCAGAAAAATTGCCACCGTAGCCGGGATCAAAGCTGTGACCAGGACTCCCAAGCTGCCAACCTTTAAAGCCTTTTGCTTTAAAAAAGAAATAAAGAAAAACAGGAAACCAGAGCTACAAAAAAACTGGTCTACAGTATCACTTGACAGTTCAAAAATTGGTCTCCAGGTGCCAAAACCACACCTGGGCTGTGCGGCAAGCTGTAGTGGTTGGCTTAACCCCCCCACAGCATATCTTTAAGGAGGCTCGGGACAAAGTACAACCTTGGTTTTTTTAAAAAAAAGAACTAGCCTTTGATAACCCGCTCAACTCCATTCCCACCCCGAAAGACGTTCAGCAGAAAGAAAGAAGGAAACCTTCTCAAACTTCACACCCCATGATGTCAGCTGTGAAGCCATAGGAGGAAGCTTAAAAGGACCCCTGTCATGTCTTGCATACACATTAACTAGCATTCCGGCAATGCGACCAAGAGATGCTGAAGCCCCATCACAGTCATGGCCCACCCAGTTTCTTGACGGTGCCTCTTGTCAGTGGCCGCCAGTTGCAACAAATGAGCCCCTGTGGCGTCATAAGGACCCTGCACCTGGGGGGGGGCAGGGCAGTACCAGTGCTCCATGCCTTTTCCTGAATACACATCTGGATGACTAAAAGTTTGGGATAAAACTGGCATCACTGTTACAAAACAGTCTTCTTGATGAATGAAGAAAACTTGTATGTTCTCTTCATAGGGCCTGTTTGAAGTGCAGCGGCATGTGAACACACGAGTGTTTGTGTGCTGCCTCCATTTGAAAAACACCCACCCTGGTTGGGATAGGACCGACAACCACCCACCACTTTTTTTCACATAACTACTATCCACTCTGCAAGTGAAATTCCCCCCCATACCTGTCATTCCTGTGAAAGGGCTTTTGAAAGTCATGCAGAACTCTTGGAATTCCAATTGGACTGATCTCTTGGGTTTCTTCATTAGGCCATCCCAAAAACACTTCCCAACCTTGCTTGCACTGGTTCATTTGAAGCGGGAACCACGGGTGAGACAGCTGAATCTCGATTTTGGAGCAGAAGAACCTTGGTTTGCAGCAGTTAACGGCATTTATTATGTCACCTTAGATGCACAAAAAAATCAAATTTTTGGCAACTCGGGGGGGGGAAGCAGCATTTTTTTAATCGGTTTTGAACGTATATAACACTGAAACAGCATCTTAATAAAGTTTTTCTGCCAGAGTATCACGAGGAACCAAAATGCACTACCTTTTTACAAACCATTTTTAAATTCTTACGCTCCCCGTACAGATAGCATTAAGGTCCGTTGAAAATATCGAATTGAAAAACTAAGCAATCGTAAGGTATTTTTACTATCATGGGAATGCCGAAATTATTATTTTTGTAATCCCAGACTCGGCTTTAAGCACAAGTGTAGAGCCACGGCAAAACTTATGCAAAGCGAGGTGACAGTCGTCGCACCCCACCAGCTTTCCCATTTCAAACACTAAGGTGCACGTTCACTACCATCGATCGTAATTTGAGTAACGTTGATACTGTAAGGCCGATGGTAGGCGAAGGCAGACCAGTACGCGCAAACCGCTTTATTCGCAGGCCGAGCTCGCAGGCAGCAAGATGGCGACTGCCCCAGGTTACCGATGATGATAGTTCGAGAAGGTGGAAGAATCGGTGATGATGAGTATATATAGAGATGAAGAAGCCGTGGCCGCAACCGGGCGTCCATGATGATAGCATTTCACGGGGACATTGCATTCAGCGGTCCGAACTTCCACAAACGAGGCTACCACTGGTCTTACAATATGTCTAGCTATCTCCCTTTGGGCATTAAATTTCACTTCAGATAGATGAGCCATTATTACTAGCGTGCAATAATAGTCCGTCCCGCTATCGGACACTGCTTGAACATTTTCCGGCGATGTAGCCTGCGCCGCCCCTTTTGAAGTGTCGAGGGTCCCATTCCCGCCGCTTGCAAGCTCGCTGTCAAAGGCAGCAATAACTCATTGTTTTATAACAACGCAATGAGTCCAAAATTTCACTTCAAGCGCGCACCGCGCCTCACATGAAACGGGGCGAATTCGCGGGCACCGCGTTATTTTTTATGAACTCCACCTTTCAAGTGGCGAGACTTCCCGTAACAGATCAAACAACTAAATGTAAACCTAGCCACCACCTTAACTAAAAGCACGGTAGAAATCTGCGAAGAGCGGTCTGCCTGAACTAGAGTGAACTAGCCTGGACTACGAGCAACTGCTTCGCCCGCTGGCCGTGTTTTCCGATCTTCACCATACCAAGATGGCGGCGCCCCGTATACGTACGTAATGTTCCGGAGATACGGCGCTCAGAGAATCGCCGTTTTGTCATTAACTTAAACAAGTTTTGTCGCCTCAGCAAACATTAGTATTTTTATACAGGACTTCGCAATGATTTTCGATGGGAAAGCTTTAAAAACGTACAGAATATAACATGTGCAACCCGACATTGTGACTTCCGGAAAAACTATTTTGGGGACCATTTTATGCGGGTTTTTTGTGGAATGATCAATCAATTAATTTTTACAAACCGCATCACTTTGGGGGTAATGGGAAATTATGCGGTCAGTAAGCATTTTCCCCCACTGAAACTGGTGGGAGCGTTGAAATCCTTGGCTCTCGAGACTGTTTTGGAGCAGTTTGGCGCAATTTTACCAATTTTCAAGCTTTCGGAGCAGCCTGGCGCAGGAAAACGAATTTGTATCACCCCTGGGGAACCCAAGGCCCCACAGGTGTTCACAGCACATCCACAGAACACCCAATGCCTGCAGGACGCACACTGCGGGACGGGCAAAGGGCGAATGCCACTGACCTCGAGCCTTGCACCGGCGGTGGTCCCTGGGTTCGAGCAGGTACCCGTCGAGGCACTCGCACTTGAACCCGCCCTTGGTGTTGACGCAGGTCTGTGAGCAGGAGCCGGGCACGGCACACTCGTCGACGTCGTCGCATGTCCGGCCGTCCTCTGTGAGCCGGAAGCCCGGCCGGCAGCTGCAGTGGTAGCCGACGGGGTCATCGTGGCAGAGGTCCGAGCAGCCCCCGTTGCCCTTGGCGCACTCGTTCTCGTGGCAGCGGTCCCGGGGCTCGTCCTCGTAAGCGCCGCAGTCGTTCTTGCCGTCACACACCAGTGCCCGGGGGATGCAGTGGTGGCCGCCGCAGTCGAACTCCCCGTCGGGGTCGCACGGCCGGGCAGCGGCGGTCGCGTTGCAGTGGTCCTCGTCCGAGCGGTCGGGACACTCGACGCGGCCGTTGCACTCCAGCTGGCCCGGGATGCAGTGCATGTTGGCGCACTGGAACTGGTCCGGCCGGCACGTGTTGGTGCAGTTGTGCTCGTCCGACTCGTCGGGGCAGTCGGGGTCGCCGTCGCACTGCCACGAGGCGTGCACGCAGTCGACCCCGTTGGCGCACGCAAACTCGCGCTCCTTGCACGCGCTCGGCCGCTCCGTCGGGCAGTGCCGCTCGTCCGAGCCGTCCAGGCAGTCCACGTCCCCGTCGCACCGCCACCGATCCGGAATGCAGCGCCCGTTGGAGCACATGAACTCGGCGCTGGAGCACGTCACGTTGGCTGCACCACAGACAGACGGGCCGCACAGCTGAGCCACACTCGTCCAAACTTCTCCACACGTACACACTGGCAAGCATCAACCGTTTACGTACAGCAAGCTCTGCTGCAACATTAGGCCGCCTTCCAGACTTGTGAAGGCGAATGTAGAACAGCCAACTCAAGACAAAGAGAAGTAGAAAGAGGTTATGGCTGCAGTTTGGCGTGCAGTAATTGCTTCCCATTCAGTTCGAAACTGTAACCATTTTTGGAGATGTGCACATAAAATGAAGAGCCAATCATGTTCACTGGGAGCAGACAGCTTCACGGCCGCCATCCCGACAGCCTGAACTGCCGGGAAGTGCAGTTGTGGCACAATACACTGGAGTAGCCAAACAGCACACCGCACTGGAAGAGGGAAAACAGCAGATGGAAAGAAATGTGCCAAGCCCAAGCCCGGCTACCAGAAAGCAGCAGCGGGCAGTGCAGGCAAAGAGGGGAGAGGCGCTTACCACAGCCCTTCTCGTCGCTGCCGTCGCCACAGTCGTCGTCCTGGTCACACTTCCAGCGCTTGGTGATGCACTTGCCGTTGTCGCACGAGAATTCTTCTTGCGTGCACGTCACCGCCGCTGGCAACAGAGGCAGAACCGACCGTGAGCCGCAAAAGACGCTCCCCATGGGAACTGAACTGGATCTGCCCGAGTGAGCTCGCACCACGCTCAACTCGGCCAATCTGCTGTCGGTGTGCGTGTTGCGATGACTCGGGCAGCACCAACAAAGCTAGATCCCCCCCCCCCCACCACGAACGTTACGGTACAGACACAGGCTGCATTTCTAGGGTAGCCCCTGCGGAAGGCTGCTGCCGCGCTCTGTGCAGCCTACCCCAGGTTCACAACAGCTGCAAGAATATCGAGCAGATTCCCGTACCAGGGGTGAGATAGCTGAAACAGATGTGGGAGCAGTTTTTGGAACAGCGATTTTGGAGCAGAAGAACATTGATTTATATGTCATCCTAGGGAGGCTAAAAAATTAAGTTTTTGGCAACTTGAGAAGACAAGTGGACTTCTTAATCAGTTTTGAGGGTACATAACACTGAAACAGCCTGAGCAGAAAGTTTATTGTAGATGCGACTGCATCTCATTCACTCGCCTTGTCCCTCCATACGGCGTTGTTGTCCGTCCACACCCCTCCCCCTACACTATAAAAAAAATAATTCTTAGCGGCGCCCGGTTTCGATCCCACGACCCTGTGGGCGGAACGCGAGGGACATGGTGCTCTTCCCTCTGCGCCACAAAACCGAGACAGAATCAAATGCTACGAACGCGCCTTACATCCTAGACTCATTCAAACTACGTCAAGATGCTACTGATACAACGCATGATGGGGCAATGATTAACACTTGCAATAAAAGAAAAGAACCTCCCACTTACAGCAACAATGATGGAGTAAAGGTCGTTGCGACAGCGAAGCCCCAAGTATACCACTTAGAGAGATTGACCAAGATTGGCCAATAAAACATAATAATAATCATAAAACATTATAATCATACGCGTTCCCGACACGTTTCACGCGATTTCAGAATCAATCCAACGGAAACACCAAGTGAACCCCACGATGCGTCGCATCTACACAGGGTTCCCCTCGCGGGGAGGTGGGCGCAATTTTATCAGAGTATCTCAAGGTACGAAATGCACTAGCTTTTTAGAAACTTTTTTCAATCATGAGACTGTATATTCATCAACAGTGCAGGTGAAGTTGAAAACATCAAATCGAAAGACACGGCAGTATAAGGCATTGTTTTTATCATTTGAATGTCCAAATTATTTTGGTAATCCCAGACTGCTGTACGCACATGTACAAGTGTAGAGAAAAGGCAAAAGTTCTGCAAGGCGACATGACGCGCGTTGCACCACAACAGACCTCTCATTTCAATCCCGAGGCGCACGTTTACCATGATCGTAATTCGAGTAGCATTGAGTAGCGCTGCTGCATTTAGCCATCTCGCTTTTGGCAATACATTTCACTCCAGGTAGGTAAATTATTATTACTAGCGTACAATAATAACCAGTCCAACTATTGCTGTTTGCACATTTTGCGGCGATGGAGCCTGCGCCGCAACATCTGCCATGTCGGTCATACCAATCCCACCGCTCACGAGTTCGCTGTCAAACGCAGCAACAACTCAGTGTTTTACATCATCGCAATGAGCCCAAAATGTTACTTCACACAAGCAGCACGCCTCACACTCAAGGACAAACCACGGCGAAGTAGTGGGCCCTACGTTGCTTCCCCCTGTCTTTCGAGACGTGCAACTTCCGGCGCCAGATCGAACAACTAAGTTAAAACCCAGCCACCCGCATAACCTAAACCACGGTAGAGATCGGCGAAGCACACTGGGCGCCTGAACTACGAGTAGACGCTTCACCCGGTGGTTGTTTTCCAATGTAACCATACCACGCAAGATGGTGGCGCCCAGTGGTGTTATCCCGGATATACGGCACTCCAAAAATTGTTTTTCTCTCGTCAACCTCCAGAAATAGTTTCTCGCCTCAGCTGACACGTCTTTTTCGCCAGCACTTTGCAATGGTATTCAAAGGGAAAACTTTAGAAACGCACAGAATACAGCATGTGCAACCCGACAATATTACTTTCGGAAACTTCACTGGGACATTTTTTTTATTGATTCTCGTTTTTTTTTTTCTGATTAGTTAATCAACAATCAAACCGCAAAGAAACCTTGGGGGTGCTGGAAAATCATGTTGTCCAGTCGACATTTGCATCGAAAGTGACATGAGCGTCCAAATCCTTGCTGCACTGACTGTTCCGGAGGCGTTTGGCGCAATTTTCATAGTTTTCCCGCTAATGGAGCAGCCTGGCGCAGGAAAAAGTTTCGTGTCAGAAATGCGCAATAGGCGCACTTATCCTGCTGTACCTGCCCTGCTGTACTTGCGCACAAGTGAAGAACGACAACGGAAGTCGCCCCTGCGCCTCACCACCTCAACCAGCTGCGCCTCCAAGTGGTGTGCCACTGCGAGTGCAGTCGAGCCCACTTATAACGAATATCGGATATAACGATGAACAGCTATGGCCCCGTCCACTTTTGTATGCTTTCCATGGTGAAATAAACCACTCATCCCAATAATGCCCCAGTGGCACGACATCGGATATATCGATTGAATCCGGTTACCGCGGGCACCAAAATTCCTGCTGATGGCATGCGCTGTGCCGGGTGCACCTCGCATCCCCTCCAGCCCTTGCAAAACGAGTCGCCTGTGCCGCTTGCCAGGAGGGCAGCAGTTTTCCTTCCGAAGCCCCCTCCCGGCGCCACTGTTTTAACGCTCACTTGCGTGTTTGCCGGCTGTGCTGCACGTAGACCGCTTTGAGTTTGACTACGTGCCTCTGCAACTGCCTCGGTTTTTCCATGGAAGGGACGTCAGGGGCAGTGTTGGACACGTCCGACTGCTTCGCTGAACAGGCGATTGCTGTGCGGGTACGTGCTGTGTACAGCAGTGGCCGTGCAGCCCACTTGGGCAGTGGCTTCGCAGGTGGCCACACACTCGATACAGTGCTTTCGCCAGCCACCTTTTGCTCAACCATGTGGAGTATGCAAGCTTCGTGTGAAGCAAAGCAGGCTGAGCGACTATGGCTTCTTTTCCGTAAATAAGTAGTAGCCGTACAGCTTTGCGTGCATATGAATTTGAGTTCTGTTTAGTCGTGCATAGAATTTGAGTTCTGTTTATTTTGCAACCCACTCAGTTTTAAACCGTTATCGGTTGTAACAATGGAATTCCCTTGGCACCACTGGATATTGTCATAAGTGGACTTGACTGCATTTTGAATGTGACGGGAGCCAAGCCGCGATTTTTCAGACTTCATCTCCCTAGGGATTACTGCAGCAACAGCAAACAAACCATGCGAGAAGAAGCAGCAGCTGACAGTGTTTCACACTAGGCAAAGCCTCCTCCCAAAATGCTTGCACACTGACATACAGAAGGTCTGCCACTTCAGCAGAGGGACACCCTACGCGAGCACAGCAATCCTGAAGCTGCCCTGAGGCGCACACAGCGACAAGACGGCCCTGAGGTGCGCAGCTGGAGACCCACCCAGCCCGCAGCAGCGGCCCCCACTCACAGCAGTGGTCCTTCTCGTCAGAGCCGTCGCTGCAGTCCTCCTGTCCATCGCAGTGCCACGTGATGGGAATGCAGACGCCCTCGTGGGACTGGCACGCAAACTGGTCCGGGGAGCACGTCTTGTTCTCTGCGGCAGCGGCGGCAACGGGGGGTCACTCACCCTGCCCCCCGACGGCTGAGCTCGCTTGTCCCCCGCTCGAGAATCGCATGCGGGACGCTCGCACGGGGGACTGAGCTGGAGGGGCTAGGACGGCTCACCCTGGGAGGCCTGGCCCCACTCTGCTCCACAGAGGACTTTTCAACAGAAAAATGCATCGACTATTGCTTTGAAGTTTACGGTGAGATCAGTACTGTCGTTACTGGGATGAAGCAGTCCCTTCCAGTGAACCAAACCCATATGTTTGCCTACAGGGCCCCTTTTAAGCACGCATGCGCAGCAAAACCAGGCGCACTCCCAGCGCACCCAAACTGCCAACATTGCTTTTCAACCGGCCCCTCTGCCTCAGTGCCCAAGTGAGGCAGTTCACAGTGCAGACAGGGGCGCGCAAAGTCCAAACGCACCCCCCCCAGGCATGCGTGTGGTGGTGGTGATTGCTGCTTTCCTCTAGTGGCAGAAGGCCAACAGAGGGCAAGGAGCTGCAAAAATTATTAGAGAACAAATACAAGTGCCCCAAGAGACTAATATCGCCGAGATAAAGTTGGGTGGTTTCAAGGACAGCTAGCACAGCTGGTGCAAAGTGCTGGGCTGTGGTCACGTGCGTGCCATAGTGATGTTGCTCCATTCCGAGGCCCGTCCCTTGCCCCAACAGCGGGGAGCCCAGGTGTCAGCACATAAAGGCCAGACAAGTGCTCAAGGATCGCATCGCACAGCGCTCGACCCGACCCAGGAATCCCGCACAGGTGCAACGAGGAGGGAGGCTGGAGGAGGGCGCATCCAATTGGATTACAGCTGCTGCAGGGCTTCTCCCCTGCAAGCTGCTGCAATGCAACACCGTGCACATTGCCCCCATCACCAGGGGATCGCAAGTTGACTGATGCTAGGGTTTGACGCGCTGACGCAACGCAGGCGATGGAGGGCTCCGCATTAATTTTGAGCGCCTGCGATCTTTAACGTGCGCTGAAATCTCGTACACACAAGCGTTTTGGCTTTTCGCCTCCATACGCAAGTTCCTCCATACGCAAGTTGTGGATCGCAAGTTCCACATACGCGGCTTCACTCCCACACACCTTGAGTGTGTCGGAAATGTGAAAACATTTGGATGTCTCACCAACTAAATAAATGAGATCAAGAAGTTTGCAAGGATACCCAGGTCACAGTTAGCACAGGACCGCGATAATTGGAGATCTATGGGAGAGGCCTCTGCCCTGCACTGGGCGTAGACAGGCTGCTGCTGATGATGATAAAGTTTTGCGATGTTCTTGCTAGGCTAGGCTAAGTGCTGTGGGGTGAGGCCAAGTTTAGCCGGATTTTACGAGGCTTCTCGACCGTGTCCCCCACACTGACAGCGGATCCAAGGGAGGAACAAACCAGGTTGATTCCCAGCTCCGCTGCTTCTCCAGCCTTGCACCATTAATGCAAGCTGTGGCACTTTTTTTTTCTTTTTTTTTTTTTTTTTGCGTTTCAGCAGCCCAAAAAAGACTTTCACCGATAAAATGGTACGGTAAGGGGTGCGCATGCACATACGCCCCTTGTGCTCACACTCGAGAAGGTTCAAAAGCCGGCTTCCCTGTCCCAATACCCGTCTGCGGTGGTGCACCCTTCACAGACGGCACAGTTTTTTTTCTTGGTACAGTTAAACCTCGATGTAACGAAGACCGCAAAATTCATAATTTACTTCGTTACATTAAAATTCACAGTTATAGCAGGGGTTAGACAGCTGAACCATATTTGCGAGCAGTTTTTGGAGCAGTGAAAACTATTTTGGAGCAGAAGAATGTTGATTTGGAGCAGGAGAACGACATTTATTATGTCACCTTAGGAGCATAAAAAAAATTACACAGTTAACTTCCAGGGGAAAAGTGCACTTTTCAATCGGTTTTGAAATAAAGTTTCTTCTACTAGAGTATCACAAGGCACAAACTGCACTACCTTTTTACAAACCATTTTTAAATTCTTGGGCTGTATGCATAGATAACACGAAGTGCCCTTGAAATCTCGAAAACAGGCGCGGAAAGACGTAGACTAAGAAGAGAAATACACAGGACGACGCGCTATCCAACAAAACTATCCAACTATGTAACAAAAGGTTGAAATGATCACCCTTGAGCAATAATTTTAGATGCGACTGCATCTCATTCACTCGCCTTGTCCCTCCATACGGCGTTGTTGTTGCCCGTCCACACCTCTCCCCCATTCTCCTCGCCGCGCGAGCTGTGCTCTCCGCCGCTCACCCCCTCTCCTCTCCGATAGCGAACACTCTCTCGCGAGGGACACTGGATTGGATTCGATTGGGTTGGCTTGGCTTGGCTTGGATTAAAGTGGATAGTGTTGGATTGTGTTGCATCATAGCCCCGCCACGTTGCGTCATAGCCGCCGTCGTTCCTGCACTGGCGTTCCAATTTCGGGCACGTGCATAGACTTGATCTTCGCTGCAAATTGCACGGTGGTCCCGTTACTTCACCATCCACTACCTGTACACTTCAGCCACCACAAGGCCGTCATCGTTAACGTTACGCCGCGTTTAGAGAATCAACCCAACGGAAACACCAAGTGAACCCCGAAGATGCGTCGCACCTCCACAGGGTTCCCCTCGCGGGAAGGTGGGGCATTTTTTTTATTTGGTATGATATTATGAAGCGTTCTGTTCACTGGTAAATGTCCGTAAATCTCTAATCAGATTATTATGCAAAATAGGTCAACATTTTTTTTTTTTTTTTCACTTTCGCTCCTAAAAAATGCGCAGCTATCATGAAGAGAGCTGATGGGAGCTAGGAGTGCTGCGCCTGCGATAAGCCACCTTACCTGCGAGGCCGCAAGAGCAAGAAATCTAACGAAGCCAGAAAAACTGCAACGAAGTCAAGTCAAGCCAAGCCATGCCAATGGTCTTCGTTGGGAAGCCAATTTGGCGATAACGTCAAAGTGCGGCTGGCGTGTGTGTACGTTCGGGAAGACGACGGTTAGAAGGAAGCGCCTTGTAGCGGTATTTCACATCAGACGCGTGTGCATCGCGTCACCGAGAAGTGTTGGAGATGTGTCTAACGCCCGTATAACTTTGGCAGGTATGAACCAGGCCGCAGCGCGATCCATCATGGACCTGTCACCTCGCGGCTTCGGACATCTTTGCTCCGTCTGCTATGCTGTGTAACGAACCTCTGACATCGAAAAAAGCGTGTGCATCACGTCATCCAGAAGTGTTGGCGATGTGTCTAGCGCCCGCCTAACATTGACAAGTATGATCCGGGCCGCCGCCCGACCCATCTTTGACCCGTCACCTCGCCGCTTCGGACTCCTTTGTTCATTCTCAAGGGAATGCCTCGCGACGAAGAGACTCCATTCTAATCGCGTGTGGCGGAAGGGTGAATGCTGTTTTGAAGTTGCATCGCAATGGGAATGCTGTTCAATCGTCCATTAATGCGCTAGATATGTAGCTATGGCTGGGCCGTACAGGTTTGACTTCAGCTTTTCTGATTGCATGCTGCAGCTATTTTGTGGATTTGCATTGCAATTCGTTCGTTCTTAATCAGGTTACGAACTTATGTATCGTTAAATTATTCAGCCAGATTTCTGTCAGCCAGAGGAATTGGTCTGTGTACCCTGATAATAAAATGTGTTACCATGTTTCATTGCTTTGTTCAAACTTGCCACTGGTTCTGATAGAACTAGTACACTCTGGTAGACCTATCAAACTAATACACACTGATAGACCTAATAGACTAATACACACTGATAGAACTAATAGGCTAATACAGACTGATAGAACTAATAGACTAATACAGGCTGATAGGTCTATTAGTGGCAATAAGCATACGGGTATTAGAATTTGTATCAGAATTTTTGCTAGGGGCATCACGCGGGTGGTCTCAGCTGCTGCGTCAGCGCGCCTGCGGCTTGCCGGGTGTGTTTTTGCGGGGAGAAAACGGTCCATGAGGTTCATGCTGATGCCCGAGTAGACGATTAAGCTCCGACAGAAACAGAACGAGTGTGCCACCCATGTATGCACACCATGCAATTGCAAGCAAGGAGCTCGCTCACGGACTCTGTGGCTCGCTGCATCCGCAGCATTGGGCGGGCCGTGTCGCTGTTTGCGTTTTATTGAGACCCCGTTTCGGCGCTTGCGTCTCAAAATCTACTTCAACTGAAATTTCGTGCCTGAATCACCATGAAACTTCGTTACATTGTAATTCCGGCAAGTGGGACTTCGTTACAGAGAGGGTGAAAATACATGGTGTGCATACACTTGAAGTTTCAAAATATTCCGTGGTTCATTACATCGAGGATTTCGTTACACTGAAGTTCGTTACATCGAGGTTTAACTGTATTTTTGCGAACGCCACGAGACCAAACTCGAGCTTGTGCAGCGCCGCTGTTAAAAGCTGCGGAAGATGTGGCCTCCCGAGGCAGAGGAAACTGCCACCAAGAGTGCACCCTTCACGGGTTGAGGGCACGTCCTTGGCGTCCAGCCCTCGCAAGAAGAACCGTGGGGGAGGGGCAACGGGAGTGCAGCGGACTCACTGCACATGGCCACGTCTTCGTCCGAGTGGTCCTCGCAGTCGGGCTCGTTGTCGCACTGCCACCGGCTGGGTATGCAGTGGCCGTTCTTGCACGCAAACTCCATCTCCGAACAGGTGCGCTTCTCTGCGGGGGGACGGCGACAAGGGAGTCAGTCGAGCAAGGCAGTGAAGACCGGGCACCACCACCCACCCTCGTATTTGCGCGCGGCGAGCAGAAAGCGGCACCCAGGAACTTGTTCACCACGCATGAGCGCTGTCTCCAACATGATCCAAATTTTGGACATGGCAACAGACCCCGTTTCTTTCACTCCAGCCGGTGTGCAAGCACTGTTAGTTCATTATTAAGCCTGGAGACTCTAGGAACAACAGTGCCAGATCGATATGGCACCTTCACCGTGCAGGCCGACAAAATTTGTTAGGTGCCATAATGAATCAAGCACGGCGTGACATATTTGCACACGACCAAGGAAAACACAAAGAAGGAAGAGCACTACCTCACGCGGTAACAGCGTTACTTTTGTAACTCGACAGACCCAATGTGCATTGTTGATGTCGCAAAATCTGTGCAATGGCTCAGTCATTTTGACAATTCAAGATTAGCAAAGTTTTTCTCAAGAGAACTGCTAGCATGCCCCAAAACAGGTGTGACACCGAAACAATAAGCAAAACCTCGCTTTTCTGATGGAGGCGAAAAGCAAAAATGCCCGTGTGTACGAGATTTCGGCGCACGTTAAAGATCCCCAGGTGGACAAAATTAATCCGGAGCCCTCCACTACGGCGCGCCTCATCGCCTGTGTTGCGTCGGCGCGTTAAACCCTACAATCAATCAATCATCATCAATAAGCAAAACCAAGGTAAAGAACAGGGCATAAGGCAACCGAAGCAAACAGTCCTGATGACAGCACTGCACATGCAGCAAGGCTCGGCAGTGGTTAACGGCCCTGTCTTCGAATATGGCCCGCTTGGGTGCAATGAAGCTTCTCTTTCAAAAGGCAGATGCACAAGCGAACCACCTTGAACCATATGCACCCATGGTGTCATCAGAATTATATTTCGGGAAAGGGGGCTGCCACCGAGAAAATAAAAAGAAAAAGCGGCTGCGCCAGACCCCCAAACAATGTAGTATTTCTTTGCATGCGTAAATTTCCGGGGGTGTTCTGACACCAAAACAGCCCCCTGGCTACAACCCTGGTTGGTACAGGCCGTAACTTGGCAGCATTTCACTGGCTGGGTGTTGCTTCCCCACAGCAGAGTAAAAATTGGTCAGTGGTTGTTCACCATGGAAATAACTTTGTGCGCACAAAACCAGGTTTCCGTGTCTTTTCAACACGAAAGTGTTTTATTCCGGGGTCTCACTGACGTCATATCCGTCACAGAAATGACGGCGCCAGAAAAAGTGTCATTCACGCGGCAGCGCCCGGCTTAGAGCCCACGAACTCTCACTGCAACGGGAGGTACGAGGCCTTATATACTTCCATATGACTCACTCAGATGGTGCTGCCATCTAGAAGAGGCGGAGCGAAGCAGCGCATCATGGCGCTAATGAGCACAGACAGTTGGCGCCTCGATGCCAGGAACTTCGCGTATGGGGGACATGCATAGGGTGCCTTAATTCACGCGTCCGCCGTACAGGGTGGAAACACGTTTACGCTGGCGCCGCCATTTTGGGACACTCACTCGTCACCGGAGCAAGTCATTGTATCAAAACTGCGCTGAAATTATCGAAGCAACGCGGTTTACTGGCGATGTTTGAATCGTCTCTCTGTTTCGCGCGGCTGAGTCTTGCGGGAAATGAAAAGAGCAGTGCGTTAAGCACTTTGACCCAATAGCGGCGACACGGGACCATTCAAGGTGCCTCGAGGCACCCTGGACACGCGTGAATTGAGGCAACCTACACTGCGCACTCCTTTGAGAGAACTTGTATTATGCGCCACGATTGGGTGGATGTTGCGTGGGCGACAGCGACGAGAGACACACCAGCGGGGGGAAGCGTTCACAGTCCACACAACAAGCTGAGCTCGTCGCAACGCAACCGCCTGCCACGGAACAGAAACTGGTCGCACCTTTGCCGAAGCGACCCGCCAGCAATGCGTCGCTCGCCAAGCACACCCACAAGACAGCCACCAAACCACAAATCATGCTCCTTTCGCTGCACATGTCACTTTCGTGTTTTACCGATTCCTATGAGAGGAATCAGCCAGTTTTTTTTTTTGTCCCCGTTTTGTGGACGCAAAGTCAACGCCATCAACGCGCACCAACTAGCCCGTGTTTCATCGGTATTGTCGATCACCCAACATCGCACATTTTGGTGCACAAGCATTCTTCGGCTATCCCAAGCAAGAACCCACACGTCACGTCATCGGGAAATGTCCTGAGGCCTCCGTAGCTTGTGATCAGAATGCTTATACTGCCCTGTAAACATGCCTTACCAGCAATGCGTTTGTGCAGAGCAGTGAAGCCGACCCGGGACAAACTTGGGCTTTTTGTTTGTTTTCTACAGCCACACGCCCAGAGGGTATCGCGAAACATCCGCGCGCGGGAACATTCCCGACAGACGCTAGATTAACGCTCGGAACGAATCGTGCAGCAGACGACACGGAGTGGCGCGTGGCAAGAGGAAATACGAAGGGCAGGTGGGCCGACGTGCGGCATCGTACGAGCGGCGTCGTACGTACGGTGGGCGGATGCGGCCGCTGCGTTCAATGCCTCCTCGGGGAGAGCGCGGAATAGAGGGCAATCAGTCACAGTTTACGAGCTGGGACATGCCGCCTGAAGGTTACGCCACGTGCCACAAGGCGGTCGCGGAAAAGCTGCGCGAACAATGAACGGCGAGACGGCGCCGCCGCTGCGAACAACAAGAGAAGGGACAGAGACGCGCGCGATGGCGTAGAATCAGGCGTTCACCAAGCAGCCAATGAGCTCGCGAGGTGTGGCAGTACGTCACGACCGACCGCCGGCGGCGGCAGGGAAAGGCCACGCCGGCGTGCGACGAAACGAGCGGAGGAGTAGGTCGAAATGCCCCCTCGCCCCGCCGCGCGCAAAATAAGCCCACGCAGCCGTGCCAAGTGCTTAATCGGACTTCAAATTCGAAGCGCTGGGCCGCGCGCACAGCTCCACTCCCCGGTCAAAAAGACGACGCAATCTCCAGTCGGCGCCTGCCCGACGGAGACACGTGCCTGCAGCCTGTGCGCTACGGCCGATAGTCCGCCGTGGACACCTCGGCGTAAACAGACAGCGCTAAAACAGGGACGAAGAAGAAACATTTGCGGTCTGTGAAGATGCTGTTCGACCACCGGAACCCTATATGGATTCCGACTAAGAATTATGGTAGCGTCTGTTTTCATGGCAGCCGTGATAATTACCGTTCTCACGGCAGTCGCCTCCGATTGGCTGAGAACGCCACCCGGGGCTTCTTTGCGACAAATATTCGTCAAAAACTCTTTTACGGCCTTTTCCGTGGCTTTGCGGTGTATGCCTGCTTTGGAAGGAGAGTACTGGAGTTAGAATACGGCAGAGGTCAGCTGTGCTTTTTTTTTTTTTTTCGAAGTTTTCAAAATTCCAGAATTATTCGTTTATTGCGATATCGTTAGCGCTTTCCCACTCTGGTTATTCCAATTACCCCGCTATCGACGCACGTGACTTCTGGGTTGGGTTGTTTAAAAGTAGTTAAGTTGGGCTCGGTTAAGTTTAACTGTTGGATTGAGTTAGGTTAGGGTACGTGGGGTTTCGTTGCGTTAGTTTAGTTAAGTTACACGTTAGCTTAGCTTCGGTAAGGTTAGGTTACAGTAGCGTACATTACCTGAAACCTTGCCCCCCCAGGCGAAAAAAACAATTGGAGGACCATTTGGACCTGCCGAAAACACAATGGGTTCAAATGGAACCATTTGCATTTTCAAATGGTTCCATTTGGACCAATCGTGTTTTTGACAAGTCCAATTGGACCTCCAATTGTTTTTTTCGCCAGGGCCCCCCCCCCCTTTTGTCACTTGAATCGCTTGAATTATAACGTGGCAGCAGTATGCGACTGTCGTTGGTTACCTGTGCAAAACGGAGGCTCTGCTATGTTAGGTTACGTCAACTAATATTATTAAGCTAAGTTTGGGTGCATCAGTCTTTGGTGGGAACTGCCGCGAGAAATTTCCGAAGGTAATTCTCACGACTCCCGTGAGAATAGACGCACCATAGAATACAAACGTCCGTTCACTCGCAAGGTCACGTGGGTCTGCACTGGTGGTGGTCATACTGCCGAGTTGGATTTAAAAAAAACAGTAATCTATTGAAGCAAGACAAAAAAAACAGTACGAGGGAGTTTTCCGAAGCTTAAAGAATAGAAAAAGCAGGAGATCACCGTATACTATAAGCCTGGCAGCGACAATGATTTCGTATAAAGAGGTCGCATACTCCTACAGCAATGACCACCCTTAAGGTTCGGTTATTGCACGGAGGACAGAAAAGGTTGGTTATTGTGTTTCCCATCTTCGGATTTGTGCCCCCTGCAACGGGATTTTGCACGCCACTGCTTGGTATTCATGCGCAACTCGCCATAAACGATCGGGCGAAGGTGACAGTTTGAGCACCGCACACTTCTCGCTCGTTCGTCCGAATGTGCGCTGTTCAGACTTGCATCACGATTAACTAGGCAGTTTCGGTTTCGCTTGCAACAGAACAGTAAACATATGTTGCAAGCGGAACCGAAACTGCTCCAGCTAGAGGCAGCGCTGAAAGTAAGGAGGTTCGTCTTAGACACTGAGGAACAGGACAGAGCTGAGGGACTCGATGACGCACGGCTGATGTTTCTTTTTTTTCACGCAGGACGCGTAAGCAGCCACACCGCTAGCAGGCTGTCTCATACGACGCGAAACGTGAGCGGAATCGTCGGCGCCAACGCGAGTGGTACCAAACGGCCACACACAGCCTGCTTTGCGTGGTCCGGAGCCGGAGGCTAGCTCGGCCCCGTGACAGCCCGTGAGTAGAACTGCGGGGAAGGAATTTCAGCCAGTGCGCCTGTCGGAGTCATCCGCGTCACGAGAGGCGGAGAGAGGATGCGGCAGCGGAGTGGCTCGCTACCGCCTTCAAAGTGCGCAAGCACACTCGAGTGCCCGAAAAAGGGGGGCAACGGCGCACATTTTCACACAGGGAATGCGGGGAGAGTGGCGAATTTCCCATCCCGAGGGTAGCAGGCCCTCGGCTCACGTCGACTTCAGTATGCGCACTCCACAACCGGCGCTCGGCGAGGGTGTGGGGAATGCGCATTTCACGCGCGTCCAGCAGGGCTCGCTGGAGTGCTGAGCGAAAGCGCGCAAGAAAAGGGGGCGACGAAACAGTGCCGCTGAAACAGTGTCAAGAGCATCGCCGGAAGGGGGAGTCGGGCTCCTCACACGGACGGCCGCTGCGATCAGCAGCCCCGAAGCACGCTTCACGTGGGCGGAGCTTCGGATTCGGAGCGAAGCTGCGCGAGGCAGCAGCGTCGCGGCTCGCAGCGAGAGAGCACTGCTGTGCCGCTTATCCTCGAGGCAGCTTTAACGCGCCTGCGTTAGCAGAACAGCCAGCGCCAACGCCGGTTCGCGAAAATCGGGTCACGACGAATGTGAGACACGTGGGTTTTGCTCCTGTGACCACTGCGAGAACCACCCCGCGAAACGCAGTGGTTCTCACACTGGTCGGCAATTCAAAGGAGCCACAGGATCCCTTCCCTAGTATGCCCATCCGTGACGTCAACTGCAGTCGCTGTCTAACACAGCGCGGCACCCTCGGTCACTACAGAAGGAAAGAAAAAAAAAAGAAAAAAAACGAGAATTTGGCGCAGCTCGCACCAGTGGCGCAAGCGTGGAGAAAGAGCAGAGCTGGAGGCCTCCGTCGGAGACCCGGCTGTTGCGCCTCGCACGGATTTCCGAACTTGCCGCTGAAAGTTCTCCATCAATGGCAGGACCGGATCGTTCTGTCCGCAGCCTTTCCCAGCTCTCCCAAAGCGGATCGCGTAGCACGCGCTAGAACTCGCGGCAACCAGCTTCGCCAACTCGGCGTCTGAGCTGCCCACTTCAGGCGCGAACGCCCGGGAACATGGCGAGTACATACAAAACGCGCGAGAGATCCCGCCACGAACGCCGGGCAGGGTGTTCTCGAAGGCGGAGCTGGCCGACGCCGGGCGCACGCTTGCTATTAAAAAAGGAACACTGAAGTGAATTTGTCAAGCTCCCGTTTTTGCTTGCACTGCGTAGACTGGCTCAAATTAGCACACTTTTCATCGTTTATCCGGTTGACAAATCGGTAATTATTTTACAAAGCGCGAAAGAAGAAAAACTACCATGCGCGGTTTGCGGCGGCCGCGCCAACTAAGCTGTGACGTTGGGAGGAGGGAGCACCGTGATTGGACGATGCCCAAGGTTAGCAATCAAACAAGTTTCGGTTTCGGTTCTGTAAATCAACATGTTTGACATCCGATGGCGTCGTTGGATGGGCATTCTCAATATCCCAGTAATCGTAGTACCGCGCTTCTGCCATGTTGTCGGCTGTAAAATCCATAAGATAAGCCTCCCAGGATGGCTTGGAATCGTAGCATTCCCTAGCCGAGGCCTACGCAGTGCATGAACGCCCCCCGCGTCCCCGCAGACGCTCAAATGCATGCGCTTTTCCCCCATATTTGGAGCTTGCCTCACTCATGCCTGTATCGTAAAAAGCGTGTTCGCACCAGGCCAAGGGTCTCTTGATTCTGGCCTGTGCCCACTGCCCGCAAGCAGTTGGTGCTTATGGCAACAGCACGCCAACGAGAACGCGCTAGCGCGCCAGTGCCACGCTGCGCGAGTTCTGCGGACTAGTTCGTGGAGCAGTGAACGTAGCGGCCCAAAAAAAGGTGCACTGAGTATAGAAGACATCGGCGAAAAACAAAAAAGTTACCTTATAAAAAAAAAAAAGCTTGTACCCGCGGAGATTCGAACTTGTGACGGGCAAAACATTTGCCATGATATACCTAGCGCTCCAGACCACACGGCCACGGGCGAGAGCGCTGCAGTTGCCGAAAATATAAGGTATATAATGTATAACCAGTTTACACTTATTTAGTTTTAGTATTTCAAGCAGCTTAAGTGACTATTTGTTGTATTGCGCTCGTGCAGTAAGCGTCCCCCGGGTTTCCAAAATAGCTCACGCCAAGCAATTGCATTTCTTAGACGGAAAAGCGTTCGCAGATGCGTAGTCGTGCTGCTGACCGCTGTGCTTCTTCGCCCAGCGCAAAAAAGTGCTTCCCGCACCCTAGTTTTACGCTGTACGGTAAAAATATCAGTTGATTTTATTTCCTTAGTACCTATATTGACTTCGCTGACTCTTCTACCCCTTCAAGAGGCCTTATATTTTCCTACTGGCGTACCAGTCAGCGAAGCGTCGCATGTGCGCTTGTGCAGCGCTTGAGCGACCTTGACTTGGAGCTAGATACAGAGTACAAACTAACGAAGTAAAGAAAGGCACAATCTTCCATTCACAAACGTGTTGTGGCTTAGTTTCAACTGATCGAGCGAATTGCCATGACCCGTCGGCGGCCGGCGGACTAAACGTTGGGCCGACTGACTCGGTCGTGGAAGGTCGGGGAGCCGTGCAGTAGCGCAGCCAATTGCGAGCTCGGCTCCTCCCGACGTCACACGAAAACGCCACAGAAAATGGGCGAGCGTAAAGAGAGGAGGACAGCATTTTCGAATTAATTTTTCTACTAAATAAAATCGCGTAAACACGCTCAGAGTTGTCGAAACATGGCCTGGGGACTCCGGACTACAATTTGCGCAAGTAATCCCGCAATGTTTACATATCACTTCAGTGTCCCTTTAAAGCAAAGCTTCACTGCTTTCGTCCAGCGATTTCGTGCAGGACGCGCAAACGACCGTTTGACCGGAGAAACACCCCCGCGACACACCCCTCCAAGAGCATCGCGTGATCTGCCGGGCCAGCTGTTGGCGCCTGCGGGCGCCGACAGCGGTCGCCACCGCCGCTGCGGCCGAGGCAGCCAACAACCCCCCGCAGCCATAGAGTTTCTTAGTAAGTATACTAGAGATGAAACTGCGCCTCGTTAGCCATGTCGTCGTGGGGGTTCATGGGAAGACCCCCCTTTTTGGCTTGGGCTTGGCATGACAACCGGATTCTTAAGCGGTTTTGGGGATTTGCTTTCTTCGCTATGCATTAACACGTTTACGAGCTACAAGGAAGCCGAAATCCTCCCTGCTTTGTGGTAGCCGTGTTCAGTGAAACAGCAGGAAATGAGTAATCGCACCTCGCGTTGCTCATGCCACAGTCGAAGGACGTATGACTGAGCGGGTAATATGCCGCCGCGAAATTTGTAGCCAAAGAAAAGGAGAAACAAAACTTACTTCGACGAAGACCAGATACGGGCGCTTGTATGCATCCTATCTTGTCATCGTCCTCGACTGTAACGACACGTTTTCTTTTTTCTTGTTAAACTAGCAGGCGGTCGCGGTCCACCGGTTCGCCACGAAGGCAACGTTTTCATAGGCACGCTCAAAAAACTTTCGAAACTCTTCAAACAACTTGTTATTTGAAATAAGGGTAAAATAATAAAATCACAGTCTCTAATGAGTTACCCCCAAATATTAACATTGTTCGTAACTACAACCTTGGCCTGCGGAATAGCAGGCACAACCGTTCCGGCGAATAATACGCTTTACTTCTTTTTTCCTTCGTTTTAAAACAGCCTGTTTTTATTTTCCACTTAATTGCACACTATTCTTCGCGTTTTTGTGGCACTTCGTTTAATTTTGCGGTCACTAAACGTTTCAATCCAAGCCAATGAAGAAACTAAGGCGAGCGCGATGTATAATGGCGGTCCATGACGACCCAGACGACCTTGATGTGAGCCGCTTGACGCTAGTGCCAGATATTCCTCTCTAGTGTATACTGTAAGAAACTACATTATCTCTATGAGAAACTATGCCCGCAGCCTCCCATGCATGCGGCGCTGGTGTCGTTTCGGGCAACGTGACTCGTCTCGCGCCCGGCGAAGAGGAACGGTGCGTTCTCCATGAATGACGTTCGCCCGGCCTCCTCCTGTGAGCGTTGCACGTAGCCGAACGGCTTTGAGACGTGGTCAGCTAAACCAAGACTCAACCAGACTACAGCGCGAGACACATGGACGACTGGTGCACGCGATTCGCATGCGACTGACCGTTACGACGGTCGCCACGACCAGTCGAACGCGTGAATTTGATACACATGCTGCAAGTGCGCGTGCGATGCGTCGTCGGCGTGGCTCCGCCCACTGCTTTCGCAACGTGGTGGCCTCCCTGCCTAGGCGCATTCCGGCCGATTTGGGGATGCGCAAGAGAAATCCGAGAGGGAAAAGTGAACATTTATCAACTTGAAGTGAAAATAAACGGTGCTCTGACGTTATACATTGCATTCTTATATGTCCAGTACAGCGGTGTGGGAACATTTAGCACCCACGATCCCGCTCGTCCATGCTGTACGTACCGCTGGCAACACGTCCACCAGGCGGAGAGCGCACGGGTCGGCGGCGGCGGAGTGCCCACAAAATACCGGGAACTGACACTGGCGCCTCCTCGGGGCTTCGAAAGAAACTTTCTCAGCAATGACACCTTCGGGCGGTCATTGGATGTGGCCGCACAACGATCGCAACGGTGGCACCACTGCATCTGGCTTGCCAGTCGCACATCGTGAGCCTCTTCCGACCAGCGAACGACGCCAAAACCGGTCCTAACGATCAGTCGCGTGCACCAGTCGTCCGTGTGCCTCGCGCCTGAGCAAGCTTTCGCATTGCCTATCCAAGGTTAGCTGAACTAAGCCGCGGCCTTTTTTTTTTTTTCTGGAAACGCTCGACGGCGGAAGAAAACGCACAGAAGGATCCCCGAATGGAGGTACTTTCGTAAGCATGACAACGACGCAGTGGCGTGGCCTCGACGCTTTGCTCGAGTCCCCGCAGTGCACTGGCAGTGTTGCTGCAACGTCACGCGCACGTGCTAAGGCCCCGATCGGTGCCTGGCATGACGCGCGGAGTTGTGCCCGAAACACGGCCTCGTCGGTTTGGAAGGGCTGTTGGAAAGCTTAAGCCGCCGGGCAGCTGATCCCGAAAGCCGCTGCCATGCGCAGCTGCCGGAACCTTTATCAGCCCACTCACGCGGTGGCCTTTTACGGCGCCGGATTTACGAGCCCCGCGATTGGCGCAGAATTAACCGCTGCCGCCGCCGCCGTGCGCATGGCGAACGAGAAGGCACCGGGCCCGCTTGCGGGGCCAAATGAGCAGGCAACTTTCGAGGCTCAGCCCAGGCACCCTCACCTTTGGGCGAGGCCGTGCTCAGCGCAAGCCGCCTCTGGCCGGCTCCGAAAGGGCCATGACAAAGCAGTTTGGGCCACCTCGTTCCCACCACTGCCTGTCCAGGAACCAGCGCGTGCTTTCGGAGCGCTTCCTCCCGCGCCGTCCACGCAACCGCTTGGCCGTCGTCGAAGCTCGGCCTGTGCACACGCCCCAGCCTCGCTTTCGGCAGCATCCAGCTGGCCATGGGACCGACCGCTGTGCGCAAGGGGCCGCCTGCGGGGTGGTCGCGCTGGCGCGGCCTGCCACGGTCAGCGGCGCAGGCTGTCTGCAACAGGCCGGCCTTCTCAGCGCTTCGGCAAGCGACTTGGTTTCCGGCAGTGGCCTGTTCCGACACAAGCGACCAAGCAGGCGGGCCCGATGCCGCCACAACTCCGCACTTGCTGCGCCCATTACGAGGCGAGAAGCATAGCGAGGAGATACGGGCGCGACGCGAGGCCCGAGTGCAAAGCGGTGCAGCGGTGTTCCCCGGCAGGCAGCCAAGACCGGAATACGCGTCCCAAACTGGGCCGTGGACGCGCCGGGATTAGAGCTGTGCGGGGAGCCGGCGCATTCAATGCGCCGACCTTGACGGGGGCCATTGCGGCGAAACCGGGCTTGGTCTGCACCATAGCATGGCCCTGCTGGGTCGACAAACAAACAACCGTAAGCGATCCCGAGTACAGCGACACGACCGCTAGCAAACGAGCAGAGTCGCAAGTTCGACTCGGCAGTGCATATTTCACCGCAGACGTACACGCGGAGGGCAGTGCTTACTTGTTCCGTCAGCCCGTGGGGCTCCCTGTACACGAAATTTATCCCGCTCCCTCACAATAGGCGAGGCCACCAAGTTCGCGTCCGCAGTTCGGCAAATGTTGCTCCGCGCTAACCCGATTCGAAGAGGTCGGCTGCACCTCCTTGTGATTGTGCAACGGCCAAGGAATCGAGGCCCGACGGGCGAGCGTGCTCGCCGTTCACGCCTCGGTGCCTGGCGGAGCGATTCGAGGGTGTGCGCGCGTGCTTTCCCGGAAGCCCATCACGCCTTGTTCGCGACCCATCGGACGGGACTGTCAGGGAAGCACCCCGTCGTTCGGTGGGACCGCTCACCGCACCGGCGCCCTTGGGACGCCGCACTGCTAAGCAGACTTGGCAGTAATGAAATTACTTTCTGCTGTAATGAGTACTGTAATGAATTACTTTTCAGTGTTGGTAATTTAGTAATGTAATAAATTACTTCAGGCCAGTAATTTCATGGAAATTACTCATTACTGTCCCAATTACTTTTGACTATGATATAGCTAGCTGTCTGCTTCTCTTGCGGCATAAAAAGTTGACCAAGAAAAGTTGAACAAGTAGAGTTCCAATGCCCAGAGAGTCTCTGGGCATTGGAACTCTACGAACGCGGAGGAAACAACGCTTCGATGGGAGCTCTTTCCCGTGCCTCTTCGTTCCCTTCTCATGCGTTTCAAAGTAATTTTATTATTTTTGAAAAGTAATAGAAATGTAATGTCATTGACACCTGTAATTTAATTACTTTTTGGAAGTAATTTTGCCATCTCTGCTTCGCTAGCACTGTTCTCCGCGGCCAAGTCTGTACACGTCGTTCTTGCTCTCCGGCGGCAGGGCCCCGACTGGAGAGGGGCGAGCGTGCAGCGGCGTCGGCCCACGCAGCATCCCGGTCCCTGTTCTGTCCACTGCAGGCCTTCCCCACAAGCCTCCACCCGCGCCTACACCGCTGCATGCGTGGCCCGAAGCCGATGTTGGGCTCAGCTCGGGGAAAGAGGCAGGCAGGACAAGACGGACCTGGTCAACGGCAATGCGTCGTCGGAGGTGCCGTGTACATGACTACTGCACAGCAGATTCCATGTTACCCACCAAAAGATGCAGCACAGCGAGCGGCGACGCTGTCCAGCGGAAGAGTAACTGGTCCGGGACGCCGTCCTTGAGAAGGCTGTACTCTATTTTTTTTTAATTTCTTTTAATCAACATGGAATTGCCTTTTTTCTAAAACTGTTTTTGGCCTAGTGCCTATTTTATTTATTTTGAATTGGTTTAAACGTGCGATACCTTTGTTGGTGCGGGTTTTCAGCCCGATTTTTGTAATGTGCACATTAGAGGACGGGAATTAAATGGTCGGCCGGCCTGTACCACTTGATTCAGCTACTCGCCCCCTCGCGCATCTGTTTACTACTACTACTCCCCGCAAATGAACTGCTTCCGCGACTCGTACGCACTATTCAGCCGAGAGGACACCGCCACTTCATCAATCGCGGGAGCTGCGAGACGGGCGGGCCTGTGCAGCGAGGTGGGCGACACATGCAGGGGGCGGGAAAATACCGTGCAGCGGCAGCACTCCGTCCTCTCCGCTCGTTCCCGGGGACAGGACTGGGCCGGTGGGCTGGATCTGCAGTTTCCGACACGCTGGGGGCGCACCAGGGTCCCGGTCACGACAGGCTAATAACTACGCACACGGCGGAGCAAGCGGACTGCCAAGACCATTGCAGCGGCGCAGCAACTAGCACTCACGCCCCTACCCGACACGACGTTAAATGAACCGGCGTTCTCGTACAAGAAAGAATCCTCCCAGGCAGCACGGGCGGGGAGCCAAGCAAGGCACAAAACGGCTCCGTGGAAGGTTGAACACTCGACGGCGGCCGACTAGGCCCAAAAGCACTTCCCTGCCGAAAGAGGGCGAGGCGAAACACTCACCGCAGTTCTCCTCGTCGGAGCCGTCTCCGCAGTCGTCTTCGTCGTCGCACCGCCACGTCTTGGGTATGCACTTGTCGTGCCTGGAGCACTTGAACTGGCTCGTGGAGCACTGGTCTGCATGGGGCAGGAGGAGAAAACGCGCCGCTTTTAGGCGCCCGCGACAACACGCACAAAGCGTGCACGCGACTAATGCCCAGCGGTCAGCCCCTCCCCCACCGCGGCTGAAACCGCGGAGCTGCGCTTCTCCCGCGTCCGCTCGAACGCCACCGGGCGAGAGCGGCAGCGCCGTCGCCACGCAAATTCTGCGGCTCGCCCGAGGGAACCGGCAGCGAAGAGAGAAAGCCGCCTTTGCGAGACCACCGCGCCCTCTGTCGGTGGGTCTGGCGACCGGCTTCTGCGAGGCCGTCCGCGGGCCTGCTTGCGTGACGCAGGACCTACGGCGGACGGACGAGGGGACAGCTCCGCGGTTAAAACAAAGGCGATGCGGCTGTTATCCCGTCCTCATCCTTGCCGACGTTCCCACAACCGCGGCAGCAGCACGGCCACTGGGACTGAACCGCTGGAATGAGTACGGCTGGATCGAAATATCCGCTGTACCGGAAAAGTATGTGCAGGTGCCGTCACAAGTAATTTGAGCACGGGAGCTGTGGCCGCAACGCATCGCAGCGCCGTGTAGCTACACCGGCGGTAAACGAAAGGAGCAGAACACGCAGCGCCGACAGTGATAAGCCCCTCTATACCTGTCAGCCCACTTCTTTTAAAGCGGCTTCGAGGGTTGTTCGTTCGCAGCATACCGGTCGCGGCGATGGCGCTGATAGCACAGGCGCTATCTGGCAGCGTCACTCACCCTTTCAGCGCACGCGAGCTGCTGGAGAAGCGTTGAAATCGCAGGGATCTAAAGTGACAATTTTTCTTTTATAACATTTTTAGGTGGGTCTACTATCAGCGTCATCGCCGAGACCAGTATGCTGCGAATGAACAACCCTCGAAGCCACGTTAAAAGAAGTGGGTTGAGGGGGGCTTTCACCATCAGCAGGCGCTGCGTGTTCTGCTCCTTTCGTTTACCGCAGGTGTAGCTACACGGCGCTCCCATGCGGTTCGGCCACAGCTCCCGTGTTCCGACTACTTCTGACGGCACCTGTACAAGCCGGAAAAATAAGCAGCGAGCAAATGATTTTTCCAGCCGGGTTCCCTTGCTCTTGAACGGCGCCCTTACGGAAGAGCCGTTTCCGAGGGATGTCGCCGGCTCAACACGGCCGTTTTCCTGTTACCACGCCAGCGGCGTTTCCTTTCTGCCGCCGCTTGAAACGCGAGCGCACAAACTCGGCAAGTACAGCGTTCACAAGGCGAAGGTTATCCCTTTCTGGTCTGATAGGTGTTTTATATTCAAAAACTGCTCACCGACGCGCGCGATTTATTCACGTGCTTCGACTGCATTCAAGTCCAACGCCATTCGCGCAACGGCCAGCCTGCATGAAACATTCGGGCCACCTCCTGGGGCGGCAAGAAGCATGCAGTGTATAAATGTGTTCTTGGCGCCTTTGCCCACGGAGATGAAACCGTTGCGGGGGCTGTATAAGTCTCTTGTCTTTGAAGCACGAGGCGAAACCCGGTGTTTTAGTACCGCCACTACACGAGACGACGACAGGACACGCCAACAGCCCCAGCCCTAAGCGGCTTGGCCCCCCAAAACTCGGTGAGGCACCTCTTGGTTCAATGCGTACGGCGAAGCATGACTCCCTCCAGGAAGGGAAAAGTGCAGACAGGCGGGAAAGGGCAACGACGTCGCACGATCCGCGACGCCGGCGACTGGCCGGAAGGTTCTGGGGGCGCCACAGGTTCGAACGCGAATTGGAATGCAAACAAGCCGGTCCAAGGACGCCCGCCAGCCACTTTGCGCGACACGCCGAAAAGGTGGCGCGATGACAGGCGCCGTGGCTCCTCTGGGTGGCTCAGCCGGCGAGGCCAATGGGAAGGCCTATCGCGTATCTAGATCGCTCGCAGCGCGCTATCGGTGCTTCTGATCGCGCAAAGGACGCGTCCATGACAGCTGCAGCCTTGCAGCAGTCCTTTCTGGAGCAGCTCGGCAGACCCCACGTCCTCCAGCGCCGCCGGCGACGTCCACGTTATGCCGCACGGCAGGTGCACTAACCCACAGAGCACAACCGAATCGAAAATTGCGGCGCTGGCCTGTGGGCTTGCCCCAGCAAGCACTGCGTTGCACGGGCACGCACGCGAGTAAAAGGAACGAGCGCGTGCGGCCAGACGCTTCCTTTCAAGCATCTCGGCGCGCGCAGAACGCGGCAGGGGAACACGCGCCCGGCGACATTCGGGTGCCGGGTCACGCATGCAGGCAGGCCGCTAACAAGAGCTCCGCCCACGACCCAGAGGCTCAAGGGGCTGCTTCGGAGGGCGGGCGACAGAGAGAGAGAGAGGGAGAGAACAGGCGAACTGCACTTCAAGCAAAGCTCGTCTTCTCGAGCCGCAGGACAGAGGGGGTGCTGAAACCCCGCTCCCACTGCGCGCCTGTCGCCGCCTCGTGACCCCGAGTTCGGCGCGTTGCAGTATCCCGGCGGGTATCCTGCGCGAGACATTTGTGGGGTCTGGGCGTCAGGTGAGTCCGTGAGGTTCTTCTGAACCTGCAGGCCTGAGCTCCCCAGCGCCTCCTCCCAGTGCTGGGCCATTGCGGGAAATGGGCCTTCGGGGCGATCCCACACAAGATGGCGTCTTGTGCACCACATGCAGGGCAATTGGGCGAGGGGTACATTGTGGGGTAAACAGGCTCCAGCTCTTGCTCGGATGGTAGAGCTGCTGCTGTGTTGACCGCTTCATTGCCGCCCAGCCTTAAAGGGACACTGAAGTGAATTTGTCAAGCTCCCGTTTTTGCTTGCACTGCGTAGACTGGCTCAAATTAGCACATTTTCCATCGTTTATCCGGTTCACAAATCGGTAATTATTTTACAAAGCGCGAAAGAAGAAAAACTACCATGCGCGGTTTGCGGCGGCCGCACCAAGGCTGTGACGTTGGGAGGAGGGGGCACCGTGATTGGACGATGCCCAAGGTTAGCAATCAAACAAGTTTCGGTTTCGGTTCTGTAAAACACAACCAATAGCGTTGTTGGATGGGCATTCTCAATATCTCAGTAATAATCGTACCGCGCTCCTGCCATGTTGTCGCCTGTAAAATGCATAAGATAAGCCTCCCAGGACGGCTTGGAATCGTAGCATTCACTAGCCGAGGCCTACGCAGTGCATGAACGTCCTCCGCGTCCCCGCAGACGCTCAAATGCCATTCGCTTTTCCCCTACATTTGGAGCTTGCCTCACTCATGCCTGTATCGTAAAAAAATCACGCCATATCCACGGAATGAATGATGATAAGTGGGGCGAAGCTCGAGAGGGGGAGATCATCGGTAACCGTAACTCTCCCGTGAAAGTTCGCCCATTACATCATTAAGAAAGACGTAAGACTGTGTGCGTACATTGTACAAATCAACTTTTATTTTCGGAGTCAATGCTCCCAGGCCCAGACCTGGTGAAAGACCCCGCGCCATCGAGGACTACCCCGCACCTCCACCACAATTTGTCACGTAGGATGGGACACAACGGTAAAGAAAGAACTTTTATTTAGGGCGAACTTGTGCCCGAACAAGACGAGAGGAAACGAGCAAAGGTCCTTGCGTCTCGTTCGATCTCCGAGAACGACTGCCTGCGTTCGTGGCGTGATCTCTTGCGTGATCTCCCCCTCGCAGTGCACGTGCGCTCGCGCCTCCGTTGGCGAACACAGACAAACTCGCGCTCCCGGTGCCGAGTTTGCGCTGCCGGTTGCAGCCGGTTCTTGCGCGTGCAACGCGGCCCACTTCGCGACATCTCCGAAAGCATGCGGCGGTCACGTACCACGAGACACAAGGGATGGACATAGCTTCGCCCCTAAAAGCGTGTTCGCACCAGGCCAAGGGTCTGTTGATTCTGGCCTCTGCCCACTGCCCGCAAGCAGTCGGTGCTTATGGCAACAGCACGCCAACGAGAACTCGCTAGCGCGCCCGTGCCAGCCTGCCAGTGCCAGCCTGCGCGCGTTCTGTGAACTAGTTCGTGGAGCAATAAACATTGCGGCCCCCCAAAAAAAGTTGAAATCAGTATAGAAAACACCGGCGGAAAAGAAAAAAGTTAACTTATAAAAAAAAAGCACGTACCCTCGGGGATGCGAACTTGTGACTTGCAAACATTTGCACTGACATACCTAGCGCTCCAAACCCCTAGGCCACGGGCGAGCGCGGGCGAGCTTCGAAATATAAGGTATATAATGTATAAACAGTTTACACTTTTATTTAGTTTTAGCATTCCAAGCAGCTTAGTTGACTATTTGTTGTTTTGCGCTCGTGCAGTAAGCATCCCCCAAGTTTCCACAATATCTCACGTCTAGCAATTGCATTTCTTAGACGGAAAAGCGTTCGCAGATGCGTAGTCGTGCTGCTGGCCGCTGTGCTTGTTCGCCCAGCGCAAAAAAGTGCTTCCCGCACCCTAGTTTTACGCTGTACGGTAAAAATATCAGTTGATTTTATTTCCTTAGTACCTATATTGACTTCGCTGACTCTTCTTCCACCTTCAAGAGGCCTTATATTTTCCTACTGGCGTACCAGTCAGCGAAGCGTCGCATGTGCGCTTGTGCAGCGCTTGTGTGAAGCGACCTTGACTTGGAGCTAGATACAGTGTACAAACTAACCAAGTAAAGAAAGGCACATTCTTCCATTCACAAACGTGTCCTGGCTTCGTTTCAACTGAGCGAACGAATTGCGGCGACCCGTCGGCGGACGGCGGACGAAACGCTGGGCCGACTGACTCGGCCTGAAGGCCGGGGAGCCGTGCAGTAGCGCAGCCAATTGCGAGCTCGGCTCCTCCCGACGTCACACGAAAACGCCACAGAAAATGGGCGAGCGTAAAGAGAGGAGGACAGCATTTTCGAATTAATTTTTCTACTAAATAAAATCGCGTAAACACGCCCAGAGTGGTCGAAACATGGCCTGGGGACTCCAGACTACAATTTGCGCTAGTAATCCTGCAATGTTTACATATCACTTCAGTGTCCCTTTAAGGAGGCTGTCCTCGCAAGAGCAGCGGCCGCATTGTGATACGACCATAAGCCCGTTCTACACGGTGCGAATTTCGCCAACGAATTCGCAGCGCTGCGCCGCTCGTGCGGCGAAAAGATGTGCATAATTATTAAAGACGATAGTCTTTCTTGGGCTACTTAAACCCAGAAATTTTGGTCTGTCTGTATGTCTGTCTGTCCGTCTGTGACTAGACTCAGCCACCCGGCCAAAGCAAAACAATGCCTGCGCAATAGTCTTTTATAGTCACAGCTAAATGTACCCGTCTATGTCCGGCGTAATGTTCATACTTGTCAACATTGTGGAAGAAGAACAAGACATTACGCAAATATGAGACAACGAATCAATACAGAAGTGATATTTGCAGTGTTCCTTTATAGAAATTCAAACATGCTTGACTTTTGCGAAATTAAATACTTCATCAACTGCAGAAAAAGAATTCACTCCGCTGTCGCCTGCTGTCACGCGCGCCACTATAGCTTCTGGCGCCATTTTAAGAAATCAACCGGCAACAGTTACGCAAGGTTCCACTATATAGGTTCCACGTACTGCTTGCAACGCACGTGGAGTAGGGAAACGCGGTTCTATAAACGTTGAAGTAGGGCGCCTCGATTAACGCGCGTCTTCGCCGTACGGCAGCGTTCGAATCGAGACACCCGGTTTGGAGCAGTGGAACGCGGGAAATTTAAAATGATTTAAGCAAACATTGGCGTCTTTACCTTGGGAGGAGCGCGACGCAAGAGGAACAACATGAGAGGTGAGCGGTAAAGTGAAGGGAGGCATTTACTTCGCAAAAGCCTATAAAGACTATCGTCTTTTGACGGCATTTGCAACGAAAGGAGCAGATACGCGGCCAATTTTTTACACTGCCGCGAAAAGTTGCCTACTGCAGTCGGCGTTCGCGGGAGGCGTTTGACTGTTCCACACATTTGGCAATTTGACACAGATCGTGTTGTTGCAGCTGCGAATTCGATGGCGAAATGCGCACCACGTTAAGAATGGCCACGGGACTCGGCCGTAACGGGCAAAGCCCGAAAATGGCCGGAATCAATGAAGCCCCTGCGGTCCACGGGTGCGCTTGTTGCGCGACCACGCGGGCCCGAATCAAGATCAAGGTCAGCCGCGCCAGTTGTCGGCAGCGGTTCCACGCAGCCGCCTTGCATGCTGCAGTGCCAAGCTGCGTCAGTGGCTCCTCGTCCGCTATGGCGCCGCATCAAAACGGCCGAAGCGAGGAGGTCGGTAAACGCCCGGCCTGCAGCCCAGACACGCTCAGGCGTCGCCACCAGCGGCGCCGACAGTAGCGCGCCGCCGTTGCACATCCTGCAACCACACCGTCTCTGCGGCAGACACGCCACCGGGCAGCGACGCGTGCCGGCTCAATGAGCCACCGCTCCGGCAGCCGCTGGGCGCATGCCGCGGCCGACAAACCGCCCGAACAACACGAGTGGCCTGTTTGTGAACTGTCACGCGCAAGCGGCAGGTACGAAACGCGGCCGGCTCAAGCGCGATTTTGCGCGCTCTTCAATCCACCACGTCCGTCCAAGCCAAGAGGGTCGAGCCGAGGGCGGGCTGGGCGGCCAATACGTCAAATAGCGAGTCTGAGGGTGTAAGAACCGCACGGGGTTGGGGGCACATTTTCCAGCTCGAGCCCCGCGCGCGGCAGACGTCGCGACGCTCACACTTGCGCTATCCGTGGACACGGGAGAGTGGGAGGGAAGCGTGGCGGAGAGGCGCGTCGTCGTAAACCACGGACAGTGCGACGTCCCCGGGGTCGAGACGCCGCACGGCTGTACGGCGCTAAGCCAATCGAAGACGCGCGGATCGATTGATCGCCGTCGGACGGCTGCAGGAACGCCGCTTAGTGTACGCTGCGCCGCCGCAGTGTGCAGCGATCGTGGTGCAGAAAAAACCAGTGGCGTTTTTCGGGCTGCCGCCGTGCTGCCTGTTTTGCCTGGTACAGTCTTTGTCACTTTACACTTTACGATATACACTTTGTGGTAAAGTGTATGCATCGGCCAAACCGGCCGATGCATTAATGACCGCCTCAGAGAACATGCCTTGTCCATAAAAAATTGAACTGGTTCGCACTTGCCGCAACATTGTAAAGATTGTGATTCTGTAAACCCAATCTGGACAAAACAAAAATAATCGAAAGGAGCAGAGATGCTACCGCACGTGAGGTTGCCGAGGCTTTTTTTCATAAAAAGAAAAGGGCCCATGTGCGTAAGTGTACCGTCGCTTTCTATTTATGACAAGGAAAGCGCATTTCCACATACTTTTTTCTGATGTTCGCCAGATGACCGTGATGTGTGTAATTTTTTTTTCCTCTCCTTTCTTTTTTCTTCAGTGCATGCCTGTCATATATATGTTTGTGCTTTTCGAAATAAACTCAGTCGTTAGTAGCGGCTGTCACGTTTGCCACCGTCCTCGTCTTTTTTGCGCTAAGCCTCCCATTCAGTACGTACCAACTCGCCCAACAGCACGTTCTGTCATAGTGTAGATCTAAACGTGCCACAAGGTCACGCGTCCAAACAACTCCGTCGACTTCAGCGCGTGGTTCAAAAAACGCACGAAGGAATAGGAAAGGCTGCGCGCGACAAGTTCCTTGATCTCGCGTGCAGTTAAAAGGGCGCTGCCGCACGGCTCACTGCCTCGGTTGCCAGCGCTGCTTTTGGCGGGACACGTGCGGCTGGTGGCAGGCGCAGGAGTTCCAGCGCCTGTCCCTTTCGTTTGGGACAGAGAAAACGTGCTCAACTGTTGCCTGACCCTTTGCGCGAGCAAGCTCGAGCGCTAATCACGGTGTGCGAGGCGCGTGCGAGAAACGCCGAAGAGGGGACGAGATGCGTGCGCTTTCTTAAACATCCCCTCAGTATATCTTCAAAACATTGCTCTTTCGCGGCCGGGGGTGGCATCCCCGTTCCAATCGCTTTACGTCGAATGCCCCACGGACGCATACATTCGGCAAGGAAACCGTGACACGTTCGACGCCAAAGACGACCATCACTGCCGCGAGCTTCAGCTAACAGCGGAGTGGTAAATGCGCGGAAATTTTGCCGGCCTGGCCACACGTGGGCTTGTACGTGGCGAGTACGCTTTGAAAAAACAAGCACGGATAAAACCCCAGCTAGCTATCAACCACCCGGGGACAGATTTCGCGACGTTCCAGCGCTCAGACCACTCCACAACCATGGGGAGTTTTATTAGCTCAGTCGACACCACAGCTAAGTAGCAGCCGCAGAGCAACAAGTGACTTCCCAAGCCGTTGCGGCAGCCTGACCTAGAGCAGTGCACTGGTCCATAAGTGAGCTTAGCCAGGGCTCGGCCCGGTCCCGCCGTCTCAAGCCCAGGCCCGGGCTTACATGCTGAATGAAACTTGTTGTATTTGGAAGAGTGCCCTTCAATCTAGTCTGCGCGGCGCTCACAATGCGAGAACTTCAGGTTCAGTATCGAACGCACTTCGGCTTCCATCGTCTTCAGTTCACGTCACATGGGCGTAATGATACAGCGCAGCCAGCACCACTTTTGTTGATCAGATTTCTGGCGACTCCAAGTCGCTGCATCCGGCACAATTAAATGAGCATGCAGAAATTTTTCGTACCTCGTTTCAAGCACGCCTGTTGAATTCCCAACCGCGCACTTCGCTGGGCGCGACATGGAAAGAACACGTAAACGTAGACGTAGAGCTCCGCATTTTTAATCCGTTTCCCCGTATACGGCGCTCCTCGTAATCGTACCTTCGGTATGTTACGCCCCGAAATATAAAATCTTGATGCTGTGCATCAGGATTTTGAATCAGGATGCATCAGGATGCGCGAAGTAAAAGTACAGCGACTATCAGATATAGCAAAAAAAAAAAAAAAACGTTCTTAAAACAATACGTCCAAGAAGCGCGCGGAAGTAAACTCGGAACATTCTTCTAATGCTGTTTTCTGCACTTCACGCCAGAAACGCCCGGGCCCATGGCTTGGAGCACGAGCCCGGCTATACTCGGTGACAACTTGAGAACGGCACCGGAAGTTGCCGCTGTGCCTTCACCGTAGCCGGATGTTTCTCCGCGCGGCGCAAGTAGGGCGTTACTGGGAATATTTCGAACATGAAATATGAACATGAACGGCGTGAGCCGTTCCCGCGATTTTTTGGACTTAATATGCTTATAAACGGCTCCAGTGACGACAAACAAACTGCATGAGAGAAGGCAGACGATATCACGCATTCATAGCAAACCCCCTTCAAAACGCGCGCGCCATGACGTCACGGGTCCGCCGCTTTGGCGGAGTGATACACTACATGAGGTGGTGCCGTTCTTGAGTTGTAACCTTGTATAGCGACATTGAGCCCGGCCGTTCGGGTCATCCCGGCCTGACCAAGTTCACCGAAATAACCATGAATTGAGCACTAACGCCGTCCCCGCGCTTGTCGGCTGGGTGGACGCCGTGAAGAGGAAATCGAGGCCCTTGTAGCAGCGGACGGATTGTGGAGCAGCGAACTTGTGCTCCACAATCAACCAGCGAATAAACTGCTGGCGAAACGAAGGCCGCGCCGTTTGCCCTTCGAGAATTTACCTCTCCGCGTTGAGTTGTTCCCGGAACCATCGAATTGGATCGAGAACACTGGCGACCGAAGAACATGCTAGCCTGTGCGGCGCTTAATTCGCTTCCGGCGCGGGCAACGTAACAGAAGGCATGGTCTTCTGGAGAATCTGGGTAAATCGTAAACTGCACCTGTCATCCGCCGCGTTTAGTTTCTAACTTGTATGGTGAATACGCTCATAACAAAAGAAATTATGCCACAATCGTACCTGATAATTGGAAATTAAAAATAAAGCAAGCTTAAAATATGCATTCCCCAGCCTTTGGTCGTGCACGCGACGGGTGTAGCCCAATTAAATTGTCTCCATCGTTTTTTTTTACCTTTGAAACAAGAAAATACCGCACAAACCTGGAATACCAGCAAATTTGTAAAAAAAAAAAAAAAAAAAACTCATTGTGTGAATACAACTTTGTATTCTTTGTACTCGACCTGTTTATGGGCGCCAGCGGCGGGCGTACTGCTATCTGTATTACGCTTCGTAGAACAATCAAGACCCGTACCCAGCAATGTTCGCCGCTTCGTTAGAACCCTCTCGCGATGGGTGGTGACCAAATTACGGGCCAATTTCGACAGTGCCAGTCTTTCAACTGGTTTATAAGAAACAGTACGCACCCACATGTCCGCTTTTCTGCGCAGACACAAAACAATTTCCAGTCCTCAGCTTGGCTTTTCAAAGTGCTCATCTACAGAATCCGCCCTCTTGGCTAGATTCCTTTGAACAGCAGTTAACCCTAAGCATATTCGTCGATTACGCGAAGGCCTTTGACCTTTGGCTCAACACTTCCACATTAAAGTGTCTTACAGTTTCCCAGGCTAACGCATGAAACGACTACAATCGTACCTTCAGCACCTGACACAATTAGTCGATATAGATCAGCACAATTCAGACCTGAAGACAGCTTTTGTCAAGTGCCCCAGGGTACCAATTTCGGGCCTGACTGACTTTAACATTACAGCAAATTCGTTGTGTGTGCTGATAATTGTCTTTTCGATTCAAATTCAACTAACCCGTGTACTCATGCACTTCGCATTCTAAAGAGCCTGCCATCATGAAGTCATTCTCAAACTAAATACAAATAAAACTAAATCTAATCTTTTCAGAGAGAGAAATAAAAGTTGAAATTTCCTTTGCTTTACGGGTAGACAATAGGGACATTGACCCGGGCCTGCTTCTAAATGCCTCGGTGTAATTATTAACACACACGACGAAATATTCACGTAGATTCTATTATTGCGATTTATATGTAACCAGTGTTCTTTCTAGACTGACATTTTGTCTATAACTAGTTATTTTTTCGCACGTTCAATATTACCTGGAAGGGTAGAACTACGCAATCAAACATTCCTTGAGTTCATCTATTGCAAAAAAAAAAAAAAACAGCAAACAAACATCTGACTTCCACAGGCCTGACTATTACAAAACCACGCTAATCAAACAATATGAAAGCGGCCTCAGAAAGAGTAACAACTTTCTGGAACATATTCCGACACTACCTGCAAAACAGTAGTCGGGTATCCTCCGCAAATGCGAGCGATGGGAAATGCCACACGCTCGCACAAACTACGGTGCAGGCATAGTCTTCACTTTGGTTTAAAACAGCTTTGACACTAAGCAGATTTTGGTGTAAATAAGTTGTGTTTTTTCTCTCTCTCTCCGATGCGACAACACTTCCGTTGTTTTGCTTCGTACTCATCTTTGTAGTTAACTTTTTTATGCGAAAGTTTGATGTTCGATTAATACTTCTTTAGTGTTTGTTAAGCTACATGTTCGGTGTTCATGTCTATGGTCCCCGACACTGCCGTGGGAAGTATCCCGTTTAGTGACTTTTTCCGCCAGCACTGACGTTTAAAACGACCCATTTGTCCATGGATGCCATCACTGACGTTGCGTCACAGTGGCTTTTCCCCTAAACACTGACGTGTAAAACCCCGTTTGGTGGCGTTTTTGTTCATGGTTCCAAACACTGATGCTTGAAAAAAAAAAAAAAGATTGATTTGCAGGCAACACGCGGTGGCGCACCGATGACTGCTTCAGAGGCTAAGACACTCGTTACCATTACCATCAAATGAAAAAGAGCCATCCACTGCAATCCAAATGCGGCCCAGGAGTCTTTTAGAAGCTTCCTGCACGACCGAGAGTCTCGGCACTTCGAACAGGCTAAATGCTGGGTCCGTGACCTTGCGCAGCACGTGCATTACAAATCCAACGTTTGACATAAAGGCCGGACGCGCAGTGCCGTGAGGAAACGAGCCGGAGGTAGCCGGACAACACTCGAGTCTGCCGCTGTTACAGGTGCGACGCTCTGTCGAGTGACTGAGCTTCGCGAGATGCACACTGCGCGCTGAGAGTCACATAATAACTGGACGTTATCAAGCAGTTAACTCGATTTCACCAATTTCTCTTGCGATCGGTGCAGACCGAAGGCAGTTGGTTTCGCGCTGCATCATACCGGTAGGCCCCGAAGAATCCAGAAGTCTATCGGCGCAACGCATTTGCTGGCACGTTTCGCGAGCCCGCACAGTTCATTGGCGGGTGACAAGCCTCATGACGCTGCATCCCAGAGGGATTGTTGCGCCGTCTCTCCGCTCATGAAACAGCTCTCGTTCTGTTAACACTCAGCAGGCCAGCGTTATTCTAGAGACCTTATCAGCCAAACCCACGCGTCACGATTACGGCAACCTACTCGCGCGCCTCGGAGGCGTCAAGTGCGAGCCGACGATGCGCTATGTTTGACAACGCATTTCGTCATCCCGGAAGAGCGGGAATAACTTATCAGGTAGTGGCTTATGCGGCGCATTTCGTCATATCAGTCCGCCGCGGCCACTGACCGTGGTTGCGCGATACGTTCGGTCGCCCAACACGGCAAGCGTTCTCTCGCAACTGTCTTTGGCCTTACAAAGGGTGCCGGCTCGATTTGCGCGCGGGAGAATGCCGATCGGGGGCCTCCGAGGAGGAATCGTGCTGCTACGCAGACCAGACGTTTTTCCTTTCGCAGTGCCTATTCTGTGGACCAGACCACAGGATAGTGTTCAGCTTTATTCTGTGGACCAGACCACAGGATAATGCTCAGAAATATTTTGTGGACCATTTGAGGCGGCGCCCGGCGGTGCTGTTCGGCGCGGTCGTGTCGTGCAACGTTCCCCCTCCTCCGCCTGCCCCCCCCCCCCCCCCCCCCCCCCCCCCCCCCCCGCACTGGGTTGTATGCAGGTGAGCCCCCAGCTGGGCTCAATAATATCCCCAGTGCATTTCCTTTCCTTTTCACCTGAACCACTTAGTAGTAGTAACTGGTTACAACTCAAGAACGGCACCACCTCATGTAGTGTATCACTCCGCCAAAGCCCCGGACCCGTGACGTCAGCGCGCGCGCGTTTTGAAAGGGGTTTGCTATGAATGCGTGATATCGTCTGCCTTGTCTCACGCAGTTTGTTTGTCGTCACTGGTGTCGTTTATAAGCACATTAAGTGCAAAAAATCACGGGAACGGCTCACGCCATGTTCAAAATATTCCCAGTAATGCCCTACTTGCGCCACGCGGAGAAACATCCGGCTACGGTGATAAGGCACAGTGGCAACTTCGGGTGCCGTTCTTAAGTAGTAGTAGTCAGTTTCAGAACTGCGCCGACTGTGCCTTCCCTGGTCGCGAGTTTAGGCGGCAGCGTTGACGGCGTGCGCCGGTCCGCTGAGCTCTAAGTTGCGGTGTGTAGTTGCGTGTCTGCTCTACAAGTTTCTTCTTTTCGCTTGCGTTTGTCTTTACCCTTGTGCGAGAACCTTGCCTCTTCAGTGCATTTGGTTGTACGGCCACGGACGAAAACGTTTCGTGACTCCGTAAACACGCTGTTTTCTTTCATGTGCATGCTGTCTTGGCGCACCGACCTACCTCACAGCCGGCTGTACGAGCAGATAATAATAATAGGAATCTTTATTTACAGGAACAGTACATATAATTTCCCAGCCCACTTAAGCAGCTGATGCTTGTGAGATGGCTGAGCACATGCATCGTGCATGGGATGGGGCACATGCTTATGTCCTTTACAAAATGAACAACTGTAAGGAGGAGGGGCAAATCTCTTGCTAAAGAGCTATTAATAAAACCAAACAAAATTCTAATGATATCACCGTCGGCAGGCGCGCAGGCGTGTTCTGCTCCTTTCGTTTACCGCCGGTGCAGCTACACGGCGCTCATATGCGGTTCGGCCACAGCTCCCGTGCTCCAGTTACTTCTGTCGGCACCTATTTCTTTTTAGGGGCCAAGCCGCTTAGGGGCTGGGGCTGTTGGCATCTCCCGTCGTCGTAATCGTCCTCTCATGTTACGGTGCTACAACACCCGGACAAATTTACGCCTCGCGCTAGAGCGCTTCGCAGTGCCCGGAGCTTACGTGGTTACCAATTTTGGAAGAATTATCTTCTTTCGATGTTTATGATAGTTTTTGCCCACCAAAGTTCGGTGAGCGGGTTTTAAACCGACACTGATGTGTTTTAAACCAGCGTCGTAGTCATTGACGTGACTGTTTGTTCTATATGCAATAAAGAAAAAAAAGCGTAGTAGAAAAAAGAAAAACACAGAGACTCTCGTTAACGCCTCGAGCTAGAACGCTTCGTGCTTCGAAGACAAGAGACTTTCACAGCAAAGCTGTATACCCTACGTTCCACACCACGATGCGGCGAAATTCGGCCGAGATCTCGTTCACAAAAATTAGGCGGGCAAAGAAACGTCTTCAACTCCCGATGACATGATGCCGACCGTTTTAACGCTACAGGACGCTCAGTTTGCGGCGTATTTGTCCCGCGCAAACCTTGTAATAGTCGCAATGTTTATTATGGAACAAGCTTGGCATGGCGTCAGTTGACTTCGGGGCAGGCTTGCTAAAAAAAATGTTGCGGTACGTTAAAAATCGGCATCAAAAATATGTGTTACTAGGTTCATAGCCTAGGTTTTTTGTAAACCAGATCTCAAACCTGTGGACAAACCACGCAGAAAACGCTAAGTTAAGTTGGCCTGCCCCCCCCCCCCCCCCCCCCCAATGTTTATAGACTAACCACCTACAAAACAAATATTAAGTGTACGTGGCCTACTCTACCACGATTTTGGCAATCTTGGTCCACAGAACAAAGCCGAACATTATCATGTGGTGTGGTCCACGGAATAAAGCCAAAGGTTATCCTGTGGTCTGGTCCACAGAATAAAGCTGAAGATTATCCTGTGGTCTGGTCCACAGAATAAAGCTGAACATTATCCTGTGGTCTGGTCCACAGAATAGGCACTGCGTTTTCCTTTCACTCGCACAGGCCGCGCGCTTCTTTCTCCTCGGCGCCCGCTCTGCAATCGTGCGCATGCCGCGCAAAGCCGACGACGTGCGCAAAACGTCCCGCCCGCGGAGCGGAGTGCACGGGCGACGTGCCGGGCCGAGCGAGTAGCCGAACTAAGCCAACCGCCGTAACAGCGGGGGAGAGAAGAAGCGATGTGCTAGAAAAGGGGCCTGCCCGAAGGAAAAAGCGGCCCGTTTCAATGACCCCGCGTGGGCAGCCTCAATTTCAGCGGGCTCGAGTAAACAGCAGGACCGCGATGGACAGACACTCCGAGTGCGGCGTCACAAACGTCTACATCGGGCGCCCTCCACGAAGCCTAAGGACCCGAGGAAAAGGTGGCCCCACTCCCGGAAGGGACGCTCCGCAACCTCCGAAAAGGGGCTCGCAATCGAGAAATCGGGCTACTGAGCCAGGCACAGCGACGCACCGGGCGGACACTGCGGGAACCCTAAAAGGCGGCGGCGCAGTAGGCCGGCCGGCGAATGCCACGCCGTCCCGGCAGAATGTATGGGCGACCGCCACGCCTGCAAATCGAGCCGCGCGCGCCGCTCCTCCTCCATCTCACGCCGCGGCGTAGGTGGCTGGAAACGGTACTCACTGGTCGCGCTCACGGTCCGCACACCGAAAGACGCGATGGTGACGAGCACGATGGCAAAGACGACCAGCAGACACGGCGATGACCGCAGGGGCGCGCAGATGCTCCACCTCAAGGCACCCATGCTTGTCGCCGCCGCCGCCGCACGCTCACGGGCCATCCGAAGGAGGGTTGCGTTGCCAATACGCGCTGCCTAGTCGCTCCCCGCACACCCCCCAAAACGTTCCGGCTCGGGTCCCGGGCTAGCCGTCCAAGCGGGCAGTACAGCCAGTACGAACTGCAGGAGCCGCGCACACTCTGCCCGCCGGGCGACTTGGTCTCGCCGCGTATGAGCCGGCTGGATCGTACGATGTTGGGAGAGGCTGCTCCAAGCGCCGGGGCCACCCCTCCTCCCTGCCACGCCAGCACGCGCGCCGTTGATGACGGCTGCTTTTCCTTGCCACCCTTTTTTTTTCTCTGCTCGTCTGCGCCCTGTGTGACGTCGCCCATTACGGGCAACGCATCCTGATGACGTTCGACGGTGTGTCTCCATGACGTCGGCTCTCGCAGCCAATAGGCGCGTCCCAGAATCACGCCACCATGACCGGAGTATTTTGTTCATTCCAGTATATTCCAGCGTCGTGTTCTCTTTCCGCGTCCCGCGCGCGCGTTTCCACCGGGCGGCCCCTGGCGGAGTCGAGGTTGAACCGGTCCGGAGAGACCGTTTGGTCGCCGAAGGAGGGGTGCAATGCAAGTCGCTTGGTGATGGTGGCGGGAATTTCGAGGGAATCGGCTGTTTTGGTCTTTCGGTCGTGCGCCACTTCAAAGGGGAAAGGCGTCGCGGGTGACGTCGTTCGGAATGGCCCGCCAGTTGATAGCGTGAGCGAGCTCCCTTCTTTTTTTTCTCCCAACGCTTTTCTTTACCTTTTCGGTGCTCTAATGCGAGTCGCCAGATGTGGGCGTTGCACTTCCTTGAAGCGAAAGCTGCGCAAACACAACGGAGTCGGAGCGAGCGTTAAAAACGCACCGCTCAGCGCGATTCTCATAAGTATGCACCGAATGTAAACATACGTCAATGTTCAACATGCGTGCAGCCGCATCGTTTTGACCGTTACGCCAATGCGCCCCTATGGCTTGCTCAATCACGATGTGAGTGCGGATTATTTCGCCTTGTCGTTCCGGCTTGCTGCGTGGAGCGTTGTTCGTGACACGGAGCGCGCGCACAGGAAATTGTGCGATGCACGTTGTAACCCGTGGCGACGCTGTAACCGGCAGTGCGAAAAAAAAAAAAATCTTTCTTTGTTCTTGCTAGGTTCTAATAACAGAACATATGCTACTGACATTGAATGGTTAAGCTGCAATTGAATAAAGCAAATTCTTTCACCCGCAACGTCCTTCTCACTACCTACCACATGGTGCATGCATGCCCAGACAACCCGAAGAACCCCTTCCCAACCTATCACCTGAGCAGCGCGAGTCTGCGCTCACGTGACTCTGCTTGACCGCACCCTGGAGTGAGCGGGGGGCTTCCTGGACTTGGCAGGGTGTCCCTCTCGTCAGCTCAATAGACGCTTATTACTACTATACTACTACTTGCTCTCGAGAAAATGCCGCCCAGCCTTTTTTCGTTTTTTTCTTCGGCACCAATTGGCATTCGCTCGCTCTTGCTTTCGGGGGGCACGCGAGTGACGACGTCGTCCCTGGACCCACGACAAACCCGGCCCAACGAGAGGAAACGCACCTTGTTGAGCATTTGCCTCGGTCAGAGGAAGCCCGTGGCCGCAGGCATGACCCGGCGGAGCTCCCCTGCGAAGCAGTTCCTGCCGGCCACTGCGCGTACAGCAAGGAAACGTGGCAACAAGAGGTGTTCGCCGAACGTTGGGATGGCATATCAGGGCAGCGGGTGCAAATGTGCGGGAGGGGCCGTCGTGACGCAGCGGGCAACGACGCGGAGATTAATATTACGCTATATTTACCACCGACGCTTTCTCGAAAAAGGGAAGTTTTGGCTGCGCGCCTCGGTAGTATCCTGAAGGAGCGTGCAGAGACACAGACGAACAGGCAAGACCGCTGTTGCCGCATTTCCCCCGCCTTTCTGTCTGTCTTTTTCTGCCCTGGTTCGCGGCATGGAGCATAGACAACTCGCCCTGCTAGCCATAACTTGTTAGTTTGCAATCAGGGCATCTTTTGTTCCACGTCGTTCAACCGGCGAGGAGGAGGAAACAAGTTTATTCGTGACAAAAAAGAAACAAAGACAGAATGGCGCCATGGTTACTCTTGTTTGGTGGCCACCAAAACGTGAAAGTGGACATCCCGAGAGTAATACACCGAGAAATCCGCTCGGGATCTCGCACGGCTGGGCTCCTGGTGCTTGCGGGAAAAAAATGTGGCATTTGTTTTCCGGAGAGCCTTGACTTTTTCCCACGCGCTGTAAATAGGGCATAAACTTTATTGAGATAAAAAGACGCCAGAAATTGACGATTGCGGTTACCGGTCAAAGAAGTCCGCAATAGGTGCTGTGGTGTGAACACGGGTGTATCATTTCAAACGGAATGCAGGGTTCAGCATTGCTGGCTGTTGCCTTAACAAATGGGACTAAAATTGTATTTATTTTGTTTAAAAAATGCACCACCACAATTGTGACGTCGCAGTTCCTGTGAATGGCGAACAACATTCGCGAGCTGTGGTTTAACTAAAACAAGTAGGACCCACATGAAAAAAAAAAATCAAACTCATACCCTTCGTTCGTTGCTTAATAGATTTTCGTAATATCTGATGACGTGGTTGTCGGCTGGGTCAGATGAATAGTGTATTTTGGGGGCTCGACGCCATTTAAAAAATTGTTTTTTCTTGCAGTAATGTGGCCCACCACAAGCTGATATGGATCTGTACGGCCCAGCTTGTAGAGGTTACTCTCATTTGTTGGTGGAAGCTCCGAAGCAGTGCAGCACGATATCAGGCGCCGGAAGAAACGAGTGCACTTTGTTTGCAGCTTCTTGGGCGCCGCAGTTGTTTACGCTGTTCCCTCTGTGGCCTTCCACTGTCCGAGTCCCTTTCAACGCTGCCTATTTCTCTGCAGGGATGAGATTGCCGATTGCGGTTTCCAGATGCCGGCCCGCTCGCGGCGTCCCGGCTCTCCTGCGCGATCCATTTCCACGGAGCACTTGATGTTAGCGAAACATTTTCTTTCAAAAGAAGCAACACGCACCAAGTAGCATTCGCAGGGGAAAAAATGTACTTTAGGCAAAATGCCTATTGTTTCCTTCAGTCCGTATCAGGCCTATTTAACATAAAAGCACGAACTAAGGGAAGGGGAGCATTTTAAGCAATAGTTTATGTGCCTACAGTGCCTATTTTGACTATATGGGCTTTTTGGAGCCTAAAAAATTGTCTTAAATATGCCTTTTTTTATTTCCTGAGTCGATGTTTTGCAGAGACTGTTCTCGCTTCAACAGCCCGCAGCGGGCTGTTTGCTTCACTCCGTTTGCGAGAAACATTCACGAGCCGTGCCAAACACACAAAAAGCCCAAACCGTGCCCAAGCCACCACCAGCTGGAACTTTCCACTTGGGCCGAGCCGCCAGAAACCCGTGCACAGCGACACCGGAGCCAAGCTCACCGATGATACCTCGGTCCGCGAGAACTCTTGTTCTATGTCCTTCTGACGTGCTGTGTCCACGGACCAACGGGAAAACTTCTGCCCACGCGCCCTATCTATAGCTAACAGAGTAAGAAGACAGCAAACAAAAAGTGAACGCGACACAGCCGCGTACATGCCGCTCAAGCTCAACGACGCCTGCTGGGGAAAAGCAAGTGCAAATATTAGACACCGAAGCTTTAAGGTGATGCCACGAACACGTGCACTGTGAGCCGCCGGTAATGGGTGCACCGCCGGCTGGCAAGATGCAGTATACGCGTACCACGAAAAGGAACGAGAAACGGAGCTCAGGAAGGGGGATCTCAGCAGTCGTGACACCCGTCACCTGCCGCGGCCGGGTAGTCTTTAAAGGAGCCATGAAGACAAAATACAAGTTGGGTTTATTTGAAAGACTGCTTAGTCCCGATAACAATGATACCAATATCATCGCAATCTTCGAACAAATAACGGAGATATTAAAGAAAACGTGTGAAGCAGTCGCGACCCCCTAGCCGATTTTCCGCAACTTTTCCATGACGTCACTGAACCTTGCTTGTGCGATTGCCGGCCGCCTAACTGACCTGTCGCGACGACACATGACTGGACGTCTGTAATGGGGCCTCTAGTTCCATTTGGCCGTATCACTTGAATGCTATCGTGCAGTTAACGCACTGAAAGTTATGTTTTATTGTTGGCCCGTATGACGTCATTCTTGCTCATAACACGTCACTGTGGCGCGAAATTTGAAAGTTTTTAAATACTTCTTGCTTTTTTTTCGTTAAAAAACATTTTTTGTGGCTGTAATGGAGCATGAGTGAGATACTGAATCCTAGTTCTTTCAAATTAAACGGAGTTGTATTTTCTCTTCATGGCTCCTTTAAGGGCATTTGGAAAGCTAGTATTACGGGAATCAGTTCCAAAGAATGTTGCGCGCTGTCTAAAATATTGATAATCGGTGTATAGTGCGTGGTTACTGAATGGCGTTATACCGGCAGCTTCACTAGTCATCCGCTTCTGCAGGACAGAATAGCTCAGTAATTTGTACAGAATTATTGCACTTCCCTGTACCATCCATGGGATTAATCGGTGTTGTGAAGAGTTTAGGAGGTATTTCTGCTCCGTCAATGAATAATAAGTTGCAGTAAAGATGCTTTCTTCGACGCACAGTTATGTCTTCAAGGGGCAGTTACCGATTGTGCCTCTTCCACCAGAGCTCGTTGTTACACCTTCAGGAACTCGGCTGAGGGCAGAAAACTACAGCAAAAACACTCCGGTCTCTATCAATAGCTTTGCAACGGACGAAAGCGTCGCAGCCCAAAGTATTTGCCACACGCTACAGTTCAACGTGACATGGCACATTCGTGTGCTTATTTCGCACTCTTAGCAGAAAGCATTTCAGCAGAGGAGAGAGTTGGCGCCACTCTAAGAATGCTAAGTTCATTTGAGAGGTTCAGGACAGGTCTGCCGCCATCCCCGAAGGATTGGTTGATTAAAAATGCCTGACGTAAAATTTCTGGATTCCACGTGCTTCCGAATGTTCTGAGAAGCCAAAATTGTGATATTCCAGATGGAATTACATCATGGAGCGTACAAGAACGCTCCGCCAACCTCAATGGACGTTGAGCGTTGTTTTTTCGCACGCAATTACCGACTGAAAGGGGGTACAACTTCAAGCAGCAAACCATTGAAATTGGTGTGGTTTTCCATGGCTTTCAATCTTTTCTTTTGGGGTTCACCGTAAGTTTCGCGTAAATTTTGAAATATGAACTCTTGTGCTGCTTATTTACCGGAAGAAAATAAAACTACTTTCCCGCTGCACATCATTTGTCCGCGGTTAAACTGCAAGTAAAAAATTTGTGCTAAAATATGCTTCTGAACTAAATAGGTATTGAGCCTATATATGCCTAATCGAGAGTATTTGGTGCCTATATATGCCTAAGTGGCACTTCTGAGTGCCTATTATAGGCGCCTAAAACCTGGATTTTTCGTGCCTAAAGTTCCGGTCTCTGCTGATGACTTTAGTTCTCCCAGCTTTAAAGCCTGCGGCATATTATACATGCCGTCGGACACCGCATCCCAGGCTAGGACTAAAAGGTTTCCGAATTGCGGTTTTACGCACCCATGTTACGCGAGTGGGTGAGTTAATTTATGCCGCCAACGGTTACTAAGGAAAAAAAAAAGGCAATGTCGCCGCCTCGCTTCCAGCACGGCTTCAGCCGCCACGGCGCGTCGTCTCCGACGGAGCCATTCTCCGCGCGTACTAAAAGCGACGCGATGACAGTACTGTTGCCGGGAATACTCGCAATGGGACCAGGAATGCTTACTAAGGAGCCGATATCGCCCGCGAGCGATAAACCGGCAGGCTTCCCCTGTCTGAGCGATCTGACGCAAGCTTTGCGTCAGCCGCCGCCGGGGAAAACACCCGAACAGACGGTGGGGGGGAAGGAGAGCGCGCTTGGCGGCTGAGTTGGCTGAGTGCCGCCGCCCGCGGGGAAGGGGAAACGCGTAGATCAGCCGCCGCGCAACGAGAGAACGGCGGTGTAGCGCAGTGCAGGCTACGCAGGGCGCCGCAAATTGGCTGCCAGTCCACGCGCGAGTTTTCCTCTTTGTTTCAAAGGCAATAGTCTTCCTTCGGCTGCCCGAATTCAAAAATCCTGAACTGTCGGTCAACGTGTCTTTCGATGCAACCGCCAGGCTAAAAGTCGAAAGGAATGAGCAAGAAATATGTACGTATGGGCAAAACCATTCCAAACTATCATACTGTTGGCCTGGGTCATGCATGACCACATTGTTCCGCGCGATGCGAAGGTTTATAACTGACGCTAGCAGCTTTCTTTTAATTAAATGTAGACGTCGGAATGATTTTTTTAGACAACAAACAAAAGCGTGTTAAAACGCCTCCAACACAGGCGAGATTTCACAACAACAACAACAAAAAAGACTGCGGCGTCGAGGGGCGCCAAGCCCAAATGCAACACAAAACGGTTCGAAGAGGTGGCACTTGAGCAGTGCGAACGCGGGAAAATTGATTTTAACTGAACGAACCTGCACTGCATTTATCATGGGGGGGGGGGTGGAGAAAGGGAGCGGCAGAATCGCTGGGAAAGGTGGACACCTCCAGCCGTGAAAGGTGGACACCACCGGCAGTAGCCTGCGTGTGGTGCGCGCACCCGACCAGGGAGGGTCAGGCGTGCGAAGGGGAGCCCCCGCTAGGTTCATGTCTGGCACGGCATGCGGTTGCGAATCCCTCGTCATTCCCTCTCTTGTTTGTTTCATCTACTGGAAGGCGGCGGGATTTCGATAAGCGAGGCATCAAAACAGGCAGCTCCAGAATGCTCTTTCGTGGCCCCGTCCGCAGTAGAAACATCGCCTTCCAATTCGGTGTACGCTCCACACGTGACCTACATCGCGCCTTACGACCGCGTATTTAAATAAACAAACTACTCGCAACAAACGCATGCAGTAAGCGCCACATTCGACCGACACTCCGTCTTCGGAGGAAGCAGAAGTGGCGATAGCCCTCGCTCTCCTGCAACTTAACGTCACCAAGATCATTACGAACTCACCAGCTGCGTACAAAAACTACAGATCTGGCTGGGTGTCCCTTGCGGCCCTAAAACTCCTCGAAAAAGCTACGCCTCGTAAACAAAAAAATGAATTAGTTTGGTCCCCTGCCTACTCCTCTGCTGAGGGCAACGAATATGCTCATCAACAGGCCAGAGCGCTCAACTCCGGGGCTCCCGAGGGAAGGGGACATGGCAACCCATAGCCAGCTGCCAGATATAGCCAAGTATTACAGGGACGGTGGGAAGACACTTGCACCACTCCTTGACTAGAGCAGAACAAGCGATATACAGGGAGATCCAGGCAGGCTCCTTTCCCCACCCCAGAATAGAGTGTACAGAGAAATATACACCCTCACTGCAATGCACGAGGCGCTTCATATATGAGAGTGCCGTTTCTCCGAAGAGCACCCGCGTGAGTAATGCGCCTACCCTTGACTATCCTCACCATCGCTGATAGGAGATCTTGCTAACCAGCCCTGCCCTGGAAGACCAGCTCCGACTGATCCACGGCGGCCAGGCGGCCCCGGAAGCATGTGGAGCCCGTGAAAAAGGAGCCACCCCATGGGGCGCTCCATTTCACCGTAAAAATTGCCTCCTCCTCTGCCTTCTCTTCGCGTTTCAGTCTTCACAGTGAGCGCTTCATTTGGCTTCTCCGGAGGCGGAATTGTGAGTTTGGCCCGTTTAACAAACGTCGCTTCCGCGTCCGCTTCAGTCATCACGGGGATGCACTTGCGGCGCCTCTCCTCCAATGACGTGCACACAAACCGACGCTCCTCCGCCTTGCTCGTGCTACGTCTCACCTGATCGTCGGCTTTCATCCAAGCAGGACGAACACTTTGTAGTCAAGGCTTTGACGGAAGCCTGTCCGGTCGGGGTGCATTTTCATGGAGAAAGACAAGGACGCCGACCAAAAGTTATTTCAGGTTGAAAAGGAAGTTAACGTTTCGGCTTCCACACGGAAGCCTTGGTCACAATGAAATCTTGCAGGGACGTTTCACAACGCTGCTCAGGCCACTTCAGTAGATTGGCGGCAGGTTTCCGGGGTTCCTATCTTCACATACAGATGACTTCTCACTTCATATCACTTCACGGAACACACGCGACGGAACACGTCGCTGCTTTCTCCAGGGGCGGTATTCTCGAGTTTTGTCCCTTTTGTGTCCCTTTCAGAAGTGTCCCTTTTGGCGAGCCCTGATTAACTAAAAGCAAACATCAGGAAGTGACGTAACACAAGTGCGGCAAACCTACTGCCAAAGCCCATTGCTTAACCGGAAGTACGTCACGATGAAAGAGATGCAAAAGGGACGTTCTCAAAAGGGACAGTTACGAGAATACCGCCCCAGGTGCCAGCGGCGAGCAGCTACGAGCAAGCCAGTTCAGCGACTGTTTGTTTGTCCGTGCTGAAGCGCCGTCAATCCGTGGTGCGATCTCGCTGACATGACATTACATAGCTGTCTTTATCAAAAACACGTGGTTGGTTTCAGAAATAACTTTTTCTTTCAGTCAAGCTGAAGTGGTCGCATTGCGGTTATGTTCCCCATTATGTTCCCCATAGCGGTGTACTGCCCACCTTGCTGTAATGGGCGCATATTTCTTCAAGAACTTAATGTGGCCATTTCTTCCCTGTTGTCTGGTGACAACATATGTATGACAGGTGATATAAACATTGACACATTGCGCCCCAACTTGCCACTAACTGCGGACTATTGAGATGTATTGTCCAAATGGGGTCTAGACTGTGCAATTTCGAAAGCTACCCGTGAAGAATTTTTGTCCAGTAAGCTCGTGACATCTTGTTTGGACCACATCAACGTACGCGTTCACGATTTTCAAACCCTCTAAGCTGTAATTGAAACTAAACTTGCGGACCATTATTTTGTTGCATGCTCTTTGTCACCGAAGTCTTCACATGTGCGCAGAGTCGCGAGCAAAACAACTATTTCAGTCATTGATCCGAGGGCACTTGATAGGGAAATCGCACAGTACGACTGGCACAACTTTATATGTATAACATCTCCCAGTAACATGTACGAAAAGTTCGTAACCTTGCTCGATGAATTCAAGAAAACTGCGACACGAATAGTTAAGGTCAGGCAAACAAACTCTAATGAAAAATGGATGACAAAAGAAATCCTTGTCGCCATTAAAGAAAAAGATATGCTTCGGCCTCGAGCAAAACGTGCCCCACAAAATGCAATTCTCAGGGCAAGCTTTAAACAAAGTCGAAATAAGGTAAATGCGATGATACGTCTAGCTAAACGCAACCACATGCGGAATAAGTTTGAAGATGCGCGCTTCGATTCTAGGAAAACTTGGTCCTTAATTAACGGTATGAGAGGTTCTAATGTGCAATCTAGCAAGGACGAATACTTTTTTTCCCATTTTTCTGGTGACGGACTGAATATTGCCAATAGTTTCAACGACTTTTTTTCGCGGGTCACAGGTGTTGCCCGATCTACCCCTGGCATTTGTACGTTGCAGAATAGCATAGCTAAATCAGCTTATCTGCCCCCACTCATTGAAGATGACCTCAAGTCAATTTTATTTGCGCTGAAAGCCAACAAGTCACCTGGGCATGATGGTATTTCGATAAATGTGCTGCGCAGAAATTTTGACCACATTAAAGCTGTTCTTCTTTCCATTTTAGACCATATCATTGAGAGTGGCATCATTCCCATACAGTTGAAGAAGGCAATAGTTTTTCCTTTGTTTAAGTCAGGTTCTCGAAATAAAATTGAAAACTATAGACCTATCTCTGTTCTCTCTTGTATAGTTCAGATATTAGAGAAACACATTTTAAATGTTATGACCAGTTTTTTATCGACTCATGATGTTTTCTCCCCATCTCAGTATGGGTTTATTGGAGGCCGAGGTACTCAAACTTTGCTCGAGGACTTTTCTGATTTATTAAACTATACTTTCGATCGTAACCAGATTGCATGTGCATTATTTCTTGATGTCAGTAAAGCTTTCGATAGCGTGTGTCATACCCTCCTGCTCACCAAACTACAAAGACTAGGTTTTCGGGACAACTTTCTGCGTCTACTTGAAAACTTCTTACTTGACAGAACTCAGGTTGTTCGGATTGGTAAATTTTCAAGTAATGCTTCTTTTATTAGGTCAGGTGTACCACAAGGGTCTATACTGAGTCCTCTGCTGTTTAACTTGTATGTTAACGACCTCGCCTATTCTGTGTCGTCTTCAATATTTCAGTGCGCCGATGACACGGTTCTTGTTTCTTATGCTTCTCGTCATTTTGACGCCATAAAGTCGCTTCAAGTTTCTGCAATGGAAACTCTGAATTTGTTTACGGCCAATTCCATTGATGTTAATACCAAAAAAACACAGCTGATTTGCTGTCACAATCCATTGAAAAAAGTTGACTTAACGCAATATTTATTTTTACACTCAGCGGCCTGCTCTTCTTGTAGTTGTATTCCTGTAAAGTATGTGTCCGCTGTGAAGTATTTAGGTTTGTATTTCGATAGCGACCTTTCTTGGAATTTCCACTTAGCTTATGTATGTAAAAAAATTCGTGCTGTGTCATCTTTGTTGTACAAATTAAGAACATTTATTCCATTTTCGCTGCGAAAAGTCATTGTACATTTCCTTTGTTATAGTGTGCTTAGGTACGGTATTACAGTGTATGGTTACTGTTCTTTACGTTGGATAGAACGAATCAATTCCATTTTGCGTTTTTTGCTGCGTACCATTGCATATGACTTGTGTATGGAGAAAGATGACAATGTATTCAAAACTTTGATGTTGCCCGATTTTACCTCGCTCCTAAATGAAACCGTTATCTTAAAACATTTTTGGATTAATACATTCAAAACGTGTTACACTCCTGCTCGGTCCCTGAGACCGAAGCAACGTTACGCAATTCCTCGTTGTTCCACAAGGTACGGGAAAAGAACACGCCGTTATTATGTGCCAGCTATGTTTAACACTTTGCAATCTGACTTTTTTGCGCATGCTTCGAAATATAAACTGAAAAAGGCTTTAAGGCGCATGCGCTAGTGCTTTCCAGAGATTTCCAGAGATTACCGCATGGTTATCTGTTCTTGGTTGGTACTGCGTACTGTAACATATATAATTTTTTTTTAACGCTTGTCGCCTGCCAGGCTCTGCCTGACAAGCCCGCTGCGGCTTAGGTAGGCCTGATTATGTACATGACTTCTGTTTGACTAATAAAAATTATTAATATTGTTATTATTATTATTATTATTATTATTATTATTATTATTATTATTATTATTATTATTATTATTATTATTATTATTATTATTATTATTATTATTATTATTATTATTATTATAGTTGTGGTCGGTCCCGCTTCGCGCCGGCTCCAGCCGCGACTTCGGTGTTGTCCGTCGTGTCCGTCGTGATTTTGACAGCACGGCGGTGGTGGTGTTGGCGGCAAGTTCTCGTCGTACGGTGAACACCCAGCACTACGACGACGAGGCGTGCTTTTCCCTCCTGCACTTTATTTTGAGTTTTGTTTTCGCTACTAGTATTCTTTGTTTACTGGTTTAACCTCGCTCCGTGTGCTTGGTTTACCAGCGACTACAGCCTTCGCCACCATGAAGAAGCAAATTACGAGTGAAGCAGCTCGCGGATCAAACGCTCCTCGGAGCGGACAAGAGCGACGTGCTGACGGAGGACCTGATATTGGCCGAAAAGCGGGTGGACAGCGTCAAGCAGACGGGCGCCTGCACCCACAAGCGCATCCTCTCCTGTCTGCGCAATGTCTCCCTCGGGGACAACGAGAAGCTAGAGAAAAACGTTCCAGAGCTGGCCCTGTTCCACAGCCTCCAAGAGTGTCACAAGAATGTGGGCCGCCAGACGCTTCTCGGGCAGGTGTTGGCAATCTGTGCCAACCTCCAGATGCGCCTGGTCCAAGAACTACTGGGCTACGAGAGGAGACCGACAGGCAGGTCCTCCAGCCCACCAACCAGCTGCTCGAGATGGACCTCCCGAACATCTCCAAGCTGCGGAGGCAGTTGTCCAAGCTGACACTGGACATGGACGCTGCGAAAAACAGGTACAAGACGGTCCTGGAGCACGTCCAGCAGTCCAGCAACCTGGCGACTACCGGGGCCTGTGCCGCCGGAGGCGCCAGCAACGCGGCCGGGGGAGCAACGGCCGGCAGCTCGACCAAGACGGACGGCCTGCAGGAAGAGGCCGAGGACGCTATCCTCGGTTACAACTCAAGAACAGCACCACCTCATGTAGTGTATCACTCCGCCAAAGCGCCGGACCCGTGACGTCAGTGCGCGCGCGTTTTGAAAGGGGTTTGCTATGAATGCGTAATATCGTCTGTCTTGACTCACGTAGTTTGTTTGTCGTCACTGGAGTCGCATATAAGCATATTAAGTCAAAAAATCACGGGAACGGCTCACGCCATGGCTTTCCCCTGGAAGAGCAGCTGCGGGTGAACGGCCGCCGCATCGCCCTCGTGGTTGAGAAGTGCGCCGCCTGCCTCCTGGCTTCCGGCATGGACGAGGAGGGCTTGTTCCGCATCACTGGCAGTGCTTCAAATATCAAGAAGCTGAAGAGTGCGTTCAACGCGGGTTTTGTCGACATGGGCGAGTTTGAAAGAGATCCACACACCGCGGCCAGTGGGCTAAAACTCTACCTCCGAGAGATGACCTTTTCCCTGTACGAAGAATGGATGAAGGCTGCAAGTGTTTCCGACTGCAGGCGTTGTGGCAGCTGGTCAACAGCCTTCCCCAGGCCAACCACGACAACCTCAGGTTCGTGGTGAAGTTCCTGTCGCGGCTGGTGGGCCACCGGGAGCAGAACAAGATGAGCTCACAGAACATCGCCATCGTCATAGCCCCCAACCTGGCCTGGCCCAAGCAGGAGAACCATTCGCAGCACATGGGAGTGAACATGGGCATAGCCAACATGCACAGCTCCATTGTCGATACTCTAGTAAACTATGCTGATTGGTTTTTCCCTGGAGAAGACTTCGCCCCCTCTACGACGCGGTCGACAGCGATGCCGGATGCGACCCACCAGGCGGCACCGACCACCAATAGTGGAGTCGAAGGTCACATCGCAGGGCCCGGGCAGAGTTTCACAAACCACAGCCCGCACATTCCTCATCGGCTGGGCAAAAAAGCGGCGCCCGTGGCCCCACTGCCGCCGCAGCCAAAGGATCGCACATCCATAGCCATCGGAGTCGTGTCGCTGCCGTTTGACCACCGCCCTGGCGCTCTGCCTGCCTTGGGAGACGGGACGTTCAGCCGGCCACGGCGGATGGTCAAGCCACAAGTCGCCGAGAAGCCGACTTTACAACGCCGCTCCCTGGAAGGCGTGGTTGAGGGAGCCGCGGCAGCGGGCATGTCCTACTCGACCCAGTCGCTTGAGCGCCGGCCTGGAAGGCATCAGGGCGCCGTCAGAGGGCGGCCGCAGCCGTGCGAGCGGCCTTCCGTGCCTCCGCCGGAGCGGACAAAGTCCGGAAGCCTCAGAAGTGCGCTGAGTATACTCAAACCCTATATATAGCCCTCATAGATTATGAGGAAGCATTTGACTTGGTCGAAACCTCAGCAGTCATTCAGGCGTTACGGAACCAGGGTGTAGACGAGCATTATGTAAGAATACTAGGGGATATCTACAATGGGCCCACAGCTACCATCATTCTCCACAAGGAGAGCAGTAAAATACCTATAAGGAAGGGCGTCAGACAAGGAGACACAATCTCTCCAATGTTATTCACAGCCTGTTATTCACAATTCACAATGTTATTCACAAGAAGTATTCAGAACATTGGATTGGGAACAGGTGGGAGTAAGGGTTAATGGAGAATACCTCAGTAACCTCAGATTTGCTGATGACGTTGCCTTGCTAAGTAACTCGGGGGACGAATTGCAACGCATGCTTTCCGCACTGGACAAACAGAGTAGAACCGTGGGCCTGAAAATTAATATGCAGAAAACCAAAGAATTGATCAATAGCCTAGGGACAGCTCAGCGGTTTGAGATAGGTGGCGAGGCAGTGGAAGTGGTAAGCGAATATATCTACTTAGGCCAAGTTGTGACTCCAGATCCCAACCATGAGGCAGAGATAATTAGAAGGATAATGATGGGGTGGAGTGCATACGGTAGACATTCTGAGATAATGAATGGCAGCCTACCATTGTCCCTGAAGAAGAAGGTGTATGACAGCTGCATCTTACCGGTACTCACCTACGGGGCAGAAACTTGGGGGCTCACTAAGAGGGTTCAACTTAAATTCAGAACGAGTCAGTGAGCAATGGAACGGAAGATGATAGGTGTAACATTAAGGGACAAGAAGAAAGCGGAGTGGCTCAGGGAACAAACACGTGTTAAGGACTTATTAGTAGAAATTAAGAATAAGAAATGGACGTGGGCAGGGCATGCAATGCGAAGGCAAGATAACCGTTCTTCATTAAGGGTAACAAAGTGGATCCCAAGAGAAGGCAAGCGTTGCAGGGGGCGGCCGAAAGTTAGATGGCCAGATGAAATCAAGAAGTTTGCGGGGATAAATTGGTCGCAGTTGGCACAGTACCGGGATAATTGGAGATTATTGGGAGAAGCCTTTGGCCTGCAGTGGGCGTAGATAGGCTGGTGGTGATGATGATGATGATGATGATGAATATAGAACTCATTTGGCAGTTCAGGTGCAAACAGCCCAGCTCGGGGAGTGAAAGAGATAGAAGAAAGGAGGAAGGCGAGATCTTGGAGCTGATGTCGGGGAAAGGTATCTTATGCCGGAGCAGGCAGCACTGCCAACCTGGGCATGTCCTTCTCGTCCCTCGGTGTTCCCAAGAGGGCCTCCCCCAGGAACGCGCGCGAAGTGTGCGACCGTGTTTTCGACGTAAAAAAGAGCGCCTACATGTACTGCCAGCGGCACTGTTAGCGCGGGCACCTTTGGCACCAACGCCTTTCTGCGCACTGTGAACAAGAAGGAGAAAAAATGCACGAATTGCAAATAAACGACCATCGTACCACTAAAATCACTTCGAACGCCACGGCGAAATCCATGGACCGCATTTTTTCCGAAAAAGAGGTTCCGCGAAGGCAGTCGCATGGTCAATAGTCAGCGTGGACACCTTTTGCGACATTTGCAACGACTGAGCACCGGTAGGTTCCTGAAAAGAAGCAGAAGAGCGCCATGAACAGGGCCGTATTTTCACTGAGTAACAGGATGACGCAACTTCGCTGTCAGGTGCGTAGTTACCCGGCCATGTGCACTGCGACTCCTACGCGCCCCCTCACTTACCGCTGCGAGTAACGGAAATTCAGAGCCTAAACGTCGTATAAACGATAAACGGAAAGCGGAAATGAGCTACAGCACAGACACCACCAATCTTCGAGCTTTATTTTCTCGGAGAAACATGATGACGCAATATTGCAATGCTGCCGGTCGCGCAGTTAACGTAGCGCGCTCGCTGAAATCTGCCCTTCACTAGAAGAATTAGCGGGCAATTCCGGCAGGTGAGGGCAAGCTGGTACTAGCGGATGTGACGCCATGCTTTTTTCTTCGCTTTTAGTCGCTTACCCTCGTCTTCAGAAGCGCGGCTCACAGCTTTTTCGCACTGAAGACAAAATCCAAGTTTGTTCAGTCTGCAAGAAGTTTTTCCAGCAACGAAAGGCGTGTTTTTTTTTTTAAACCCAAAGGACTCAAGAAATAGAAAGAATTCAAATTTCGCGCCCTAGTGACGCAATAAGGATGTATTACGGGCCCGCCCTAAAAAAAATAGTTACCAGTGTGTTATAACTGCGGGTCAGCATTCAGGGGATAACGGGCCTCCCGGATTACCAGCCCCGGATCGCCGCGGGCTGCCCGCGAGACGCGATTTTCCCAACGGGTCTACCGGTGCGGACGCAGTCCTCGGACTGGCCGCGGGCTGTCCAGCAGGAGTGGTAAATCGAGGATGGCCGCTATGGAACGAAACCAGCGTGTTTCACGGCGGCGGCTTTGCTCGCACGAACAATGCGCGTGACGCCACGGACCTGAAATGTGCTGCAGGGAGGTGCCGCTGCTTCACATGTTTTCTTCAACGTTCGGCTTACTTTGAGATGCGACGCTGAGAGCATCTCTCGTCGGCGGCCCTGTCCTTCCTGCGTGCGTCCGTCGTCGTCGTCGGCATCGGCACTCTCCTCCGCTCACCCCCTCTCCTCTCCGATAGCGAACATTCTCTCGCGAGGGGCATAGGGTTGAATTCGATTGGCTTGGCTTGGCTTGGATTTGGATTGGATTGGATTAAAGTGGTTTGTGTTGTATTGTGTTGCGTCATAGCCGCGGCAGAGGCACTGGCGCCGGCGCGTGCCCAGGCGAGAGCGAACACTCTCCAAGGTAAATGTAACTGGTAGCGAAGCTTCCATAGAAGCCCATACGTTCAGAAAATGGCGGCTGTTAAGCTGCTCATGGGGCTTAGCGCCATCTGTGTGAGCAGGGAACACTTCCGGCGGAACAAAAAATAAACAGGATGTGACGCAAGATCCGGCCAGAAAGTGACGTCATTTTGGTGGCATTAGCGGGAAAATGCGACTTCAAAATAGCTTTAGCAGGCCTATGATCGCTGAGGGCTCATGCCATTGCAAGCTGACGTAAGTTGGCGAGCCCTTGGCGTGTGCGCTTCAAGTCAACTCCAGAGAGAGAGAGAGAGAGAATGCATTTAATGGTAAAAGCGAGGTTAGCCGAGCCATAATCGCTTAGCATGCTACGCCATATGAGGGAACGAAAACATGAGAGTCTGTGAACTGAAATAAATAAATAAATAAATAAATAAATAAATGAATAAATAAATGAATAAATAAATAAATAAATAAATAAATAACGAGGTAATGCACATAAGTGTTCAAGCACATACACAGAGTTTGGAAGTTAAGTTCATCACAGCACTTGTTCCAGGCCAGTACTACGCAAGAACACGAGCAGAGCTTTGGTAGCCCGTAGGGCCTGGCGTGGGTCCGACCAAGGGCCCATAACTGCCCTTAGTTCAAGGCCTGCGTGGTGTGGTATACACAGAGATGTTTGGAGAGTCTGCCTTGGCACTGTAAAGTTTCGACAGGTACAGATGACATGTTTGATGTCTTCTGTTACATGGCATGTTGGACAGAGTGGTGAAATGTCCTGTTGAATTTTGCTGAGGAATCGCCGTGTGTACGCCACGTTGAGACGAAGGCGGTGCACTACCGCTTCCTCACGCTTGCTGAGCCCAGGAGGCATCTTGAAGCTGCATTTAGGGTCAATGGTATGCAGAGGCGTGTACTGACGATTCTTGTCGGTCCAAATGCACCGCTGTGATCTCCAGGCAATGGAATGAGCGAGGGTTGCCGCATCCTTTCTTGTAAAAGGAACGGGCAGCGGTGGAACACAGAGGCTGTGAGCCGAAGAGGCTGCAGTATCAGCTGCAACATTTCCGGCGACTCCGCAGTGAGCAGGAAGCCATTGCAGTTCGACGCTGTGTCGCTGTTGTGTTGCTTGGATGTGCAGATGATGTATCTCCCATGTCATCTGATCTTTCGGCAGTGATCTTAAGTACACTAGAGCAGACCGGGAATCAGTGAAAAAAGCCCATTTAGTGGGTGGCTGCTTTAGGATGTAGTGAAAAGCAGCCCGTAGCCCAGCGAGCTCGGTAGCCATCGTTGATGTCTTGTGGCTAAGTGGGACGCTAATGGTGGTTCGCGACGAGGGAATCCAAATCCCAATCGCCGAAGAGGTACCCGTCACTGATCCATCCGTGTACACATGCGTATGGGCTCTATAGTAAGTATTAATGAGCTCCAAGGCAAACAATTTCAAAGCTGGGGCCGGCATGGGTGCTTTTCGCTTGAAGCCAGGAACAGTGGTCGTGATCTTCATGGGAGGGAACATCCACGGTGGGTGAAGAAAAGGGGCTGGGGCCTGGAAATGTGGAGGTAGGACCTCCTGCGCCCTGGACACATATACCGCTGCTAGTGGGTGCCCACGCTGTCTGGTTACAATGCGCAGTTGCGTTCGACATAGCTCCAGTGTCTGCAGAGTAGGGAACGGAAGACGTCTACTTTCAGTCATGGTTCCCACAGTGGATGTGGTCTCCGGAACCCCAAGACAGATTCGTAGTATTTTGGCCTGTAGGCTTTCAAGCCCTCTACGGTTCCCTTTCGAGAGTGGAGTCAGTGCTGGGAGGCTGTAGCGGAGGAGTCCTTCACACAGAGCGTCGTATAGCCTTAAAAGAGAGCTGACACTGCATCCACCAGCGCTGTTGGAGAGCATACCAATAATGTGCGCAAATGATGTCAGCTTCTCTTTTAAGCTGCGAACGTGTGGTGTCCATGTCAGATGACGGTCAAAAGTGACACCAAGGAATTTGTGGTGATCCACATATGGTATTGGTACGCCAGCGGCAATTAAATGGTACTTGGATACATCCCGTTTAGTGAAGGCCATTGCGGCGCACTTGGCGGGTGATATCTCAAGGCCGCGTATCGCGAAAAACTTCGCAACCGAGTTAATAGCGCGCTGTAGTCTCGCTCGAATCACACGCCGGTTGCGGCCTGAGAACCAAATGCATATATCGTCTGCGTACATTGAGATTTTCACCGACTGCGGCAAACATCTCTCAAGACCAACCAAGGAGAGGTTAAAAAGAGTTGGGCTCAGGACGCCGCCCTGGGGAACACCGCGGGTAACATTGTGCGATGACGTGTCGCCATCTGCTACGCGCATGTAGATGCTTCTGCCGGAGAGGTAATCACAGATCCAATTGTACATGCGTCCCGAAATACCTGCGGACCTCATAGCTGTGCAGATAGCTCCTTGGAGCACGCAGTCATAAGCCGATTTTATGTCAATGAAGACTGCGATGGTTAATTGCCGTCGAGCCTTTGCCTCCTTAACATGTGTTGCAAGGGCAATCACGTTATCGATGCTGCTCCGACCCTTGCGGAAGCCTGACATCTGCGACGGATATATACCTCTCTCAGTGAGATCCCAGTCCAAGCGCTGCAGTACCATCTTCTCCATCAGTTTACCAATGCAGCTGAGGAGCGCAATCGGCCGATACGAGTCAATGTGCGCGGGCACCTTGCCAGGCTTTAAGACTGGTACAATGCGGGCGCGCTTCCACTCTGGTTCAAGGTGGCCGGTTTCCCAAGAATGGTTAAACACTGAGAGAAGCCACCGCTTCGCTTTAGCACCAAGGTGATTCAGAACCACGTAGCTAATGCCGTCAGGACCTGGAGAAGAAGCTTTCTGAACTGAGGCCAGGGCGGCCTCGAGTTCCGCCACACAAAAGGGTGTGTCCAGATAAGATGTGTGCGCCAATGGAGGGCTCATTGTTCCTACGGTACTTGTACTAGGTGAGCCTTGCGTGGAGGTGATTTTGGCACAGAAGGCTTCAGCTACATCCAGGTCAGTTGTCTTCATTCTCAAGGAAATTGATGTGAAGGGATGTAACTGAGTCCTTGGTGCACGAAGACCACGAACTAGACTCCATATCCTCGTGAGGGGCTTCCTGGGGTCTAATTTGGAGCAAAACGACATCCATTCACGCTTGGCGAGCTTTTCCAAATGTCTCTGAATGAGCTTTTGCGTGCGTCTGGCCGCTCGTACGTCTTCAATCGCTAATGTTTTCCGCGCACGTCTTTCCGCCCTTCTGCGGATCGCCCGAAGATTGTCATATTCAGCATCAGCCACAGTATACTCCTTTGGAAGCCTGCCAGCTTTGCTGCACAACCTCCGGGCTTTCGTGATGCTGTCGATAGCGTCATCGTAAGAAGAGAAAGTGTCAGCGCTCTCTTCTATTGCGGTGGTGAAACCTTTCCAGTTCACAAATTGTACCGCAGGTTTACGACGACCAGCAGGAAAGCCACCCAGAGTGATGTACGTTGGTATGTGGTCGCTTCCGTGGGACTCAATGTCGGCATACCAGCTTGTGGTCGACAGCAACGCCGCGGAAACCATGGTGACGTCAAGGGCGCTCGACATCCTTCCACGATGATATGTTGGGTCCCCGGCGTTTACTACACTTAAGCCAAGGCGGTCAGCAATGTCCAAAAGGCAACGTCCTTTAGCCGTGGTTTTTTTGCTTCCCCACGAAGGGTGGTGCGCATTGAAGTCTCCTGTCAGGATGTGCGGAGGCGGTGTAGCGCGAATAATGTCTTCGAGGCGAGTGGCGTTCAGTGATGCGTTTGGAGGGATGTACGCAGCGATAATGGTGAAAGAGATGCCAGCATGTCGCACTGTGGCGGCTGCGAATTCATTCGATGCGTCAGGTGGCAGGTTGTGTTCGAGTAGGGCAAGGTCGTTACGCACCCCTAGTAAAACCCTCGTCTTTGCTGCTCCAGTTGATGACCGCAAAAATACGTATCCCGATAAACGTACGTCTGTGGTTAGTCGGGACTCCGATATGGCGATGAGCGGGAACTGATATTTTTGAACAAAGCGGCGGAAATCTGGAAGCCGCTGTCTATCCTCGCGCGTTCCATTGGAAGATTGTTGCTTTTTCCCGAATTTGATGCACTGAGGGGGCCCGTATCATAGTCGTTGCCGTTACAGCCATTGTGCGAGGAGAGGGGAGATAAAATCGAGAATTGTCAACACGGCTTTGGCTACTGGTGCGGAAAGAGGGCTGAGAACCAAGCGCAGAGCCTCCACGAGAGTGGAGATTGAAGAAGCGAGGCATCCGGAGCTGCTCGCGGCTGGCGATCCGCGCTGTCCTTTCAGTGTGACACGAGAGTTTGTTCTAGTTGACCGAGCAGCAGGAGTGGGCGTTGTAGTCGGTGTTGATGATGGGGAATTTATTGATTGAGATCCCGGCGCTTTACGAGGAGCTGGTTGAGGGACACCTGTTGGGTCAGAAGGAGGCACATGTGCAGGCTCCGAAGAGGTAGTGCCTGTCCGATCCGGAAAAGGGGCACCGCCTGACTTCGGAGTGGGAACGCCCGTTGTTGCTGGAAGTATTGTAACTGCAGATGCGGTCGCCTCGGGGGTTTCGGTTGTTTTGGATTTTTGTGGCTCCTTGCTATGAAGGGAGGGTAGTGCCGGGAAGTCTTTATCGACGTCCATGGAGAAGTGTTTGCCTCCCTTCTGCGCACGCCTCCTTGAAGCTTTTTTGCGTCCAGTGATGAGCTGCCCTTCTACGGCAGCTTTGGCAGACTTATAGTCAGTTTTATGAGTGGTCTTGTATTTGTATATTGTTTGTTCATCACGGCGGGCCCAGCATTTTCCAGACGTCGCTTCGTGTTCTTTCCCGCAATTGGCGCAATGAAGGTTCACGGCTTCGCACGTGGCACGGTCGTGGCTGCCACCACATCGAGTGCAGCGCGTTGTAAGCTTGCACACGCCTGCCACATGACTGAAGCGAAGACACTTAGAGCACTGCCTGGGTGATTCAACGTAGGCATACACACGGTAGCGTGTGTAACCGATAATGACGTGTTCGGGGGTCGATTCAGTAGCAAAGACTATTTGCACGCTTTCGGATGATTTGCCCAGTCTGCGGACCGATTTGCCTGGTATTCTTTGACGCAAAGCCTCGAGAATCTCAAGGTCTGAGATGTCCGTGGCTACACCCCGAATTACGCCAACACCACATTTGCTTGGGCGTGGTTCGTATGCCGTCACCGGAATCCCCGCAACGCTTGAAATTTTCAGCAGGCGCTCCGTTGCATCAGCATTACGTGTGTCGATGGCCATGAGGTTAAGTCTGTAGTTAGGACGCACTTGCAGCACGCCATCGGGAGCTAGAGATTCCAAACCCTCCTTGACGGATATTGGGTTGAACCTAGTGATGATTTTTGAGGAATCGGTGGGCTTTACAGTTACGACAAGCCCGTATCTCAAGGGGTTCTTTACAACTCCGTGCACGTCCAAGGCTTTGTAGAGACTCTTTGATCCCCGACGGCGCTTGGGAGCTTGTACATTCTGAAATGGTTCTGGAGTTTCGGAGAGATTGTTGGCCTTATCAGCGCATATCTCGGTGCCAGTGGAAGAGGCATCAGTAATGTCAGAGATGTCCGAGATATCACTCTGGCTCTCTGGAAGAGGCTGCTCAGATGGGGACAACTCACGGCTTAATTGGCCTGGAGTTATCGAGGGTCCTGGAGAAGCTCCGAGAGAGCCAGGCGGCTCGGGGGAAGCCGCCAGCAACGTGGAAGGAGGCACTGCTGGCTGGATGGCCAGACTTGGTGGGGCATCAGGCGACGGACTTTGAAGTGACCCCCGGCTGCGGAGCACCGGGTGCTGCCCCCACCGCAGGGAGCATTTCTGTAGCTCAGTGCAGCAGATGACCAGATTTTTAGGATAGCTATTAAAGACGTACAATGACAGAGAGAAGCGATTCAGCTAGCCGAGCGATCTGATCTTCAGCTGAACTAGTACAGACTCGTGACTAGAGAAACGCACTTTAGCATACTGTCGTATGATTCGCCTCGGTGTTTATAAAAAAACATGTAGCATTTTCTCTTAACCTTTATTCTGTATTCATGCCTTCCACTGCTTTATAAAAGCAATCAGTTGTTTATTTTGATTGCAGTGAGTGGCAAACTGGGAACAGGGCTCGTAGCCCCCTCTTCCCCCTCCCCCCCCCCCCGACCGGATTTTTGTTTCTGCCTTGGGATACAGAGCACAAAATAACACTTGACCACTGCCCCCGGCCCCCGTTTCATATAAAAAACGTGCCCACTCCTTACCCCGATACAAATTTCTACCAACGCCACTGCTGGGTTTAATTGCGTCGCACATACGCAGGGTGCGTGCGTGCCTTAAGTATAGAGCAAGGTTATATAATGCTTGCTCAGTTTGTGTACTTCTGTTCTAAGAGAAGAAATAACGCATAGTCATGCTATAATCGAGACATTTGAATTTTATTCCAGGATAAACATAAACAACTTTACCACACTGCACAAAATAAGCACGTATACAATAAATGCGAAATGTTCGTGGGCACTACATCCATTACGATTTTCCTTACGCGCCGAAAAATTGACTTTACCCGTAACACACAGCACTATGAGCAATGAAAGCGTCAATACAAGAAATACTTCGAAACAAGAGAAAAGAACTAGGACGGCATCTTGACGCAGAAAACCGGGCCGCAGGAATGCCGATTCACGAAAGTGCAGCGAGCACACCGCAGCTGTTCCGGCGTCTTATCAAGTAGACGTGGGTTTCTACAGAAGTTCACTCAGCATTCACGCCTGCGATTTCCTGGTTGCATTATTAGGCAAGTGTCGCAGCAGATAAGTAAAAAGAGGAAAAATGGATCAATGCAAACGAAAGCCAGGGCAGTATGCAAAGCACATAGCAGGAAAGATCTGGCAGCAGTGCAGCACGGAGCAGCAAAACACAGTACTGCGATGGGAATTATGCTTGCGCATACAAGTGCGGGAAGGAACGAGCACTTCAAGCGTTGTAATGGAATAGAGAAGACACTGACATAGACAATTAAAGCTACTTGTTTAAATTCGAGTCGTACTACGCTGAGAAGTGCTAAAGTAATTGACACCACTTGCTCCGAGCCAGCCTGAGGTGAAATCAAGAGATAACTGTGACATAACAAAGCTTTAGACCCATTTTTTTCGAAGTACCACCACGTCACCTTACACAACCCCCGTGAACGTATTAACAGTACTATAGTTTCGCGTTACCTGTGGAAATGAGAAGAAAATGGTGCAGTAAAACGCCAGGCGTACGGGAGTTGCTGTTGAAACCTTGTACAGCACATCGTTTCCGTATATAGGTACCGAGGAAACCGCTCCGCTCCAACCGTTGGCAGCATCGTCCGGTAGTTCCCCGTGCCCGCCGGGCACGGTACTAAACGTGTTCACCGACGATACAGCGCACCTCGCAACTCCACGCACATCAAAAATTAAGTGCGCATCAAATTAACAAGGAAAAACGAATGCAAATGCACACCACCAAAACACGCGAGGGGCGTTTCCTAGCAGACGAACTTTAGGAGCGCCTTTCCGAACACTACAAGGGCTGAATCACAGAGCAATGACATGTGCCATTCTTCAGAGGGCGCTAGAAAAAAGGTTTTGAGAATGAACAGCATTTTCGTAAACTATTTACACACTGTGCCTAAATAAGTGTGATTCAGAAATAAATATGGTTTGTAAAATATAAATGTTGTTTTATTGTTCAGCAAAACATGGTTTTTTGTTACTAGTGTTTGTTCCCTCCTCCCCTAGTCGCGCTTCATTCGCCACTCCCATAAGCCCCCATGCTGATGTCGCTGGCAATAGGTTCTGAACCGCTTTTCGCCCGAAGCTTCGCTATATACCATTTCTATTTACCTTGCACCCTCTCTCAACATCTGCGGGTGTGCGGCCCATAGAGTTTCATACTAATTAGTATGAAACTCTATGGTGCGGCCCAGCGCGCTCTCACTCCGCCGGTGGGCGGCGCTGCGCGCGGTGCTGCTTATGTGTAGTACTCTCTCTCTCTCCGCGGCCTCCTCTCCTTCGGACGCCCTGCGCATATAACCGGTGTGCCGCTCTCCGGTGGCCTTTCGGTCGACGGTTGCTCTCCGCTTGCGCTTGAACCCCCCTCAGCGTCGCATCACACCAGGGTTCCCGCGAGGGGAGGTGGGCGTAATTTTTTTGAAATGGGCGGAAACGTTGTCGGGACAGAGCAGTCTCTCAATGGACCACGCCGGTAGGTTTTCTTCGCGGCCCCATTAATTTTTCCTTGTGCAAGCGTGAGCGCGAAGTACCACTTGGTCCCGTTCGGCACAATTAAGAGCTCAACAACGGGCAACGGTCGTAGCTACCGCAGCAGCTGCCGTTCAAAAGGGCTACTGTACGCCCGGGGCTTTCCGCCGTGGACGACCGGCTCCGGGAGGCTCAGGCGAGTGCATCTCTTCTGGCGGTCTTGCCCTGCTCGAGGTGTGTGGCCACTTCTGACGAACTTGCGCCTGCAAAAATGGCTGTTCTAGCCTTGACGATATACAATCACGGCGTTCACAAGGTTCCTTTCCTGAAATTAATTAATTAATTAATTTATTTATTTATTTATTTATTGTTTTTTTTTCTTTTTTTTTTCTAACCGGTTGTACTCAGGTGGTACCGGTAGGCACCTTTGCCACTTTACTGAAACGTATGCTAGTTTGCAGGGCGGACATCCGACTGTCGGCCTGCTCGCGGCCCTGCCCTGCCAGCTGGCTGGGGAGTGACGGTTTTGGCTGCCTAGCTTTGGCCAGTCGCAACAACAGCGCTAACCCATACATGAATATTGTACAGTCGGCTATAGATAATTCTTTTTATGGTTAGCTTTATCTGTTTCGCCCAATTAGCTATAGCCGTTTTTATGACTGTCTTTAGCTATTCGTATCGACGTTCCTATGGGTGTCTTTAGCTTTATCTATAGCCAGTTCTATGGCTGTCTTCAGTTGTACTGGTTGTATCAACGGTTTAGCTAAAGCCGTTTTTATGGCCGCCGTTAGCGCTTCTTGTCGACATTCCTATGGGTGTCTTCAGCGCCTTCTATGGTCCTATCAGCGTCTCTCTATTTTTACGGCACGTCATTTATACCCCTTTAAACCACAGGCTGTAGCCATGCCAATGGAATCTTACGGATCTCTAGAGCTTCTTTTGTGACACTTATTCGGTTGTGTGCCTAGCTGCATTCTGTAATAGATGGTTTCTTAACGCCTAAGCAATAAAAAGAGGTAGACAAGGTGATGATTGGAAGCACTCGCGAATTTTAATTCACAAAAGGCTCAAACACACGTACGTTTTCGATTAAACTAAAACCAAAGTGTTTATTCATCCGATTCGTTACGTAAGAGGAAATTATCTACGCCACTTCGCCACCAGTCTACGAGCGCTCACATACGTCTATCGAAATGCATGGAACACGGATTCCAACATTGTGGCTCACGCTTACGCACACCCGCTCTACGACCACACTACGCGGCACATTATCCGCTGGAGCGTGTCTGCAGTGATACAAATCCACACAGGCGCTGGGTAATCCGGACAAAAATGAACAATGAGAATTCGTTCACCACAATCACCATTTAACTCGCAAAGCCTCAAGTAAGGCGGCTAAAATGGGAATGCACTCTAGACACAGTCCGCGCATTTCGTTCATTGTTAATTGATTGTGGGGTTTAACGCGCCGACGCAACGCAGGCGATGAGGCGCGCCGTAGTGGAGGGCTCCGGATTAATTTCGACCACCTGGGGATCTTTAACGTGCGCCGAAATATCGTACACACGGGCGTTTTTGCTTTTCGCCTCCATCAGAAAAGCGGCCGCCGCGGCCGGGAATCGAACCCGCCACCACGTGCTCAGCAGCGCAACGCCTTATCCACTGAGCCACCGCGGCGGGTAATTTTCTCAGTTAATTTTCTTGCTAATTTTCTCAGTTTAGTAGCAGTAGTAGTATCAACGTTTACTTGTCACAAATGGGTAAAAGACCGGGGGTGATCTTCTGCGTGATTTGGTGATTCTTGAGATGATTTGAGAAAAAATAATTATTTTTGTCACATCACTGCGGCCAAGTCTTCAGTTCTGAATACGTTGACCATGACCATGTGGCGCAGGTAAGTTCGTAGCCGTATTCTCGATGACCATGCAGAATTTCTCCCACTATACAGCCTCTTGATATCGCAGCATCATTAACCCTGGAGTTTTGCGTGAGATTAAATTCTTCTCATGGTATCGCAGTTGTTAGTTTTCGCCGGACTTTATGTAATTGCTTCTAAGAGGTTTGGGAACCTCTGTTGGAAAGTTGGTTTCGCTAGCGTTGAATCTGCCCGAGTTACGACGTTCTATTGAGAACACAGGCTTAGCGGAGTCCGGTTAGGCCTTACGTCGACTACGGCCGCCGCGCCGGCCGGCATGGCCTCGGCCATGGAGACCGACGCTCTCCATCCACGGAGGACTGCCTCAACGGACGTCAAGAAGCGGAAACATCAGGTAGATGATGATGAAGCGGCCTATGCGACCTGCGAAAGTGACAACGACGACGACCAAGAAAATTGGACAACGAAGCGTTCTCGGCGGTCTCGCCGAGCTCCACCGAAGCGATCGGCCGCTGCTACTGAACGACTCACGAAAGAAAGGTATTTTGTTCTTCTCCGCCCTCGAGGGCAGAAGTGGATGAAAGATATTCCTCGCAAGGTTCTCAGTGACGTGCTTGACCAACTCTCGTCGCAAGCCGACTTGAACGCGTACGTTTCAATCAAACTCGATGTGAGGAGTAACGCCATAACCGTTGCCCTTTATGACAAGACACATGCTGAACGAGTAAGTCAGCTTACTCATATTCAACTGAATGGCTCTCCCTTCGAAATTGAAGCCCAGCTACTTCATCCCCGAGGTACCTCCCGCGGTGTTATCCAGGTTGATCCCAGCGACACGGATGTCGAGCTCAAACAACATCTAACCTGTGAAACTGCTACCATATTGGATGTTAAGCGAATGGGACGTAGTCATTTCGCCCTTGTGACTTTTGACACTACTCATGCGCCAAAAATAGTGAGAAATTACAAGGAACGGTGCAAAGTGGCGCCGTACATACCCCGAACGCTGGTGTGCTACAGATGCCACCGTGTTGGACACCTGCAACGCCACTGCCCCAATGAGGGCGTGTGCAAGACTTGCGGAAGGACCCACGCAGAGGGTGCTTGTGTGCCCTCTGCTACATTCGGCACGTTGTGCACAAAAGGTTGGTCATCTCGCCACTGACCTGAAGTGCCCAGAAAGGGAACGACGACTGCAGCGTAACAAGGAACGAGTCAAAAGGAAGTCACGCAGCCGTTCCCGCAAGCGCACCATAAACACACAACTGAACGACCTCAACGAATTTCCCCCGTTGCCTGCACCCGCAACTGCTGGTACTGCCGTCAGAGGCGTCAGCCCCGGCCCGGTAAAGACCGTTAGCTTCAAAGCACCGCCTCGTGGTAACCAACCTGACATAGGTTCCACAAAGAACGACAGTGTCAAGTCAAAGAAGAAGAAAGCAACATCGGCTGAGCTTCGTCAGCGCATACAGGACCTCCAGCGTGAGCTAGACTGTCTAAAGTTAGAACTACGAGACAATGAAGAAGCTGAAAAGGAAGAGGCATGCCAACGGCAACGCCAGGCTGAAGAGCAGCGACGGCGCAGGCAAACACTGCTAGCACAGCGGCGGCGTCAGTCCCAGTCACCGGCGTCCATAAGGCTATCCACACCCGTAACTCAAGCGACCCCAGATGCTTTCGGCGTCAAGAGTGAAATCGAGGAGATAGTGATTAAAACACTACGCACGCAACTACCCACATTGATGGCCGAATATTGCCAACTCACTCAACTGACCCCGCCAACAGGCCCTGCTTCCACAGCCTCTTCCATTCAGCATGGCTTCGAATAACATCCAACTGTTACAGTGGAACTGCAGAAACCTCCAAGCTAACGCTGCCGAACTCAGTGAAAGATTACGTACAGCTGAAGAGAAACCCTACGCAATACTCCTGCAGGAGACGCGTGGCACAGGGCCAGGATTGTGTGGATACAAAGGGTACTTCACTCCAAGCATTGTACACGAACCAGTTGAGGGCAGAAAGGAAATTATCGCACAGGCAGGGGTCTATGTCCGAAATGATGTCAGACACTGTCAAATAGACACGAAAGAGTTCTGTACCGAATTTATAGAAGTGGTGGCCGTGCGCACTCGAATAGCGCAGGGGTGCACGTTGCTGATTATCTCCGTCTACGTCCGCCCTGATACAGGGCGGCGGTGCAGAGTCAGCTTCGAGTGGATGAGCAGAATCAGGACCTTGTTTCCAAACGACGAAATTGTAATAGGTGGAGACTTCAATGCTGCGAGCACCACCTGGGGGTATAAGAACACTACGGTTCGTGGCCAGAACCTCGAAGACGAAGCAAATGAAGCGGACCTTTACCTCATTAACGACTTGGACTACCCAACCCGCATCGCCCTTCACTCAAGGCAAAGAAACACTACCCCTGACCTAACGTGGGCGACTGAAAATACGATTCGCCAGTGGCGCTGCAATAGCGATCCCTGGAGCAGCGATCACTACCCAATTTGGCTGGAACAAACGCCGACAAGTGACCTGCATAGACTGGAATAAGTTCCGTGAGCTTGTCGAGGAGGCTCTCGAGAGCTCCCTCGTCACTCGAATCCTCGACGCAGCAAAGGCGGCAGCGACTACGGTCACTGTGGACGTGGAGACCCCCTCGCCAGACAAGCACCTACTCAACTTATGGGCAACGCGAGAACAACTTC